>NC_073693.1:155260545-155567840 GCF_029784155.1 Uranotaenia lowii | reverse complement strand
TCAAAATTCTTAATAAAATCTAAATTCCAAATAACGAGAAACTGTTGAATTCGATTTAAATTTTAAAAATTTAATGCATAGTGTTGTTTTAAAACAACATTAATCAAAATCCAAACATCTCTAAAACGCGTGGATATTTTTGCGTGATGTATTCACAAAAAATCTATTATATAAAATTCTCTTGTAACGGTGTTTGTAGTACTACTCCTCCGAAACTATCCAAAGGATGCAAATAAAATTATTTTTAGAATATTCTGTAGCTATGCGAATCGGTTTATATCGAATAAAAATATCAAAAAGTCGCATCAATTGTCCGTAATAACTAAATTTGTATTTTTTTGAATCAAATAAAAGTCATGGCTTCCATTTTTCGAGATTGTTTTTTCCTTTGGGCGGTTTGTTTTTCGTCTCCAAGGTCCAGGCGTCGCTAGCAGACGTCGTTAGAAGATAGTAACCATGGCATAGCATACTGATCAGTGAGAATATTTTGGCGCGTATTTCTCAACCAAGCATATTTTCAATGCAAGTGGTGGCGATATGAAGCCTTGATGTAATTTCCTAGCTCATTTCTACAGAACATGGTTATGAATGACGACTAGATGTGACTCAGGTTGACATTTTGCTGATCGAATAAAACATTAATATTTGTTTTGCCAAAATCTGAAATTGAAAAGTCAGGCATCCATTTTTAGAGATTTTCATTTCTTCGAGGGGTTAGTTTTTCGTCTCCATGGGCGAGTCGACGCTAGCAAACGTCGTTACTACAAGATAATAGTAACCAAAGCATACTGTTCATTGATCGCTGGAAAAATTTAAAAATTAGGCGCCTATTTCTCAACCAAGTAACTATATTTCTTATGCACGTGGGTGCGATATGCAACTTAGAGGTGTTTTTTTCTTGCTGATTTGTACACAGCACATGTAATAAGTGACGCCTAGATTTGACACGGATTGATATTTTATCGATCGAATGAAAACCATATAAACGATTTCAAATATTAAAACCATTTTTAATTCGTGTTAATTTTAGTAGTAAATTGTTGTCAAAAAAATATGAATTTGGTAAAGATAAATATGAAATAATGTTATGACACTTTGCGGACGTATGAAAATAAGAAATTGGGAAGCTTTACATTTAATTTCGTATAATCCAGTACGTCTAGAACGCTAGACACATTATCAGAACAAGATTCTATTCTATTCTATTTTGTTTATTTATAGAGGATTTTAACCAACTTGGTCATTCGTCCTCTCAACAAGAGTCTGTTCTTTGAAATAGATTAGATAGGATTGAACTATTTGATTTTTTGCAAACTTAAATTGAAGTTATCAATAAAATAATCTACTTTTTAATAACAAAAAGTGAGGATATGCATTTTCCGGAAGAATTTTCAATTAAGAAAGTAGACTAGAGCAAGTGCAAACTATCAACTTTTACAAAAAATGTATACATTATTGCTTCATCTAAAAATTGTTGGGCCCAAAAAAACTTGATTAAATAATCTTAACTATTTTTTTTAAAATCATTCACCAAAAAATTGTTTTGACGTTTACTGTTTGTTTACACACACAATTCAAGTAAAAACTTAACATGAAAAATGTGTTTTTGTTTTACATATTTTGGCTATATAGAAGAGACTTTTGATTCACTTTTTTGTTGAAAAGTTTTTTTGTTATTGATATTCCAGGGTCAGCAGATTTTTATGAAGAACTTTTAATACGACCTGAAAGTGTTAAAAATATTATTAATTTCTATAATTTCTTAGGTGGAATAAGTAAAAACGCGCAATTTAGCTATGAAACATCTACAATTTAAGAATTTTATCTCCAAAATGGCCAGAAAGGATATCCCGAGTGCTGAATCTGAAGCGGATATTCAAAATTATTAAAAAGGTCTTTGTAAATCGAGGTTTTTTGGTAGAACAGCATTCAGTGAAATTGAAGTACCAAGCATTAATTTATTCCGGAGAAAAACTTATTAAGGATATATCGATGAAAGTTGATAAAACAGACAAACAAGAACAAGTATTAAATTAACTTCAAAGTCTTTTCACTGACGCATCTGAAAAACACCTATGTGTTTTCACTTGCCCCAATAAATGGGACAAATGTATACTTCAATATTTCCTTTTGTCAACATAACTACTATTTTTGTTGTTGAAAATAAAGCTTAGTTCTTTTAGAAATGGGACAGTTACGAATGCGTGTATCTAAAAAACCATTCGTTTGAACGAAATACTTTCTATGAAGAAAAAGAAGGTAATGTTATGATCTTTCATGAAAAAATTTGAAAAAAAATATTTACCGTTTTTTGTTAAAGAAATTTCTACTTTATTCTTGGTATCTCCCATTGGCCGGCGCACACTTTTTTCAGCCATGGTATTGATCAGTTTCTCCAACTTATACTTCGAAAAATCTATATTTTAGGTGGCTTCACCCTCCTTCTTCAATTTCTGATACTTTTTGGTCCAATACTTCTCTGGAAACTGGAAACTGGAAGCATTTTAGTGGATACAGTTGTTTCGAAATGAACAAATTTGATTATTTTTGACCACATTTTTGAACGTTTTTTTTTTCGGTATCGGTTTTACAGCTTAAGAGCTTTGTAACTATCAAAAAATGGTCGTTTGAGGTTGGATTTCAATGAGTCATCACTAGGCAACACTTTCAGCTTATCGGAGAAAATTGTTTTGGACATTTCAGCGATCTACCCTTAGTTTTTCGTTTATTGAAAATTAAAAATGCTGGTATGAGACTTGACTTCCTTGATGATCCTTAACCGTTGTTGCCGATCATGTGCTTCTCTCCAATGCTTGATTTGAACTTTGTGGACATTATTGACAGTGTTTGCATACTTATCCACCACAAAAACTCAGTAATTCTTTGAATAATCAACGGTTTTGTCAGCTGTCAATTTGATAATGACGTATTTTCAAGGAAACTGTGCAAAATTATTTTATTCTTTTTCTCTTGCATCGTACATATCTCAAAAACGCGTGAATTTTAAATTTTGAAAAAAATAGGTCGAATAGTACTTTTTACAGGCAACAAAATGCTGTCAAAATTTTCAATATCCAATAACTAGTTAACGAGCTATTAGCAAATGAAAGTGTCCCATTTCTAAAAGAACTAAGCTTTATTACTTTATTTATAGAATGTGAAAGTTGAACTGTGATGATATTCGTTAGGATTTGACCGGTGTTTCATTTTTGAAAATTAAGATTTACAGTAGAAAAGACACATAATTTTTATAAAGGTTTTGTTTATATGATAATTTCCAGGAAAAAAAAAGAACTTATGAAACCATCGAAGCCTGAACAGATTATTTCTTTTCGGACCATTAAATTTAAAAGAAATCTGCTTTTGAATTAAATGTTATTAAATCTTAAAAATATAACGTAATCCTAAATGAAATCGCAGATCACCACCAACAATGTTCAGAAAATTTTGAAATCAGAACTGCTTCAATTAAAAACTTTAAAATAATGGGTGAATATATCTAAACATATGTTTTCCTCTTTTCAAAACTAATCGTTTCTTCGATTCATCGGGTTAAAGTTCAAAGGAATTAATTTGCATTTTTTGCTTGAATAAAAAAAGGAATTTGCAATACACAAAATCGCCAGATTTAATGCCATGACAAGTGCTGTTTGTGAACATTTTAAGTTGAAATGTGTAAAATCTATAACTTAATTATCAGGCGAATCTTTTTGGAAATGATTTTGGTGAATAAAAAGCTGTTTGAAAATGGTTAGTAAAAAATCTTTTCTTATGTTTTTTTTATTTCTTCAGCTATAAAAAATACACCATACAAAGCTAATTGGGAGCTGAAAGCGTTGCGTTAGGCAAAATATTCGGCAAATACTCCAAAAATTGTCCCGATATAAAAAAATATATAACAAAATGGAATAAATCTACTGAATGGAATACAGCAAATGAAACATACATATAATCAACATACAGTTATTCATTGAACAAGTAACAAAAATTGAATTTTAAAAGACCCGTTGACGCCAAATTGAACATGGTAAGACGAAGTTTGCCGGGTCTGCTAGTATTCTATATATTTTATGAAAATAGCCATAGTATTTTTATCACGATATTTTAATGTATTTGTGAGATATCGAACAATGCATGCGGAAAAATTGCAAAAATCATTTTTTTTATTTTTTTTAGTTGTTTTTGGAAAACTGCTGTTATTTCTTAAAATTTGCAAATTCTAACAATTTTTTTTTATTCTCAATCAATCACAATCACCTTCCTGCTTGCAATTAACAAAGTTTTTAAGAAATTAGCAAGATCGTATTGAAATGAACTAAGAATTTCAAAAATAATTTTTCATCTTTGATGGGCCATAACAATTATAATACTCAAAATAACGTCTTCAAACCTGTTGAGTTTTGTTTTTCGAATTAAAATATTATTATTTCACTGAATCAATAACTGAAATTCTCATTTTTAAAAAAGTCATGCATTAAAGGGTTAAAGTGAACTCGAGCAAGGCGGAGTAAATCAATTAAATGGTATTCATTAAATGAAACAAAGATATTATCAACATATCGTTATACATGGAACAAGTTACAAAAACGTGGATTTAGCTGTAAGCTTTTTAAATTTGATGGTTACGTTTAGTGCTGAAAAAAGTTATTTTGCAACGGGAAGCTGAGAGCTGATACCATTAAGCAGAACATCCAAATTAAAGAAAAGTAAAAAAAGTTTTATTGTAAGATGCATGTGAGATTTATTTGAGGTAATTTTTTGATAATTTAAGTAAAGACCCGTAGAATTTGAGTAAACGGAAAGGATGGAAATGTAAAAAAAAAAAAACTAGGACATATCCACGAAAGTGAAACGATTAAAAACTCAACATTTCATGCTTTTTTAAAGTGAAACAGCAAAGAAAAAACGGAAAATGGATGTCAAGTTAAAAATGGTAAGACGAAGTTTACCGGGTCTGCTAGATATTCAATATAAAAAGCTGAAAACAAATCAGAATTTCCTGTAAATCTTTTAAAGAACCACCGAATTCAACCACTTTCGCACTTACATTTAAAGTTGTGTTGAAAAGCAAAAAAAACTGATTTAATGATTTTTGGCTGCTTGTTTGTTATCATAGTGTTCCGTCTCAGGGCATAACTTGATAAACTTGATAACATAACAACAAGGCAACCGTTCTCCAATTTCTCGGAAATCCCACATTCGCCAGATCACTTGGTCCACTTGGTCCAAACACCTCGCTCGTTGCGCCAATGCTCGTTTCTTCCCTAACGGATTCGTAGTGAACACCTGTTTTGCAGAACAGTTGTCCAATATTCTTCGCCAAAGATGGTTCTTAA
The DNA here is from genome assembly GCF_029784155.1 of Uranotaenia lowii. Classification (NCBI taxonomy): domain Eukaryota; kingdom Metazoa; phylum Arthropoda; class Insecta; order Diptera; family Culicidae; genus Uranotaenia; species Uranotaenia lowii. Next base: position 155,562,504 of record NC_073693.1, on the reverse strand, counting down.
CACTCGTCGCTCGAATCCGCCGAGTGTGCGGTAGGTCCTCTTCGAGCAATATCCATATCTCGTGCCCGTGAAGAAAGACCGGTCTAATGAGCGTCATGTACAGGTTACACTTCGTGCGCAGGCTAAATCTTCTCGACCACAGTTGCTTGTGGAGTCCATAGTAAGCACGACTTTCGCTGATCATTCGCCATCAGATCTCACGGCTGGTGTCATTATCTGCGGTCACCAGTGAGCCGAGATAGACAAACTCGTCGACTATCGCCAGCTCGTCGCCGTCGATCATGACCTTGTTATTACTGGACAAGCGGGTTTGCTCGGTCTCGGATCTGCAGGCCATATACTTCGTCTTGGACGTATTAATCATCAACCAATCCGTCCTTCTTCACGTTTAAGTTTGCGGTAGATTTTCTCCACCACCACAGATGATTTGCTGACCCTGTAAATCTGATCTGTTGAAAATCGTTCCCCGCATTTCGCCCACTGCTGCTTGAAAAACACCTTCTAGCGCCACGTTGAACGCAGGATAGACCATCGTCTTGACGAAGCTCCCTGTGTGATTCGAATGAACTCGACAATTCACCCGAAATCCGCACACTGCACTGCGTTCCATTCATCGACGCCTTGATCAGTCTGATCAGCTTCCCGGAAAAGCCGTTCTCGTCTATAATTGTCCATACCTCGTTACGGTCGATTGTGTCGTATGCGGAAAATGAAGAAAAGATGGTGCGAAGGGTTCATTTGGTGTTCACGGCATTTTTGAAGGATTTGCCGTAGTGTGAAGAGCTGGTCCGCCGTAGACCGTTCCTCCATGAAGCCTGATGACTTTCCACGAATCTGTTTGCTTGTTGCGTTAGGCGGCGGAGTAGGATTCGAGACAACACTTTGTAGGCGGCATTGAGGACAGTGATCGCTCGGTAGTTCTCACAGTCCAATTTGTCACCCTTCTTGTAGATGGGGAATATTACCCCCTCCTTCCACTCTTCCGGTAGCTGTTCTATGTCCCAGATCCGGACTATCACCGGTGTAGGCAATCGGCCAACTGGTCCGGGCCCATTTTGATGAGTTTAGCTGCGATGCCATCCTTCCCAGCCGACTTGTTTCTATTCAGCTGGCGTATGGCTTCCTTAACTTCACTCATCGTTGGGAGTGGCTCTTCTACGTCCGTCGTTGGCTACGCCGGCGATATACCTTCCCCCACTGTCTTGATCTCCTGCATGTGCGCCATTCAGGTGTTTATCGAAGTGCTGCTTCCACCTTTTGATCACCTCACGATTGTCCGTCAGGATGCCCCCGTCCTTATCCCGGCACATTTCGGCTTGTGGCACGAAGCCTTAGCGGGATGCATTGAGTTTCTGATAGAACTTTCGTGTTTCTTGGGAACGATGCAGCTGCTCTAGCTCCTCGAGCTCCTCCTCCTCCAGGCGGCGCTTTTTCTCCTGGAAAATTCGGGCTCGCTGCCTCTTCCGCTTTCGGTGATATTCCACATTTAGACGGGTGCCTCGTTGCACTACTGCCGCCCGCGCAGCATTCTCCTCGTCCATCACCCTCCTACACTCCTCATCGAACCAGTCGTTCCGTCGAGTTCGCTCCACATAACCGATGACGTTCTCGCAGCACTGTTGATGGCTGTCTTGATGGTATCCCAACAGTCCTCGAGAGGGGATTCGTCAAGCTCGCTCTCTGCCGGCAGCGCTGCTTCGACCGATTGCGCGTAGTCTGCCGCGACCTCTGGTTGCTTCAGTCGTGCGATATTTAACCGAGGCGGGCGCCGGTTTCGTGTGTTGTTCACTACGGAGAGTTTTGGGCGCATCTTCACCATCACCAGATAGTGATCTGACTCGATGTTGACGCCTCGAAAGGATCTGACGTCGATGATTTTTGAGAAGTGCCGGCTGTCAATCAAAACGTGGTCGATCTGTGATTGCGTTTGGTACGGTGATCTCCAGGTGTACTTGTGTGGGAGGCGGTGCTGGAAAAAGGTACTACGTACGGCCATTCGTTTGGAGGCGGCGAAATCTATAAGTCGGATGTCGTTTTGGTTGGTCAGCTGGTGCGCACTGAACCTTCCAATTGTCGGTTTGATTTTCTCCTCCTGACCAACCTGAGCCTTAAAATCCCCCATGACGATCTTGATATCATGTTTTGGGCAACGGTCGAATTCACGCTCCAGCTGCGCGTAAAATTCATCTATGTCGTCACCGGTACTTCCGAGGTGAGGGCTGTTCACATTGATGATGCTGATATTGAAGAACCGGCCCTTGATTCTCACTCGGCACATTCGTGAGTTGATCGATCACCACCCGATCACGCGCTTTTGCATCTTTCCCATCACTATAGAAGCTGTTCCAAGCTCGTGCGTGTTGCCGCAGCTCTGGTAGATGGTACGACCATTTGGGTACGTTCGTACCGTGGAGCCCTTACAGCATACTTCCTTCAGCGCTACGATGTCGAATTTTCGGCTCTTCAATTCGTTGGAGAGCACGTGGGTACTGCCCACAAAATTTAGAGATAGGCAGTTCCATGTTCCAAGTTTTCAATCGCTATTCCCTTTTCGTCGCGTGGGTCTTTGCCGATTTCCATCCGAAATTTGTTGTTCGTTGTTCGTTGCTATGTTTTTTGTAGTCACGGGCTCGCGAGACCCGCAGCTAACACCACTATCTCGCAGGAGGACCGTCATGATGTTGCTGTTTTGGGTCCCAAACACCACCAGGACGTTAATGCACTCCGCATGCCGCCCCAAGACATGGAGAACAGACGCGTACGAAGCCCCCTAACTCAGTCTGCATGCGACCAAAATATCCACTGGGGTTGGATACCCGATCTTTGTTAAGTAATCAAATCGACAAGCAACAATATGGAGAATGGAGTCAAATGGCGCTGATTTACTTTTTACGTTTGATGATGTGTAAAGAAAAGTAACCTGGAACGTTACGTTAATTTAAAATTTTTTTTTTACTCATCGAAAAAAGTTAATAAGCTAAAACCGTATAAAAAGTACTGGTGATAAACTTTTATTCTTCGTAAAGGATTATTGCAGTATGTTGTCTGAAAGTAATCTCGTCTGGCCTCACGAATTGTTCATAATAAATTGCGAACACGAAATTATTGCGACACCGAAAATGTGATGCCAATTTTCTTATAATGTTAAGAATCAAACCAAAATTTCAGGGAAGTTTTAAACATTTATTTAAAAAATCAAAAGATAAATTAGTCGATGGAGCTTTGAGTGCAAAATTGAACGCATTTTCGCTCGATGTCCTCCATCAAAGTCTTTACAGTGTCATCCGGTACCAGTTTTTCAGTTTTGTTTCCATTTTCTTAACACGTTCTTCTCGTCTTTGAATGAATTCTTGCTCTTCCGAAGCTCCCGCTATATTATGTCCCAGTACAGCTCCTCCGGGCACAGTTCCGGACGGTTTGACAGGTACATGTCCTTTGGAAAAAAAATGGCCTCACGTTGGGCGCCAATTTGTAGTCAGCCTTGAACGACCCGAAGTAAGCGTGCTGCTTATGCGCCACCCTTAAAGGGACACCACCCCAATATTGAATTGCCCGTCTGAGACTCACTTCAAGGCGAGTCCATGTAATTTATACGATAAGATAAAGGATCGAACAAGGTTGACTTCCGTATCAGCAAACCGATAGAACTCGAGGGAACCTCGGACTCACTCCCCAAATTATCGAATCCTAGAAGATATTCCCAAAATCATCCGGTACGATACCTCCCATACCTGAAATTATCATCATTGGACTACCAAAAACCAATCCCCGAGAGGTGAACGGTTGTTGAAGTGTAGACAGCTAAAATCATTCAAATTCAAATTTAACACGCTACGCGTAGTGATGGAACTCATAAATGATAAAGTCAAAATTCTTGGTGGAGATTAACATCAGAAAAATATATTGTTTTCAAAATTCTTCAATAACTCTAAAATAGAGTTCATCTCATGTAAACTTTTCGGGTATATATTTGTTGTTTAATCCATTTTCATTAATTAGGCCTAATTTTGTATTGACATCATTTCATACAGCTAAAAAATCTCTCCTACCAGTGCGTGCAAATGTCTAACTAACTTCTAACCGTGCAGTGCTTTCGTCGACATTCCGGTTCACAAAATCTTTCAGCTACTGTACCGCAGAGCAAATGCTGGAGCATGCTAGGTTGCTAGGTTCTTTTTCTCTCTCGATGGAGGGGTCGTCCAATTTTTTACCACATGTGGTTTTCAATTTTGTAAATTTTAAAGATCATTGTCATTTCGGAAAACAGCCAAATTTGAGTGCGTTTAACGCATAATTTCTCAACAATTTCAATGTTGCATCCGTCGTGGACGGCACTCAGCGGGATAAATACAAGGGCGAGGAATATGAGAAATGACTCACCGAGTATAGCGTTTTTCAACCAAACCTGCGATCGATTCCTGTTGTAGCTCTCTTCGGTGCTGCGCTCCTGATAGGTTCGCCCGTGACGGAACTGATTCGGCGGGGATGGCCGAAATGGAGGATGATGATGTAGATAGACCTGCTTCGCTCCCGCTCCACTCGTTTTTGACGGAACACGATGGGGCGGGCCGTTCGGAAAACTTGAATTGCGATGTTTCCCAGCTACGATAATTATAATTGATGTGCGCTTCCGGCAGGGTTGATCGACATCAACCCTTATGATGACGGAATTGGCCGGAATTGATGATCCGTTGTGATCGGAAATGCTGCTGCCAACTCGCTGTGAATGAAAGGCTGGCCAATACGGCAAGAAAATAAGCACATGCACGGGCACGGTTTCTAACGCACGTCTTGACCTGGCTTTTAATTTTATTTCACACGCACTTATACGGTCCTAGCTCACGTAGTGTAGCCTATAGATGCGGGGCTACACAACAAAAATAATTAGAAACTAAATAATTTCTGAACTACATCACTTTTAAGGAATACCTTTGAAAAATCGAAACGTCAGCAAACGATTCGCGAACCAAAACCACATTTCCACGCGCGATCACAAATCAGATCAAAGTGGTTGGAAGTGTGTTCCTCAGATCAGGGAAAGCGATGTCGGACGTTGACCCCAAGCGGAACTACGTTAATCCCAAAGTCTTTAGAAATTCTTCGGGATTTTGACAATTTTGGTTTGTCGCACGTTCTATCGACTTTTGATTCGGGTCTTGCTTTTCCTTTCCAAATCATGTCGCCAAACAACATGAAGCCGCCATGAAACGAGTAAGCATGGCATTCAGTCTTCGATGCAACGATCGACAAAGTCAGCGAATCGATCAAAACTGCTAGTCTACTAAAAGGCGCCCGATTCAGCTGAATAAGGCGCTTATCAAGGCACTCAAATTTGTAGATCTCGCTATTTACTGTGCCCTTCTTCACAAAAGGCTCACTCCTCAGTCCGCAAGAGCAGATGGCCTGCCAAACGAGATATTTGGAGGCGAACTTCGACATTTTTATCTTCTCAAATTTGTCGTCCACATCGAACTTGCTCTTGCCAGTGAAAAACTCCAACCCCGGAAGTTGCTTAGCATCGGCTTTTATATACGTTTCGTCGTCAATCACACCGCAGCCATATTTTGTCAGCATCATCTCGTATAGCTTCCGTACCCGAGTTTTAGCCATCGATCGTTGCCGCGCATCGCGATTTGAGAAGTTCTCTACCTTGTATGTATGTAGTCCAGCTCTCTTCTTTGCATTCTGGACGTAGCTCAGCGACATGGCGATCTTTTTAGCCAAATCACGGCTTGAGACGTTGGATTTTGCTTTAATCATCCACTTCACCTTTCCATCCGTCTTTTGGTGCTCCGGTCCCGGTTTGTTTTCAGCTCCTTTGCCGTGGTTCAACGTCAACTGCTCCTGGAACCGCTTCAACACTCTGGAAACAGTTGAATGGTGAATGTTCAATATTTTTCCCAACTGCCGGGGCGAAAGGTCCGAAAATTCCAGGTGTTTGGAAAGAATTTGTTTTCTCGACTTGCGTTAGTTCACCTTCATTTTCGTTGAATCGAAAAACACGACTTCGGGTTTGACAGCATGTAAACAATACACATAAATGAGAAAGTATGCAAAATTTGGTTGATTTTTAGGCAATGGTAAAAAAAGGTATGCCATGTTGAATGTGTTGCAATAATTTCGTGTTCGCCCTTTAAGTCCATTAATGATGCAACATTAAAGAGTTTAAGAGTTTATGAGAGTTCCTAGGATTTTTTGGTACCTTTAAAAAAAGTTACATGCCCACATACAATTCTCTAACTCATCGCTGTTTTGTGAGCATTTGAAGAACAAAAAAAAACAGTTTTATTTTTTTACTGCAACTTTGTTCACCATTAAAAATCCATGATATTGTAGGCTGAGAAAAATTAAATGTCAAAGAATACGAAAATTAAACTTTTGGACTAAAACAAGCATACAGTCAGTTTCCAAGGTTAGCAATGATTTCACTCCAGCCCAACGTTGTATTTCTACTTCACAGGCGGGCATCGTCGTCGTAAACAGATCTCTTAACCCCGGGTTAGCCTGAGGCCAGTTTTTCGGACAGTTTGGCGTAGCATGTTTAGTCTACTCTCTACACCAACAGCAGCATGCCCAACTATTGGAAAACTCGGCCAGAGCGCCTCTTCATATGGCAGACTTACGACGACGTCGTCCACGGCACAATATGCGTTGCCGTTGGCTTGGCAGGCTCCCGTTTCAGCCGGCTGACTCCGGCCGGATGTTTATCTATCCTCTTTTCCTGTTTACACTTTCCAAACGGTTGATTTGGTGCGTGTATGTGTCCGTGTGTGTGTGCGTCCTTGTTGGATTAGCCGTGGTGTTTTGGGATGAGTCCCTCGTTGAGTTTGTTTTTGAGCCGACATTCAGTTAGGTTGTATATGTGCTCTCATAGATTGTGTTATTTGGAGAATTATTTAATCCACCGACTGTTGCTGAAGGCTTTGGGCTAAACTATCCAATATCTTGGCTAGCTGAGCTGGATAGTGGCAAGCGTCACTCAATTGAATGATAAGATGTGAAACTTTTCCCCAAACGTCGTCGTGTTTGGGGGTGCTTTGGTATGAATTTATTGATAGCCACCAGCTACTACAGAGAGAGAGTGTGTTTGTGTTTCTTGTTGATGTCGAACCCGGGACCAAGAATGCGGCCTGCCAGTCTCTTTTGCTAGCAGAACGGACTTCGGTCGTTGGGGTTGATTGCTGTTTGCAGGAAGTTATCGATGGTCGATGGATAACATTGAACAACGACGACCGAAGGATGCCAACGACGACTGGCACGATATTGACGGAGACTGGCAGGAAGCCAATAAGCATATTAAAACTTTTCCAGCCGCCACTCTGCAGCATCCCGGAACTCCCTCGACACCCCCCAGGATCCTCGACGGCAGAAAAAAAAAACCCAATCAGCTACTCATCCGGTAAAAACACACCGGGCTTGCCCGTTTGAAAGCTGAACTTAAGCAGTCTATCTTCCTGCTATCCTGTGCTAGTTACACACTCGCCCGTTCGAAGTTATTGGGTTCATGTTTTTTCTCGGTCTCTCTCTCTCCCATACACCCAAGTCTCGAGCAGGAACTTCCTTTCGACGATGAGATCCAAGAGCTATCTTCTTTATGGGACAGAAATAAAATTAATGACATCTTTCCTATTTTGATGCGAGTTGTTAGAACAGATAATGGCAAACACCGAAAAAATAACCATCAGGAGAAGGAAGGCCGCCTTCCCTCCTCTCTTGCCTGAAGTCCTCAAGGGGAAAGAATCCAACGAACGAACGGGTGACATCGCTGGTTCCCGATTTTATCGCAAAACAAATTCAATGAGTTCATCCGGAAGGTTTTTCCTCCTCGGGAAGACAATAACGGTGAAAAACGACAACGACGTTTCCCCTCGCTGGAAAGGTGGAGAGGGAAGAGGAGACATACACAAAAGTCCCATAATGAAAATGGAGTCGGAAGTTTAGTGAGTTTGTTTTTCTTCACTTGTTTTTGGGACGCGCGGCTAGAGTTTGGATATGATTGGTCAATTTAGATTAAGTCGCAGGAGGTATTTATGGGTCCGGAAGATGAATGTAGTTTTCTCGTGGAGAAAAACAAACCCGTACATGGGCCTAAAAAACAAACTCGCGACTGAAGATGTTTGAAGATGCCGGTTTCAAACGATGCCGCATCTTTTTTGTGTGTTCAAAACACCACTTTGAATAACTTAATGACATTCCTCGAAGACAAATTAGCTATTTTGACGAGAATTATTGAATTGGATTACACATAGTTTCATGTAAACTGGGGGAACATTGATCACTTATTTAATTCATTTCGAATATTTTGGAAGGAGTTGCTTTTTTGTAACACATAAAAGATTTCAAATACTTTCTAAGGCGAGGAGTATGAAGCATGATCATTGATAGCAGAATTTTCAAACGAAATAAGTGGCTATAACCTAATGTCCGTTACAATACCAGGATTCATCTTTCGGGGTAACTTTAACCACTATGCTTTTCACGTACCTCAACATCTTCAAAATTATTGATTTGATGCCAATTAGCACTGAAAGCTCAAAACATCAATAACCGGAAATGTTTTTGGACCCAATTGAATTTTTCAACGTTTTATTTCAAAAACAAATGTACTCAAAAGATGGACAATGTTGCTGCATACATTCAGGGGCAAAAATTATAAACATTTCTCAATATTTTTTGGCCTTAAAAACAAATGAAATTTCAAATCCCTAGGTCCTCCCGCTGTTCCTTGATTTTTTTTCATGGAAACTTAACCATTTGATAGGGTTTTAGCCATTTGTTCTACACAGGCTTTCTCATAGAAAATGTCCGTTTTTTAAATGTTAAAAATATCATAGAATTACCATATAAATAACTTTAAAATTTTACCTAAACAAAGGAAAAAAGTTAAATTTCCATATAAAAAACCCATTTGCCACTAAATGCTGTCATTTCATCAGGAGAGTTGTTAGTTTGTGTTACAAACCATATTAAGCCTATTTGAAACTCAATTTGAAGACTTTCAAGCGTAGAGAACATTTTTCAGATATTTCTACTTCAGACTTAGATTATGATGACTACCTACAAAAATTTCATGTTGATCAAAGTACCCCGGTGATCAAAGTTCCCCCAGTTTACGGTACTTTCTTAAGTTCCAACGCCTATAGAATATTGCCCAACACCTAAACAAAAGTTATTCATCGATGATGATACGGGGTCGGACTGCGGTTTTTATAGTAAATTTCTACAGCGCAACAATGCCACAGTGGGGATTTTCGAGCCAGAAAAGGTACCTAAATCAGGCAAGATTGCTTGAAAAAAAAACATTCTTTATATCAAAAAATACAAGAAATAGAATTCTAGACCGCTTTTTGATAAAAACATTTCAAACGGTTCATTTTGCTCGATTTCCTATATTTTTTATGACTAAAGTTTTATTCCGATTGTCATAATCTGCCTTGCAGCTAAAAAGTCATATAAAGCAAACTTCTTTATGTAAAAATGTCGGCTAATTGAATGATGTACTACAATTTTTGTTTTTACTACGACAAAGGGCTCATTTTGCCTTTTTTCCCCTAAATTCAAGAAATGTTTCAAAGAAATGTAGTCAAACAAAGTTTGACCCAACAATTTTTCATCATAAATGATCGTTTTAGCTAGATCTCTTCATTCCCAAGCTTATCATATCGCTTTTTTGTACAAGAATGAATAGAAACGGCTTATTATTCCCAACTTCCCCTAGCTTTTTTAAATTTGTGAATAAATGTCACTGTAAAATCGAGTATAAAACATAACAAATGCATAAATCAAGTGATTTAGTGTAATTTTTTTTAGCTTAATCGAGTGGTGTACAGCGCTTAGCACTTAGCTTACGAGAATATCCGTAATTACTCCAATTTCCCCTAAAACCAAGCGATTTTAAAAAATAAATTTTTAATAAATAACGATGCAAAAAAAATGCACAAAAATTTATGAAACAGGTTTAGAATTCATTGTTAAATCGAATGATGTACACCGCTTAGCGTTAATTCGACGAACAAAAGCCTTATCCCGATTTCCCCTAAATTTATGCAATTTCTTCGCAAAATACATTGTAACAAACGAGAATGTAATTTAACAGATGCAAAAAGCATTGAACCGGGTGGAAAATTTAATGCTGAATTAAATGATGTTCACACTTAAGTTATAAGTTTACAAAAAAAGACTCAATCATACCGATTTTCCCTTAATTCATGCAATTTTTTCGATTTGTTACAATCAAAAATGCAATTGAACAGATGCAAAAACAGGTAGAAACTCATTTCTGAATCAAATAGAGAACACCGCTTACAACGCAGTTGACGAGAACAGTCTCATTTTCCTCAATTTTCGTCAAATTTATTCATAATCCTTTACAATTACTTTTACAACACGTGTAAAACTTACTACTGAATAGAATAATGGACACCTCTTAAATTCTGTAGATGAATGCAGTCGTAATTGCTTCGATTTCCCTTCAATACATACATGCAACATAAAAAAAACACCTTTTAACATTTGAGAAATCATCAGAAAAAGTACAAAAACAATTGAATCATGTGAAAGAATAATTGTTGAACAGAATGATGTACACAGCTAAACATTTAGTTGACAAAAAAAGCCTGGAACGCCCACCTTTTCCCCAAATTTAAACTATATTTTGTGGAATTGATAATTGATTTTTTATCAAACATGATTGAGGCTCTTCTCGTCGATTCAACAGTAACTTTCATGGACTTTTTTTTAATATTTCATGAATTAAAGGGAAATTTGGTCGATTGAGGCTCTTCTCATCAACTGAGCGCTGAATAGTGCTCATCATATAGTATCTCAGTAAGTTTAACACCTGATTCCAAGTTTCTACCTCCTGTTCATTTACATTTTCTTTTGTAGCAATGAATTTTGGAAGGAATTGCATAATTAATTAGAAATTGAGATGATTGAGGCTTCTCTTATCGGAGCTGGTGTTCACCATTCAAGTAAACATTGAGTTTTTTTACTTTTATTTTTCGTTTCATGCAATGATTAAATTGTATGATGAAGTGAAAAATTTTTGTTCTTAATCATTGACGAATGATTGAAAGTTTTAAAATACAGACTGGGTGAACGATTAAAGATTTCTTATCGATAAGACTCAGCAAAGTTCTGATTTCTTGACAAAAACAATATCTGAAATTCTGTGATTCAACCCGAAAAAATTGTAAAGTTACTCAGGGGAACAGCATTTTTTACGTCTTTGTTTAAATAACTGATTTAGTTACATTTTGGCGTCCTGAATTCAAAACATTTAACAGATTTTCACTGTCACTTGTAGTTTCAAAGATATGGCGTGTGGAAAATTTAAAGTTAATCCGTTTTGGGTACAATCGATCTTTTCTATTTGATAAACCAATAAACCTTCACAAAAACCTGCTGAATTTGAATCGAATTACTAACCTCCATTCAATCAAATAGTCAGATATTGCCAATATATTCTTGTATAAGAGATACAACGCCTTCAAAAAGTTGAATTCTACAATTTATAGAAATTCCAAAAAAATAAGATTACAACTTCTTCTGACAAGACAACATTACAAAAAGTCATTGAACATTGGATAATCAAGATTTTAACTCATTCAATAACTTTATGAAAGACTGCGAATTGATTTAACTTACGGTTCTTAAAGTATAAAAGATTCAATTTGGTGTAATTTTTATTTAAAATTTCGTTAAAAATTTTCGTTTTTTGCAGGTTTGGAAAAATTTATTAAAAGAAAACTGCCATAGATTATTTTTTTTAGAGTTACTCGAGGTTTTTGGGAAAATTTATCATTTAGTCAATAAGTGTTTGTATCTTACCGTATTGTCAAATAAGTACACAAATTGAACCGCTTATTTTTCTATTTTTAAAAAATATCTCGAAAACTAGAGCTGACAAAATTTTTTTTTTTAATATTTGGATTCAGCGCCCCCAAACACGTCAAAATCAATTCTGAGATCTCTGCACCTCGGAAAAATGTGAATTTTTTTTTTGTCTTGTGTTACCTGTATTCAAAAAATAAAAGGGAAGCAAATGATGTTTCCTTTTTGCCAAAAAGAATTTCCGCATAACATATCAAATAAAAAAAAACATTATGGATCTCTAATCAAGATTAAGTGATTATTCAATTTCGGCTTTAATCATCTTATATTAAAAAATATACAAGTATAAAAGTTGTTATTTATCAAAATTGATAAAAATATAAAGAAGTAATGGTTATTTTACTGAAACAGTATTTTTTTCAATTTTTGAATAATTTAACGAACCTCAGTGTACAAATATTAATATAGGGATAATTAAACATGATAATTCTGTGGATCAAATACTTACTGTAAAATTTCAGTAAGATTTGACCATGGGGAGGAATTGCTTGAGTCTCAAGCGTGAATGGAATTTTAAAGTATTTTGCTCGAGAGAAGCCAAAACTGCTTGATTTTCATTTATAGCTTTTTTCTTCATTGACTGATTGCTTTTGAGGAATATTTTTCTTTATGTCTTTATCCAGAAAAATATTACATCTGATGACTGCAACACCATTGAACTTAAACAAAAAGGTAATTGTGGTTCATAGTTTGCATTTTAGCCGCGAATTGTCGTCTGACACGTAATGAGTATGGGAGAGTGGGGAATCATGGGCCACTTTTTTTCTTTGTTTCATAACTTCTTTGCTATAAAACATAAAATGAAAATAAAAAATGGTATGGTTTTCTACATTTTTAAGGTATCATGAGGCTATTCTTTTAAATTTTGAATATGTTATTTTTCCCAAATTTTGAGTGTTTTAAAAAAGGCAATTTTTTTGAGATTTTGAAAAATGGTGGGGAATCGTGGGCCACCAATTCCAAATTGACCAGATAACATGTAAACTTTATCAGTTAACCCATAGCTGTAATTTCAAAATTCATTTCGATGTTTTAAAGCAGATGATTAAATATAAAAGGGAGTTGTGTATGATCGAAGAAATTCAAAAACCTGGCTCGCGAACAATCGGAAAAATTGCTTATATAGGATGGACAAAATATTTTTAAAAGCTGTTCATTTAGCATAAGAAAACTTTACAGATAAGGAAAACGTATTTTAAGTACTGAATGTGTATAAAAACATAAAAATATAGGTGGTTTAAGATGTGTGGCCCACGATTCCCCACAAGCTATGATTTGCAAATTGTTTGCGTTTGTGTGACTTATTGATGTTTCAACAAAAATTCCTTTTCCACGTGAAAGATCATGACAAAACTAAGATTATAAGCGTATGAGCATATTTTTGCTATGAACTTTAGGTTCCCCAGCGATGCAATTGCCGGGAGCTTTTTTAATTATGTGAGTAATTTTTTTAAAGTTTTTAAAAGTTGATGAATAAAAGAAGCATATGGTACGTATTTAAGTCAACAACATACAGAAAAATATGCTTACGCAAAGCAACAACAATGACAGTTGGTTTGAGATTTTTATATCAACACACATCTGAGATATTAAAAATGGCCCACGTTTCCCCATGGCCCACGTTACCCCACTCTCCCCTACAATTTTTGCATTCAGTTTTAAACGATAATTTGCTACCAAAATAAAATCTTTGAACCGCAATAACTTTTGGTTGTAAGTTCAATCGTGTTACAGTATTCTGGGAAAAAAGATTTAAAACTTATGTTATGTAGTCCAAGATATTTGATAATCAATACCAGTACTTTTTTTTATTTTTCCATCATTTAATATTTGGAGCATAACTCAAACACTGTTCTACTGAAAGTTTTTGAATTTTGTCACCGGATTCAGCGCATGACATAACTAAATTTAGGTCATTCTTTGAAGTTCACGATTACTACTACACTTAACAGTACTACCAACATACATAAAAAATAATTTACCGATTTACCGAGAAGTTTAATTATGAAAAAATTGAGTTAAATTATAGGTGTAGTTTGTGACCAATATTTTTAACAATTTTTTAAATTTTATCTTCTAATGCAACACTTTATCGACGACATCATGAAAACAACATCATAAATATATAAAAATAGAATAATCATTGTAAATCATCTCTTCCATAAACGGTAAGATATTGCTCACATAAAAAAAGGGTTCAATGTATAGAAAACAGATTTCTGCTCTTGAGTGAATTGTTTTCATACACATAAAGCTTAGTTCTTTTAGAAATGGGACACTTTCTTTTGCAGATAGCTCATTTACTAGTAATCCGACATTAAAAATTTTAACAGCATTTTGCTGCCTGTAAAAAGAACTATCTGACCTATTTTTTTTTTAATTTAAAATAAACGCTTTTTGAGATATTTAAGATGCAAGGAAAAAGAAAAAAAAAATGTTTTGCACAGTTTCCTTCCAAATCCATCATTATCAAATTGATAGCTGACAAAACCCTTGATTAATCAAAGAATAACTGTATATGAGTGGTAGAAAAGTAAACACTGTCAAAAATGTCCACAAAGTTCAAATCAAGCATTTGAGTGAAGCACATGATCGGCAACTACGGTTAAGGGTCATCAGGGAAGTCAAGTCTCATATGAGAATTTTCAATTTTGACCGAGCGAAAATGTAAGTGTAATTCGCTGAAATGTAAAAAAAAAATCCGATAAGCTAAGAGTGCTGCCTAGTTATGAGACCTAACCTAACCTAAAACGACAAACTTTCCCTAGTTCCATAGCTCGTAAGCTGTATAGCCGGTACCGAGGCTATGAGATTTTTGATGACAAAACTTATGAAAAACCCAATTTCAAACCAACTGCAGCGTTTTAATCCTATAACATGTCTGCTCGTGGTAAGGTCCATAGCATATTAAAGTATGTATTTGCTGGTTGTTTTGTTTAAAAAAAACAACAATTTTTAAAATAAAAACTATAGTTTCCGCTTTTTTTAAAAGCCTGAAAAAAGTAATCTTGTATGTGTATTTTGCCACCTACGGTCCATACTATCCGATTATAATTTAAGTTCAATCTCATGATGATTTTACTTCTTTATTGTCAGACTTTGCCAGCAGATATTCGATTAAAAACGCTTTTAAGTTGGTCGAAAATAATCAAGTTTTGTTAATTTCGAAACAGTTGTATTCACCAAATTGCACTCAGTTTCTTCAAGAAGAGAAGTATTGGATCAAAAAGTAGCTGAAATTCAAGGAGGAGGATACATCCACCTTAAAAACAGATTAGACGATGTATAAGTTGGAAAAGTTGATCAATATCATGACCGCAAAAAGTGTGCGCCGGCCGACGGGAGATACCAACAATAAAGTAGAACTTTTTCTTACAAAAAACGATAAATAATTTTTTTCAATTTTTCTCATGAATTATCATAAGATTATCTTCATTTCCTTCATAGAAAGTATTTCGATCAAACAAATGGTATTTGAGATATGTGCATTCGTAACTGTCCCATTTCTACATGCACTAAGCTTTATTGGAATATTTGATAAAATCATCATGTTTCTTACTAGATATAAATAGCCCCCTCTATCCTCTTCTCTCACTAAACCGGATTGACGTTCTTCAAATATTTGAAAAATGACTACACGTTTATCAACTTCAAAGCGTTCCTAATTTACATACCAAACCGGATAGATTTAAAAATCATCTGGCCCAAGTTTTTGGCATGATTGACACGGCGGAATTTGTGCCAGGAAGATGCCGCATCCAAAATTGACGCTCATCATTCTGTAATTTTTAATTGACACAAAATTTCTCATTCTAACCTAAATTTATCCTGAGGGAAGGAAGAAAAAGTGAGCGATTAAATCGCGACTAGCCAGGAGACTTCTTTTCAACGGTCTAGTACGCAAACAAGCACCAAAAAGTGTTTTTTTCCGGGGGTTACTGGAATCAAAATTTGGAATGTGCTTCACCCAATTCACGCAATAGGATCGTAAACGTTTCATCAAAACAGACACGGTAGGAAAGAGAATATAAGGAAAAAGTAGCTGGTTAAAAGTTCGAAGCAAAAACTGCTGCTGTCCATCTGAACGAAAAATGTAATTAAAAGTTTTCTTTAATGATTCAAATATTTGATATTTTTCACAGTTGTCCTTGGGCTGGAGGAGGAGTTGTTTCGAGAAGAAGGTTACTTTTTATGTTTCGTCATCGTCAAGCTATTGCCAAATTGGTGCTGGATAGGCCCAACAACTTTCAATTCAAGCAGTGATTCGAATTTCCCTGGAATGATTGGATTTCATTCTCAAACGATCGATCGGTTTGAACTTCCTTTTATATATAGCTCAACTGGTTTGAAACATTTTTATAGAAATCTTGCCGATTGAATAACCACTAGTTTTTCTTGAATCATTAAATGAACAATAAAAAATGAACATTGAATTGAAATTAAAGGGTGTCCCACACCAAATTACATCACTTCGCAAACGCTGTACAAATCACTTATTGGGTTATTTTTTACTTGAAAATTTGCACAAAGACAGCAGAAGGTAATAAGTTTTAGAAGTATTTTTTATTTTTTTTAGTACTGTGAAAATAGAAAAAGAAAGGAGCATTGAAATTGAGTTAGTAGAGTCAAAATAGTTCAAAATAATTTATTTATGATGATTTCTTACTTTCTCAAATGTCTGAAGAGAAATCCGTAGCTCATCCATAAGAACTCAAAGATGGAACCCATCAGACAATCTCCGTTGGTGGTTGTCCAAAGAAGAACACTCCCCCCGAACCAACCAAATTACAGTCAGGTTTCTGATGTGTTTGCGTTGGTGATTTTGATACAAAGTCGCACACAATTCGTAAAGGTGGAACCATCATCACACCCAAGAGCGTGTCGGGGTCATATAGCAGCACAGAATCTTTGCGGTCTGTCCACCGCATCAAGGACAAAAATAGCCACCTAGCCGAAGCCGTTATCGTCTAGCAACCAATATGGATGCTGTCCACCCTGCTGGATCTCTCCATGCAGCGTGGCTTTGCCTAACTACAAATATGTGGGGGTGCATGAGTTTGGTTATGACGAACCCCAATCATGAAAACGGACAACATCCCACTTTCAGCTAGATGTAGGAAGGCAGGAGGTAGAAACACCAACCAGCACATGAATCCTTACTACGGACCCACGAAGTTGAACCGCAAGGTTTGAGGGGCCTGTGAATGCAAAAGGCTGCTCGCACTCGATTGGTGAAACCATTCAATCACGCATAGATTGTTTGTTTAATAAATTGAAAATTGATTTCATTCACCTATCACTCTGCGTTCTGTTCGATGGCAAAATTGTGTGCACGTTGTGGGAGGACGACTGTTTCATGCTTTTATGCGCGATCTCTTCCCGCAATAACGGAGTGTATCCATGCGAAACAGGCAGCTCAAAAGCATTCCGGGTGAGCTATTCCGGGTGTTTGGTGGGGAGGAGCGAGGAGGAGGACGTTCCATGTTACGTGTGTGCCTTGAATGGAAAAGGTTGAAACACTGTCACACGTTTGGCCATTCATCCAGAACTGTATTCCGAAATTGTTTAGTACTTGTTGGATTCTCGTTCTAAAGGCCCGGACGACCCCGGCTATGCATGGGAAAAAAAGGGAAAATTGTGCACATCCCGAATAGGTACCGGATGCATCGCACAAAAGAAACGAATCCTCTCTCCCAGCACGGGGCACACGAAACGCTATAAAAACTAACTTAATCCATGAATGCAATTCGGAATTCCACTCCAGTTTTTGCTGGTCACCTTCGGCATCATCTATCATTGTCCTAATCTACCGTTGCCATGCAAAAGGGGACAAACATTTTGACCACTCACCTTCCCACATAAACCAAACAGCATACAATCCTTGCAAATACGTCCTCTTTGAAACGGATACCTGTATTCATTTGGGCACATTCTTTTCGTTACCTCAACGATATTTCGAGGATTAGTTCTGTGGAAGAGGAGCAGAATTCTGTTGAAAAGAAGGAGCTCCAAAACATTGTTTGTTCTAGTCATCGTATTGCTGCAGCATCTCTATAGATATAGATAAGTCTCTGTATATGGGTTGATGTTGTATCAGAACTCAGTTCAGGAGATGGAACCCTTAGTCTCGGGTGCATATTTATGATCTCTTTATTATTTTGACACAAAAAAGAACCAGAGGAAAATATATGAAGAAGGAAAACCACGCAGTACAAACATAAGACTCATCAAGACAGTTGCTATTCAGTTTTTATTACATCGAATCATGTGAATATCCAAAGCGAAGTTCATACAAGTGTTTACAATTCCATGACACAGAACAATTTGGGGGTTCTTTTGATAAGCTGAATTCAAATTAGTCGAAAATGTTCAAAAAATATAGGTTGAGGAGACCCTACTTTGGACCTACAACCTTCTTTGATCCAAACACACCAAAAATTGAACATAATTCATTTCGCTGGCATAATATTTAGATACTTCTGTGCAAGCACTGAACTCTTAATCATCCTTAATCCTGTAACTCCAAGTTACGTTGAAAAGGTTGGTACGCGACCCCGTGAATGAATTAGACACATTTTTGTAGAGCTAAAAGAATATTTTACTGAAGTTTTTGAAAAAAAAAAATGAAACTTGATCCTGGGATGAAGGATGACTTGATCCTTTATATAGAAGACTTAAACCTTTGTCAAAAATCAAACCAAATCGATATAAATTAATGTTGTTTTTATGTCCATATTAATTGTCACAGTTTCAAAGGTTTAGAATCAGAGGATTTTGGAAGTTCACTTTCAACCCAATGGTCCAAAGCAATAAAAAAAACGAATATACTTAGCCTCTTTTACCTTGCACTTTTTGGATAAATATCAGTCATTGAACTAATATAAGTCATGTCATGCTAAGTAATGTGTAAAATCAATCAGGAAGAAAATTTTGTCATTTTTAACTCTAGGGATCAATTGAACCCATAGGTACATTTTTGAAAACTTATTTTGTAAAACAATTTAACATTATAAAATTCACATAATTTTCCATTGAATGACATATTTGAAAGAAATGTTTTCATAATAATTTTTCACTTTGGGAACATTTCGAAATGTTAAAAAAAGATCACGAAGACACATTTTGACGAATTTGTCAACCAAGGCACACTATTGTAAATTCACTAGACAAAAGAAAAATAAACATAAACAAAGACTGCGTCACGACGTGTATTTGTTAGGGACTGAGAAGAAGTTGAGGAATCTAGTCAGTCCAGGGATCAAGTCTTCTCATTCTCCCATACTTATTTGCTGAACCAATAGGGCCGGAAAAAATTTCCTTTCCTTCTTTTGTCACTTTGAGTCGGAACGTCTGAAGGGGAGGGGGAGGGGGAGGCAAATAAAAAATAATGCAAAAAAATCAAATTTATTCAAAGAAAACAACAACTATCTTTTCTTAACACTTCAACCTTGCGGCTCTTTTACAGGGATTGAACCCACTTTTAGTTTATAACATTGTGCACAAAAATTAATTTTACTGTGTGTACATGCTGGATTTTCCGAAAGGCAGAGAGCGCACATGTTTTTGTATCCTTAAATTGATGAACATTGGTAATAGTGTAAATAAATTGAATCAAAACAATTAATTTTATTGTTTTGAAATATGTCTGGAAATCCCTCGAGACGTGCTCCGCAAACATAGAAATTTTCTTCAAAAAAACGTTTTTGTTTAGTGGAATATTGTCGTGATCTAAAGCGATTAGACCTCTCGTTCGAAATAGAACAAGGAAAGGTTTTCCGTTTTCTTAAGCCGATTTATTACGATCCACTGATCGGTTGAAAAGTTTCTGTTATAAACATATTTCATTATTAGGTTTTTAGGTTGCAATGCAATGAGAACTTACGTTTTTGTTCTTTGACTGTTCGTACTCGAACTGGAAACTACAATAGGTGTTTCACTTTGCCGTTGTCTATAATTGTGATAACAATGTTTTTTGTAATTTATTCTGATATTCAAGCCTATCCTGTTTTAAGTTACCTTTCTACATGAGCGGTCTTTCAATAGGTGAAAACCGAATCTGACGAGGAATCATGAACCAGGTTTTTAATAGTCAGTAGGAAACTTAGAAATTTATGTCTGCATGAGTTTATAGCTGTTTATAATTTATCGAATGTGTATCTACGATAGTTTCGTGTCTCCTATAACCTGGGGTTTTATAATGACTACCGAAACTGTTAAAATAATATGTTTATCTGCTAATATCCTACTTTTTTAATATCCGATAATAACCACGTTTTTCCTGCAAAAGTAACACAAGTAATTATTTTCGTAACGCGTTCGCCTCGATGGAGTGTTTGACACTTGGCAGCAAGGGTTATAGTTTGAGGTGTATCTTATTGCTAAACATGTTTGTGTTGGATTAAGGTGCGTTGACACGTTAACAACGTTTGTCAAACCTCTGTTGTCCAAACCTGCTTTTAACACGGAACACTGCCTTCGAGTAGCACTAACAGGTGCGCCTTGAAAACCCACAGGAATCGCTGCTTCGTCATCCAGGAAAAAAACCAAACTTTTTTCGTGAAATCTACCTATAAAAAATTTCAACCAAAAGTTTAGATGGGATGCTAAAAAAAATATGCCAGAAAATCCTACCTGCCATCGTTTTCATGTATTGAAATTGTTTTGCGCCATAATGTTGATCCGGATGTAACTTCCGAAGCGTACGTATTTGCAATCCATACTTGATATCAAACCTGCTATAGTAACGCTTTGCGCAATGAGAATGGGGATTCCTTGGTGTAAATTGTAAACGAAAATATTCCATGGATGGAATGTTATTCTCTGATGAATCAGGGAAAAGTTGCCACATTTCTCTTCTCCTTTTTCCGCGAGGTCTCGAAGGGAAACGCAAAGTGGTGATATCCAGCTAGTATTTGCTTGTAGTCTTTCCTGTGCAACTGCGTAGTCATTTTCAGAAATGACGCTCTCAACAAGTTTTCAAATTTCCCTTTTTTGGCTTCCTATTACTGTTCTTGGAGTGAATGACCTAGTCTACATTGTAACCATCGTTGAGCAAAAATTTTACTTCTTCAGTCATTTTACCTTCTGCTTCATCATCACCTGAAAAACGAATGAAATATAGGGACTCAAATTTAATGTTCAACCTTCCATTGAAGAAAACCGTTACCTGTACAGATGGTTAAAAAGTCATTTAAACTTTTCTCGGTCCATGAAACAAGCGATCCAAAATCAGATTTAGCGCGTTGTTGTTTTTCGACACGAATTCGTTCGTTCAGGTTAGCTTCTCATTGCAAAATAGTGTTTGCAAGTTTCGATTCTGATGGATCTTCAGGAGGTTTCCATACAAAAGTGGCGTTTGGCTTAAATGATCGATAAACGTTCAAGTTGAACTCGAAACTTAATCCTTGGATGTATTTATATCTAGCTTTGCGTTCAACGAGGGCAAACAAAATTAAATTGACTGCAGTATAGGCTTGTTGCTCAACCAAAACTCGCTCTAGATTTGCATACATGAGCTTAGTAAGAACAGGTCTGGAGGTACTTGCCTTAACGCTTTTAAGTGATCTGTTGTCAAGAAGCTTTACTTCAGTACTACTTTGATTTTCAGCTCGATCTTCGGCTTGACTAAGGTAGTTGATGTAACCCAAAAATGTTATACGTAAGCTTTCCACCTCTGACCGAACTTCTAACCAAGACTTGGATTTGATGAACCCTTTTGCACACAGAGATTCCAATCGCTCATAAAAGGCGATCATTTCATTCCTTGTCATACGTGGCAGAGTTTTTTCTCTTTCGTTCCCATGAAAAATTACTTGGAATGTTTGCCCATTTGTTGGAGTGAAAGAAAGGTTTTTTGGTATTGGGGAAACTCCAGGAGCAGAAGATATTTTTTCTTTTTGGTCATCCAAATACCACAAAGCTGACACGAGAGTACTCATGAAAAACTCCATGTTTTCCTTATCAAACCATCCAAATGCAGCTTTTTTTAGCTCGAGGTAATGAACAACACAATTGTGAAGCTCATCTCGGCCGTCTTTAATTTGCTTTTTTTTGGGGGAAAATGGAAGCAGCAGCGTTTACCATCATTTTTTGGAAAACATTTGAAGTTTGTTGCGGAGGGTCAATTGTTGGTGTTAAACAGACCAGTATTTTGGTACAAGTTCCCAAAACTGTCATTGCGTCCCAAAAAATGGTATTTCTCTGGTGCTCCATTGTGATACAAACACCAGAGAATATCAACAAAATGTCTAATGGAAGCACTCTGTCGAGAAAAAAACAAATAAAAAAACAACTATTACCAAA
The DNA here is from genome assembly GCF_029784155.1 of Uranotaenia lowii. Classification (NCBI taxonomy): domain Eukaryota; kingdom Metazoa; phylum Arthropoda; class Insecta; order Diptera; family Culicidae; genus Uranotaenia; species Uranotaenia lowii. The sequence continues at coordinate 155,540,307 of NC_073693.1, read as the reverse complement.
ACAAAGATATAAATTATATTTTACAATTTTTCACCTGATTCAACGCTGAATATTTGAAAACTTGATTTGCACTTTACCACTATTATTTTGATCACCACGGTCACTTTTATAAATGCTTGAAACGGATTGAAAATTGCAAATCTACAATGATTTTCCCGAAACACCACGTAACAAACCGCTTGCAAATTTTGACTGTTAGTTTTCAGGCAGATTCTACCAGGAAGTTTCGAGCAAACATTCTTGGTCGCTCACAAACACAGCTGATGTGCGAGAGTGCGAGAGAACTAACATAAATATCTTACATGGAAGCTGTCTCCCGCATGCGATAGGCAGGACCCTGCAACGTTACACGATTTGTCTATGTATCGTGTGACCAACATCTTTTGAGTAAGTCTTGGTGAATCTCGTTTTTAAGCTTTTTTTCTACAGATTTAAGCTTTTTTTGCCTTGAGAGCATAGGAGATGAAAGCTCAAATCTGAAAAAAAAGCTTAAATCTGTCAAAAAAGGGGAAATCTGAGGGGAAATCTGAGAGATGTGCTCCATACGGTTTGAATAGCGTTGCCGCCGTCTGGCGATAGGCGACGGAAGCGCTGTCGAGTTTAAGCGATGGTTTTGCATGAGTATGAAAGTGATGCAGCTTAAATTTCACCCAACTTTCTACAGATCTCACGGGGTTTCCTAAAAGAGAAAAAGAGTAGCACTTTGCTTCCATCGCCAATGTGAATGTAGGTGAAGTAAGTGAACAGCCAATCTGTATCAAACATCATCACCTTTAGGCCTTGAGTTTCAAACAAATTTCACACCAATGCACTGAAAAAAACAACATAAACCAGAAACTTTCATTTTTCCACTTTATGTTTTCCCCCCTTCAGGATTTTCGAAAATGCGGGGGGGGGGGGGGGGTTTACAAAAGAAGATTTTGTGATTTGTTTCGGCCTAATGTTATCAATCAAACAATGTGGACAGAAATTGCAAAATGTCAGCGATTCTGTGAGCTCAACCTCAAAATAATAGCTGAAAATGTTTCTTTTTTTCGTTATCCAGGTGGTAAATTCTAAGTAGGAATTTGACGAATCGCTTGCAATGCACATCGAGAGCCGTGTTTCCATGGAACCAATGGGTCGACTCATTATATACTCATCCGTATATACATAAGCCCTAAACTCCACCTGGGGCCTCAGACCATTTCCCAAACCGGTACCTGCCCTTAAGCAATACTTCGGAAGGGGGTCTTATTCACGCATACGCGCTACTCATGTAACACTCGCTTAGAAGTTCATATTTAATTTAATTATCCTGAGCGGCCGAGATCATCTTCACGTGGTGGTCCGATCGGCTACGCTGATTGTTTAGCGTAATTCATTTGATAGATTCGAACTCATTAAGCTTGATAAAGTTATCCTACGTCAATCGCAATTTGCGTCAGCCTCCAACTTCTTTGCAAAGCAGTTATTATCCGGGCGACCCTATCGCTGATCGCCTGCCATGTGTTGATGTCATCAGACATCTTCTGCAATATGTTGTCCACTGTCGTGACTGGTCCGCAGGAGGCGAATATGTTGGCACATTTCTCTTCAAATCGTGGACAACAGAATACCACGTGTTCGGGTGTCTCTTCCACGTCATCGCATGTTAGGCAGACCAGCGAGCCTAAATGTCCGAACGTGTGGTGATACTTCATGAAGCATGTCAGCAATGACCAGTCAGCAATTGCGTCATGTAGAAATCCACTTCGCCATGCTTTCTCTCCATCCACTCCTTGATGTTTGGGATCAAATGATGGATCCACCTTCCTCTTTTGAGCTGTCCAACAGCTTCTGTAAGTTAGTCTTGGACCTATCTCTGGCTCGTGTTCTCACGTTTTGCGTGCCTCTATTTTCGTAGCAGTCCTCCACCAAAAATACCGAGATTGGCATGACTCCCGCTGCAACGCTTGCAGCCTCCGACGAAACGGTGTGGCATGCACTGATTATGACCCGCAAATTCATTCGTCTTTGTATACTGTTCAGATTCTGCTGGTTACACTGGATGTTAAAACTATATCCAGGCCGCCCTCCATACCGAAATTACACTCGAAATTATCCTCCGCTGACTACTTCCGGATCCTCAAGTTGTTCGCCATTATCCTCGAGAGTGTGGCCGTTGCTGATGCCGCCTTCTTGCACACAAACTCAACGTGGTTTTTGAAGCTGAGCCGGTCGTCAACCATCACATCCAAATATTTAAGCTGACGCTTTGATTCGATAGGGCATGATCCAACTGTAATCCTGCCTGTTTGCGGTGGAATCAGTGAGTTTGTGATGAGCCAACTTCAAACTCTTAGAGTGCATCCAGCTCTTTACCGCTTTTACAGCCTCTTAAGCTTTTAACTGGACGATGTCTGTTGAGTAGCTGTCGCTAGTAGCACGACGTCGTCCGCGAAACCAACTCACTTTACTCCCTCTGGCAGGCTCAATGTCAGCACCTCATCGTACGCAATATTCCACAGGATCGGGCCCAGTATCGACCCTTGCGGTACAGTGGCGGTACTCCAGTTGTAATATCCATTTCCGTTATCTTATTTTAATCGCCGCTGGGATATATTCTTATTTAATTTTTGGCATTTCGGCGAGTTGTGAAAATTCAAAGTAGAATATTTTAGAAAGAACATGAAAGTATTATAGGTGGAAAGATCAAAGCTAGAGCGCTTTGGGTAGAAGAAATTGAATAGTTGGTGAAAATGTGAGCAGGGCTTTTGTTGTGTGAACAGCTTTTGAACTACTTGCGTGATTCTTTGCCGCGCGCCGTTTCAATGTTGATAGGAAGCGATGAAGAAACCCATCGCATTCCTACCCACATTGAAACACGGACGGGTCGAACACATGTGAGATTGTGTCCGACCGGGCAAAAAATCACCCAAGCAGCGCTCACATGTGCTGTTCTATTGCTAAGCCAATTCTATCGATGCGTGCTACTTTTTTAGGTACATCGGATGGTTGCTACTTTTGTTTTCGCATATTATCCATCCGATGCCTTACTTTTTTGCCAAAATGCATCGTGGTGAATTGTGTTGTAATTTTTGTTATCCCATTTCCCCCCTTCTTTAGCCAAGTGATTCTGTTATCTTATTTTAATCGCCGCTGGGATATATTCTTATTTAATTTTTGGCATTTCGGCGAGTTGTGAAAATTCAAAGTAGAATATTTTAGAAAGAACATGAAAGTATTATAGGTGGAAAGATCAAAGCTAGAGCGCTTTGGGTAGAAGAAATTGAATAGTTGGTGAAAATGTGAGCAGGGCTTTTGTTGTGTGAACAGCTTTTGAACTACTTGCGTGATTCTTTGCCGCGCGCCGTTTCAATGTTGATAGGAAGCGATGAAGAAACCCATCGCATTCCTACCCACATTGATACCCGTCCGTGTTTCGACACATGTGTTCGACCCGTCCGTGTTTCAATGTGGGTAGGAATGCGATGGGTTTCTTCATCGCTTCCTATCAACATTGAAACGGCGCGCGGCAAAGAATCACGCAAGTAGTTCAAAAGCTGTTCACACAACAAAAGCCCTGCTCACATTTTCACCAACTATTCAATTTCTTCTACCCAAAGCGCTCTAGCTTTGATCTTTCCACCTATAATACTTTCATGTTCTTTCTAAAATATTCTACTTTGAATTTTCACAACTCGCCGAAATGCCAAAAATTAAATAAGAATATCCATTTCCTGAAATCCTTTGCTCGTCATGTATTGTAGCTTGCGGTTCTGGAAATAGCTTTCCAATAATTTGCAGAGATATTTCGTAATCCTCATTTTTATAAGCGAAGATGCAGTCGCTGCCCAGCTGACACTATTGAAGGCGTTGCTCACGTCCGATTTTACTACCGCACAAAAACGTCCCCTCTTCTCTTCTTGAGTCAGACTGTATCAGCCGTTTCGATGACAGTTCGAATAGCGTCGACTGTGCATGGCCCTTTCTAAAGCCGAATTGATTGTTGGCCAATCCGCCTTCGCCCTAGGTGTACTGCTGAATACGATTCAAGATCATCTTTTCCAGAACCTTTCCAACCGTATGCAGTTGGCATATTGGCCTGTATGCCGATGGGTTCCCCAATGGCTTTTCTGGTTTGGGCAGCAGAACCAGCTTCTGCCGTTTCCAAACATCTGAAAACATCCTTTCCTCAATACAAATTTGCAGTGACGATCGGAATATTTCGTGAAATTCCATAATTGCGGCCATTTCTGCAATGTTCGGGATACCATCTGAACCCGGAGGCTTTTCCAGCTGAAGGGATTTGCGATGTCGCGCAGTTCTTCCATCGATATTAACTCCTCCTGGGTCGTATCGCAGTCGTACGGTACTTGCGGTCAGCTATTGATATTATGTTGAGGGTACAGCTCTCTCGTTATTTTTTTCAGTTTGTTGGGCACATTTCATGAGGTGTACCACCGCTTTTGTTTTTTCCATGACTATCCTGTAAGCATCACCTCAGTCAGTCAGTCATTGGCATCAAGACAAAGTTTCCTCAAACATGCCTTTTACTCTCATAAATTGCCTTGCAGAAGTTTCTTTTCGCATTTTTGAAAAGCGGCCTACGCTCGTCTCTCTCCGTTTGAGTTCGTGTTCTCTGCATGCGCGAAAGCAGCTGGCACGCAAATTCGCGATTTCTTCAGTCCACCAATAAACTGGTGGATGTGGGTTTTTTACGATTAGCTCTCCTCGTCATTGCTGCGTCACAAGCACCTGTGGGTACTTTCGTCAGGTTTTTCGCCGAAAAGTTAGACAGGTTTTGCTCCCTCTTCAACACCTCGACAAAGACATACCGGTCAAATTGTTTTGTCCTCCAGCGTCGTTCACCTACCAGTACCTCTCCTCGGACTGCCTGTGCACTCTTACCCACACGATAGCGGATCACAAAGTGGTCGCCGTGAGTATAGTTCTCGTTCACCCTCAAATTACTTGTCCACTGATTCACGTCCCCCTCTATGGTAGGTCCTAGTATAACCTACGTTCGCCAGGTTCAGCCTTACAAGTGCATCAAGTGGACTCTGTCCTCTGGACTTCGCAAGGGAACTACCCCATTCCTGGGCCCACGCAATGAAATCCCCCGTGATAATAACAGGGCTTCGACCTGTGAGCACCTCGACTATCTTATCCATCGTAGCGCTAACTTTCTCCAAGGTCCACCTACAGAAGAAGATCCCATTGACTTAGGCTATCACGAAGCTTTCCTCGTTCGATGTGACCACTTCTTGCAAATATGGGAAACTTTCCTGTCACCCCTATTGCGGACAGATTGGCACTATCGGTCACCCAATTTGTGCCATAATAGGGGTCTGCTACTAACGCTATGTCTAGCTTCTCTTCCCCTGCCATCTGTCGCTGAAAGTGTGAGGGGTAAAATTTTTAAAGCACCATTGGCACCAACTAAAAAAAAAATTTAGAGGTCGCACTGTGCCGCATTTTGAAAAAAAAAAATGTTCATTTTTATAGGCCCCTCCCTCTTTGTATCTCCCCACTGCACTGGGAGAAGGGATGGGTATCAAAGATTCATAAAAAAAATGTTAGTATCCTAATAACCTCTTATGTCAAATATGTTTCCAAATGCGCAGTTCGTTTTCCAGTTAAATAAAAAAAAAATCTTCTCTCCCTTCTGATATCTTCATTGTTAGTAGGAAAATGTCTCATACCAATATTTCTCGTACTCAAATATTCTGCCATATTGAATTTGATTCCCTTTGCTCGATTTGTTTTCCGCACCCAAAGAAGATGTTTCAGATGTTCAGATGTTCAGATGTTTTCAATGCATCTCGGCGCTAATTCTATGCCAAAAATGCGCTGGTAAGTCTACTGAAGCAAAGATGATATGATTGGAAAAGCTCTGCTAGCATAAAAACTCGAGCTTATATGCAAAATGATACATGGCCACTGCATTCAACGAAGAAAGAAAAACATTTAATGGGATTTTCATCCGAGATATTTTATCCCAAAATAAAAAAAAAATTAAGTGACAATTGAATCCAACGCATGGAATGGGAATGGAATGGGAATGGAATGGGAATGGAATGGGAATGGAATGGGAATGGAATGGGAATGGAATGGGAATGGAATGGGAATGGAATGGGAATGGAATGGGAATGGAATGGGAATGGAATGGGAATGGAATGGGAATGGAATGGGAATGGAATGGGAATGGAATGGGAATGGAATGGGAATGGAATGGGAATGGAATGGGAATGGAATGGGAATGGAATGGGAATGGAATGGGAATGGAATGGGAATGGAATGGGAATGGAATGGGAATGGAATGGGAATGGAATGGGAATGGAATGGGAATGGAATGGGAATGGAATGGGAATGGAATGGGAATGGAATGGGAATGGAATGGGAATGGAATGGGAATGGAATGGGAATGGAATGGGAATGGAATGGGAATGGAATGGGAATGGAATGGGAATGGAATGGGAATGGAATGGGAATGGAATGGGAATGGAATGGGAATGGAATGGGAATGGAATGGGAATGGAATGGGAATGGAATGGGAATGGAATGGGAATGGAATGGGAATGGAATGGGAATGGAATGGGAATGGAATGGGAATGGAATGGGAATGGAATGGGAATGGAATGGGAATGGAATGGGAATGGAATGGGAATGGAATGGGAATGGAATGGGAATGGAATGGGAATGGAATGGGAATGGAATGGGAATGGAATGGGAATGGAATGGGAATGGAATGGGAATGGAATGGGAATGGAATGGAAATCGAATGGGAATGGAATGGGAATGGAATGGGAATGGAATGGGAATGGAATGGGAATGGAATGGGAATGGAATGGGAATGGAATAGGATTGGAATTGGAATGGAATTGGAATGGGATGGGAATGGGATGGGAAAGGGATAGGAATGGAATTGGAATGGGATGGGAATGGGATGGGAAAGGGATAGGAATGGGATGATAATGGGAAACAGAAACCAGAAACACGCAAAACTTCTTGCTGCCGGACATCTTAGTCGATGGTTGTTTGCCAGGGGTTGGAAACAAAGAATGTATGTTGTTCTAATCACGGTTTACATACCCACACAGTGTTCGGTACATCACCCTACAAAATTCTTGCTGGCTAATTGTTTCCATCCTACTTTGTCTTATGATGGGATATGGGATATGTTTTATTTGGTTTCTTCCGGAAACATGCAATGCGGTTGCGCTGTTAGGAAACTGCCAGCGATGAGAAAGTTTGTTAGTGCCAGTCCGGCATTGAATCTTATAACGATAATTCCACCTCCAATGAAGGCCATGAAGTAGAGTCTGATTTGTGGGTGCAGTTATGCGAAAAATTATAAGGGAATTCCCCTATCCTCTTTCTATTACACGAATCACACTACTGGTAAGAGAAAGGAGTGCCAAGTATCCTAATACTATACTATATGGCTGAGATAAAAGATCCTGATACTATCTGATGCAAAATTTGATTCCAAGTATTTTATGTGCCTAACGGTTTTTGGCCGGTATTCAACGCCGAAAATTTTAAATAATACTTAAAGTCTTCCGTTGTATTCTTCTTCTTATGTTGAGAGTTTTGAAAAATTTACTAAATATCAATTAGAAAAATACAAATTGTTATAATAACAAATTTCATAAATCCATTCATCAAGCAAACCCCTAAACGATTTAAGCCTCCATTATTGATCACTTTCAAACGTCGGGAGTCAATTTTAAAACAATGGTGAATAATTTGCCGCTCAAATTGAGTGAAATTCACATTTAAATTACATTCATGGGGCATTGTTTCGATTTCCCGTGATCAGTGAGAGCCACTGTCGTGGACGTGTCGAAACAAGTGACACCCAGATGAGCAGCAGCATCAGCGCGGATTTGTGACCAGACATCGCGACGATTGAATGAGAAGACCGAACCGGGACATAAATGGTTGCCGCTGCCTCAACCTTCGGCCGTCTTCACTGTCACTGCTGCCGGTTATTCATTGGTTTCCCATTAATAAAACAGTGGGCGCTGCTGCAGTTTTATATCCGCAAGGCAGTGCTACTCTTAGCCATTCATGATGATGGTGGGGCTTCATATCCCACATCATATAATCGCAGGAAGCAACATGATGATGCTGTTTTGAATCATCGCGTTTAAAAAATCGAAATTGGATAGACAATTGGGATCCAATTGCCGCCGAAATTATGGAAATCCATATGCAGATCGGGATTTTTATTGATGCCTGCGCATTTGTGAACATATAGGTTGTGGGTGGTCAATCTAGACTAGCAGATAATTATCGATAAAAAACCCACTCCTTGTTTATTTTGAAAATTTTTTTAACTTGGCTCATATTCAACATAGGTGAGCATTTGGTATTGAGAACATATTTTTTGGAAATATATTTGCTGTGAAACGTCCAGCTGTATTCTGACTTACTATCGGGTTGGCTTAACAACGGCACGTTGTCCATACGGGAAAACTGTGCCTTCAAATGTGAATATGTTATTAAAAAACTATACAGTCGAAAATCAGCTCTCTGAGTTTAGTAGTTTTTCACATCCCACATCGACTAAATGCATTTAAAGCCGTTTTCAATTTAGTGCTTGTTCGATTTTGAACCTAGGAAATAGGTACTTTTGCTCCAAACCTTTCCGGACACCCCTCTCGGTGAGCAGAAGCAACTAAAATAGCAATCAAGAAACCTTCCAAGACAGCTTTTTCAGACCACCATGTGTCATTTTGTTTGCAGCAGCAACAACCAACCATTCAGCCAAAACAGGCGCTCAGCCAAGTCTGGTGGGCCAATAAAGCAACAGTTGAGTTTGCACAGTAGTGACTTGGCTGTTTCCTTCCTAGGAGAAAGTCCTAGAAAGAAGAAACACCGCCGACTAAAATTGCTAGTCAGCCAACTAAAGGATCCGCACCGCATCCAAACATTGATATTTATTGCCGGCTCTCTAAGTTTTCCTCTAGCCGCAAAATTTATCTTGGAAATCAATTAACTTTGATTAGTATAAATTGCATTGCATTTATATTTATCAGATTGTTGGGTATGGTGCGGGTTCGAAACGGCTCGGAGCTGCAGGGGAATGAGTATTTGCTAAAGGTTATAAATAGGTAGAGAGAAAATGCTGGGAACGCCTGCATTGGTTATTGACTTGAAAATTTCAACCTGGAACAACTTTAGCGAACTATTTATTCATGCTCATTTTCACCTGGTGAACAATTTCTTAAAAAATATAATCCTGAGCTGTTATCGTTATCTTATTAATCAAATTTTTTCTAAGCACATGGTAGAAATAGAATGTTTCGAATTTTAACAATTTTATAGCTAGGGTAAAAAAAACATTGCGAAAATTATGTCATTGTTTTTAAGCCACATCTAAGTAAGGGGCGAAAATGGTTCATCTTCAGTCGAAGGTGTTTCATTTGTTTCGGCTTTATTGTTTCACCTTCTCGAGGGCTGGAGCAAAATAAAAAATAAACAAGCACGAGAAAAATGTCACCCAGCATTCCGAGGGGCGCCGAAATTGTTTACGCTTGTACAAATTACTTTTTAAAATTGCCATTTTTAAAGAACTGTCGTGAAAGATGGGCTGCCAACAAATTACACACCGCACCAAATTATACCAATGGAAATGTACAACACTAGGTGGGGAGACCGGAAAAAGGAAACGGGAAGAAAAAAACGAGGGCAATAAGACAACCCCGCTCAATCCAACAGGTCGTAAAACCCGACTGAAGAACCTTCTTCAATTGCCTTGAGTGAGGGCAAATGTATGTAAGTGAAAGAGAAAAGATGAAAAAACGGCAACTGAAATGACACAAAAATATGACACAATTCGGGGTACGACGGGCATAATTAATGTAATATTTTTCTCATTTGGATGAAATATGACAGTCTCGTGCTACGTCGCCCATGGAATAGTATCCCCATTGACTTTGGGGCTGGTATGACAATTTAAAACCTTTTCTGTTGCGGCAAAACCGCGTGTCTTCAGTGCATTTGGGTTACTTATGACATCCCCGATTGCGCTAAATTGTTCGTTCAAAATTTGTGAGCTTTCGATGAAGAATGACTACTGGAAGGGTAGCTTTTCACTAGATTTGTTCGGAATCGCGCCTGATGGGATGGATCAATAGCATCAGACCTTTCTATTAGAGTTTTTCGTCAAGAGCCAGCCAATTTACGAGAAATTAGCAATTCAAAAAGATGCAACTTAACATCGTAGTTGAAAATCCCAAAAAGTCGTTGTAAACATCCGTTATTGTCGAAATCGTATCTTTTACACAGTTATGGATCCTTAGTTACAAGTAAATTTAACATTGTGCATTAAAAGTTTAAAAAAATAATGCACAGTATTGTTTCAATAGCCATCGTCCACACTGGGGCCAGGAAATTCAGCCGAAGACCGATAGGCCGAAAGATGTTAGGCCGAATGGATTAAAAGGCCGATGGATGTTCAGTCACTAGGCCGAATGGTCATAAGGCCGAATGTTCGTTAGTCCGAATGGATGTTAGGCCGAAAGGTCGTTAGGCCGAATCGTCGCGAGGCTGAATGGTCGCAAGGCCGAATGGTCGCAAGGCTGAATGGTCGTAAGGCCGAAATGTCGTTAGACCGAATATTCGTTAGGCCGAATGGTCGTCGGGCCAAAATGTCGCAAGACCGAATGGTCGAATGGCCGAAAGGTCGTAAGTCCGAATGGATATTAGGCCGAAAGGTCGTTAGGCCGAATGGTCATTAGGCCAAATGATCGTAAGGCCGAATTGTCGTGAGGCCGAATAGTCGCAACGCCGAATGGTCGCAAGGCCGAATGTCCGTAAGTCCGAATGGATGTTAGGCCGAAAGGTCGTTAGGCCGAATCGTCGCAAGGCCGAATGGTCGTAAGGCCGAATGTTCGTGAGTCCGAATAAATGTTAGGCTGAAAGGTCGTTAGGCCGAATGGTCATTAGGCCGAATGGTCGTAAGGCCGAATCGTCGCAAGGCCGAATGGTCGCAAGGCTGAATCGTCGCAAGGCTGAATCGTCGCACGGCTGAATGGTCGTAAGGCCGAATATTCGTTAGGCCGAATGGATGTTAGACCAAAACGTCGTTAGGCCGAATGGTCAATAAGCCGAATGGTCATTAGACCAAATGGTCGCCGGGCTAAAAAGTCGTAAGGCCGAATGGATGCTAGAAGGTCGTTAGGACAAATGTCTTTAGGCCAATGTAGGTGGACAACCTACGGCTCTTTTTAAAAAGACAAACACCGTCTTAGCCGATTTAGGCTTTAAAGACTGAATATAAATGACGTGGACAACTTAAGATTAACATTTAACACCCAGTACCGAGATGGGAATCGAACCCATGCCATCAGTGCAGTGGGACCAGCGATTACCGTCTTACTATGCTAACCACTCAACCACCGAGACGTACTAATGATGTAAATCTGCGGCTCTTCAATAAACTGCGCTAAAAATATATATATTTTTGAACGACATATTTATAAAATCGTGCTCAAGCGATAATTGAGTCTTGTGACCTGGCATACGGGTTTTTATAGGTCCAGACGAGCATTTTAACCCTTCATTTCACAATTTTTTTTTTTTTTTGAAAAAATTCTCAATAGTGCGCAATGATGAGTACATGAAGGGAAAAATAATGAAAAAATTTAATTTTCACAAATTTCGAGTATTTAGCCAGAATATTAATTGTTGCAAATTTGCAACAACATGAAATGGTTAAACCTTTTTTTTTTTTCCTCACACAAGACAGCTAGATATAAATGTTTACTGTTAGTTTATCTTGCACTAACCATAGTTTTAGCTCAAAAATTTCGTAAACCTAGCATCTGGACAACATTTAGCTGGGGTTAGTACCTGTGTATGCTGGTTATCCACCATGGGTGCACGGATTTACCGCAGTTCCTACTTTAGTTTGAGCTTACATGCATTATTGAGATTAATTAGATCAACAAATCTCCAGTTCATTTTCAGTAACTTCATTTTTTGTGAAAGATTTTATGTGATTTTATGATATTCGTGTTCATGGTTCTTAAGCGCAATATACAACAATCTAAAAAAAAGTTCATGCTCGGCTGACAACAACGAATTGTAAAACCATTTATTACAGAAAAAGTGATTGTTGTACGTGGTAGACTTATTTGCAAAGAACCAATTAACTTGAAAATCAGGGAATACAAATTGTTGAAGGAACAATTTGCAATACTTATTGAAACACCAATAATTAAAAAAAACAAAAAAAAAACAATATTTTCAATATTCCTTTATAAAGAAGCCCGATGGATAAAATACCTTCAAAATGCGCTCATATAACTTTTGCTGATTTTTTAATCATATGTTTATTTATTAAGGCGATTTACGTATACGTTTCGTTTTGCTGAGTGGATCACTATTTAATCCATGTTAGTAGAGGAAGGAGCCGTAATAGTTGCGGTGACTCAACTGTTAGCTTTGATTCTAATTTGGAAGAGGGAAGGGGAACGTTTAGGGTTTAATATCGAAAACGATTTTCCGATGGTACACATTCAGAAAAGTTTACGGAATTATAAGTAGGACTAAAATGAAGCTGCTTTTTCACCATCATGCACCGTTTCCTTATCACATTAGTTCTGAAAACATAAATACTGTTTAAATGATAAAAAGTAATTGAAGCACATTATGGAACTCATGTTACAAACTAGGGTACTACATTGTATAATGTTGAGAACATATAATGCATTTGAATTTAAAAATTCAATGTTCTAGTATGGAAAAAAGTGTGTTAATAATTAATTTACTAAAAATGCGAAAATATTTATTTCGAACCCAGAAAATCTTTCCCGGGGATCACAATATAATATTTAATATCATAGAAACACAGCGCTCGTTGTATTTGAAAAATTATAGATTCAAACTATTACTACAAATACTTCAACTACTCAAAAGTCACATATTTGTACCATATGTGACCCTTTGGAAATATATTATCGAACTTAATAATCTGAGAATACATTTGAAAACATACTTAGGCAGAAACTGCGGTGAATCCGTTAACCCATGGTGGATAACCAACATACAACATACATACATATGTGACCCTTAAGGGGGGGGGGGGGGGGGGTAGGGTCTAACGGGTATAAAAAAAACACCATTTTCACGATTTTTTTCTAGAGCTATGGTTCAAACAAATGTATTCAAATTTTTTGCATTATACAAAGCATTGTTAAAAGAACATTTAGCAATTTTTTCGTAGAAAAATATTGAAAAATGAACCGGTGACGGAGCACTTTCGAGGATGCCTTTTAGAAAACAGGATTTACGGTGGACACTGTATCTCAGCACAGAATCATCTGAAGTCAAAAAAATCCGAGCAAAATATTTTCAATAGATGTTTTTCTGGACCCCAACGTTTTTATTTAACTTAAAAATTTTTTTAAAGAAATTTTTGTGGCTGTTTGAAGTAAAAACTACGATTTTTCACGAAAAAATCCGCCATTTTTCACCTGTAAAATCTCCCCAAAGTAAAAAAAAACAAAAAAGAAAAACGTTGGGGTCTGGTATTTTATATGTAGAAAATATTTTCCAAATTTGAAAAGAATCGGATAAGTAGTTTTCAAATGACGATGTCCACGGACTTTTAAAATGTGCTTTCGAGAAAAACGCGTTTGAAGTTTCTGCTCTTGCTTTCTTGCAGTATTAGATAGGAGGAGATAAAGGCCTATAACTTCTACAGTTTTGCTTCAATTGACTTGAAAATTTGACACAACATTCTTGAAATGTTTTACAATAAGAAAATAAAAAAATAAAAAAATCGATTTTTTTTAAGTGTTAGACCCTACCCCCCCCCCCCCCCTTAAGAAATACAATTTTTCAACTTTTATGCAGGATTTACAACGAGGTTTCGTAATTAATGCTTTTTTTTTACTTTATGATACGAATGGTTGATGATCTAGTCAAAAGGATTTTTACTGTTTTTTGCCATATTTCTTCAGTTGGTAGCCATTTTGTTCAGTTGGAGGCTAATGCATCTGCATTATTTTTGAAAACGTCTCGATAACATGATAATAAAACATTGAAATAATAATACTTTCATCGGAAAACATATACACTGTTTAAACGATGAAACTTTCGAAAACACACTTTGTAGCCCATATACGTAACTAAAGGTGCTACCGTTGCATGATGTTGCAAATTTGCAACAATTAATAAAAGGCCATTATATCAGACAAAAATTTAAAAAAAAAATCTTTAAATAGTATTCAATTGTGTTAATTGCATTACTGAAAATGCGAAAATATTTTTTCCAGTCATTTTTTTTTCCTCGGTGCGAATTGGACTACGTCAAAATTCTGAAAAATGAGCCTTTTTTAACATTTCATATTTTTCAGATTAAAGTTGGTCTAGTTTGTACAAATATACTCGGAAAGTATTTTATTTTTAATTGAACTGTTTCTTGAAGTTCGAAATATGATTTCCATGAAGAAAAAAGTTGACTATTTGAATTTCTGCATAATTTACAGCAGCTTAAATTAATTGTTGCAAATTTGTTACTTTATGAAACGAAGGGTTAAAAATGCATCCGCAGTAGAAACAAGCGGAAAAGACCAAATGTCAAAATAGCATTTTTCAAAGCCTAATTTTACAATTGTTTGAATTTTACTGAATTGAAGCATCAGATCAAGAATTAGTTTACCATTAACTGTTAATGCAAAGAATAACTGTTGTTTTGAAATAACAAAATTTAATCATCATCAAATCCATTTTATCCAGAACGTTTGTATATTTTTGAATTAAAAATTTTAAATTTTAAATTTTTAACTTGATTCAGCGATATAAATTCACATGCATTTTTTTGAATTTAAAAAATTAGATTTGAACGTTGCTGATGTGCCTTCAAAAAATCATTTTTTGTGTGTTCATTAAATACGCAGATTTTGACTGGATTTCCCCGGATTACCGGTTTTGATTTTTAAATTTAAAAACCCAATGCCCGGATTTTCTAGGCCCGGATTCTTACAGATAAAATCTGGAAAGCCTACTCAATAAATAACGCGTTAAAAAATGTGAAAAGGTACATGATATTGAAATTCAAAATTTCAAAACTAATATATAATTGAGAATTACAAATTAATGTTTGACAACTTTTCAAACTCGAATAAGTATTGAAAATGAACGAAAATTAAAATTCGGAAAATCTATTTTAAATTGTTGTTATTAGGTAATAACTAAATTAACATTTTCATCTCTCAGCAGTTGTTGGAAATCTTTGAGTCTTTGAACAAATAAAAAATTTCATGATGCGTAGAGCCAATATTTACCAAAAGCACACAAATTTTGAATAAAGTTTCAGTAACGGACATAATTTTATTTCCGTTTTCGATTAAGAGTTATTCACCGTTGATTTATGTTCATTGATTTTTGTTTTGAAACTTTAAAAATATCCTTGAACTGATTTTCAAATGTTCAAATGTTCAGTTTCTATATTAATTTCCACGATTTTTTTTATGAAGGCTTCAAAATTTAATTATTATAGATTTATACTGGTCAATCCACATTTTAACAATAATCTTAGCTATAGCAAGCATTGATGAATAATATACAATGTATCGAATTAAATTTATCAATCAATTTGACGAAAAATACTGAAGAATCACATGTGACATAAAATGAGATTTTTAAAATTTTCCAGATGCATAAAATTCTGAAGACACGTTCGCTTGACGTCATGAAAAATCCACCAGTTGTAAGGAGTAGAATTTTTGAAGATTAAAATATTCGACAACATAAATTTAAGTAGAATTTTTCCTCATACTTATAGATTTTCTAAAAGATTAGCTAAATCTGGGGAACTTACAAAAGCTTAGTTATAAAAAAAATATTTTCTTTTAATTTGTTATTTAAAAAAGTTTTCTTTGCCGAAGAAATTACTAATGTTCTGCTTTTGTAAATATGTTCAAATCTTTCACATTAACATCATGCAATGTATTCATTTAAGCTTTAAATGCACTTTAAACTTTCTTGACTCGATATTTGCCAACGTATTAAATTTTATATACAATCAAACCATATAAGAAGAGTTGAAGATCCAGAAGAAAATCCATGTACTTATTGCTAATCAGAAACAGATTGGAAAGAAAAATCCAAGAGTTAGAAAAAAAACTCTAATGGGTTAAAAATTATTGTCGTAAAACTTATGTTCATTAATCATAAATATACTTTGATTTTTTTTTTATTAAAAACAAAAATAATAAATCTTTAATGTGGCTCTTTTAAACTCGAACATTTTGAAAATTTGAGCCGAACATCCTTTTGGCCTTCGTCTTTTCGGCCTAGCAGCCTTCGGCTGCATAACCGTCAGCCAAATAACCCATTGAGCATAGTAGCCTACTCGGCCAGATAACTAATTCGGCCTAACGTCCATCGGCCGAATGACCCAGCCTCTATGCTCCATAAATGAAATCGTGAAATTTCATACCACGAGAAATGTTGTTTAAAAACACTTCAAATAGTTATGTGCCATGTCTGCAAATTTGGTATACGGTGAAAAATTCTTTTAAAACTATTTTGGAGAGAAACGAGAA
Organism: Uranotaenia lowii; assembly: GCF_029784155.1. Classification (NCBI taxonomy): domain Eukaryota; kingdom Metazoa; phylum Arthropoda; class Insecta; order Diptera; family Culicidae; genus Uranotaenia; species Uranotaenia lowii. Next base: position 155,523,778 of record NC_073693.1, on the reverse strand, counting down.
AGTCAATCGATTAAAACTGCCTACAACGGCAACATATTTCAAGAAAACATTACTTGGTGCACTTTTCTTAGGGTTAATTCAAAATGGGCATAACATTGTCTAGGATCATCTGTAAACGAAAAATATCATGTAGAACGAAAATATAATCCTTAGTAAGTTCAACTCATAAGACATTCTCTTTCAGCTTTCGCTTGAAATCAAAAAATAAGAACTTAAAGTTATTACGATAATTTTTGCCCCTGAAGGTAGTCACTACAATTAATATCACTAGTTTACAGCATTTTTAAACTCAGTAAACTGAAGGTCATTTCCAATGTAAAATCGGGTGCTGAATCCGAAAATAAAATTCAAAAAAATCTCAGTAGAACCGTTTTTGAGTTATGGTCCAAAAATGAAATTTCGGAAAAAATAAAAAAGTTCTTGTACTTAGATTAAAATATCTCGGACGGCATAACAGTAATTTGAAATCCCTCTTTTGCATATTGAAGGTGAATAAGTTTTCTATCGATCATCTAAAAACTGTTTTTGCGTTTGACCAAGAGTATTGTTGATATTAGTGACTTTATGAGAAAAAAAATTATAAAAAAGGCATTTTTTTATAGAAAATTTTGTTTCAACGAAAGTTTTAGACTCGATGGTAGCATTTAAAAAATCTGATTTTCTTTTGCGCTTAAATGTCAATTTAAATCAAAGATTTCAAGTGGTTATTTATCAAAATCGGATGGAAATTGAAGAAGTTATGGCTACTTTACCATAACTGAAATTTTTAAGCTAATAAATAATTTTGACTTGGAGCAAGTGAGATTTATAATGTTTCATGTTTCCTGTACTATGATAAGTGTACTGCGGTTCGTTAAATTATTAAAAACTCCAAAAATTTCAGTTATGGTAAAGTGGCCATGACTTCTTCAATTTTAAACCGATTTTGATAAATAATCACTTGAAATCTTTGTTTTAAATTGACATCCAAGCGCAAAAGAAAATCAGATTTTTTAAATGCTACCATCGAGTCTAAAACTTTCGATGAAACAAAATTTTCTCAAGAAAAATGCATTTTTTATAATTTTTTTTCTCATAAAGTCACTAATATCACCATTACTGTTGGTCAAACGCAAAAACAGTTTTCAGATGATCGAAAGCAAACTCATTCACCTTCAATATGCAAAAGAGGGTTTTCAAATTACTGTTATGCCGTCCGAGATATTTTAATCTAAGCACAAAAACTTTTTTAATTTTTTCGAAATTTCATATTTGGAGCATAACTCAAAAACGGTTCTACTGAGATTTTTTTGAATTTCATTTTCGGATTCAGCGCCCAATTTTACATTAAAAATGTTGGTCAGTTAATCAAGTTCACGATTTTTTTAAAATTTTGTAAACTAGTGTATTTCTTCGAATATGATTAAAGGTGGATAGGAAAACGCACTGATCCACGTTCAGTATGATATAAAACAAATACGATTTTTTTTCTTTGATTGAGTTTTAACTTCACTCAATATAATTTGAGAGAAATATTACTAAAATAGTCCGTAAACTGTCTCGATTCACCCCGATACAGTTCCATGAACATTTATAATGATTTACAGTCTGCTTAAAAGAACATTATATTTGTGTAAATTTAAAGGCTCCGCTAAGTTTGCAGGGTCAGTTAGTTTACATGTATTTTGCTGAAAAATACTGATGGCTTCATTCTCCAAATCTACCATTCATCTGTCTATTTTAGCAATCAGCAGATAAGGAATCCCGTTTGTTGTTCTCAATTAATGATCAAAAACTGTTTCGAAGGGTTAAAGTACTAACAGTTGGAAAGAGTTCCAAAACGTTTTATTTCTAAGTCTATAAAAATCAAATGCAGTGAAAAGAAACCTTGCCAAAGACGAAGATGAAACTGCAAATGGAAAACCGCATGACAACACTAATGAATATTGGTATTCCTGAGTTTGCGAAACCATCCGATATCATCTTCTCTGTTATTTGACGAGATGCACTGCTAGGGACGACGATAAGAATAAATTGGTAAGAGATAAAAAAAAAACACAAAACGTGCAAAGTAAAATTCAGAATGGCAAAACAAATTGAAAGTGGTCACATTTGTTATTCGACAGACTACGAGACGTTGACGAAATCTCTCGAACTGGATCACTTCTAATACAATTTGTATGTATTAGCTGTTGGACCTAGAAGATGACGATTGCACCTTTTTTCTGTTGATGGTTGATCCTGTTAGAAGATTTTATGTAATTAGTAAGCATCTCGTCTAGAGGTCACTGCATTTTCGGATAGTCCTTAGTTTGACATTTTCAATCAAGAAATCATTAATTACGCTCGATTCTTTGTTTTATCCATTAAAAATATCGCCTGGGCATCGAATTATTTCCATTTCAATCTAAAAATGCATTTTTTTTACGCACATTAGATTAAATTTAAAAAATTATTGCAGTAATGATTACTTAGCGAAATAATTCAGAACTGCTGGAGCGGTATCTAATATTGAGCAAGCCCCTAAAGCGATTTATGAATGTTTTTCACTTTAACGCTGTTCATAAAAAATGACGTTATCCAGTTTTTGATTTGCTACAATTTACTTTGTGATCCTTTTGTTATAGAGTCACCTAATTAATTTCATTCGGTTACATAGGATCAGCAATTGTTGTTTTGCCAAACCAAAAAAAAAACGCTCTTTCCAATATCCACTGAAACCAAAACCAAATCAGTGATATTAATTATTAAAACCCACAGAGTGTGTATAGAGCTGCAACTTCCGCATGATGTCACACCCCCGCACGGTTGCTGTTTTGCTGCCCCCGTTTCATTCATTCGCCGGAAGCATAAATATTCATGCTTCACCACCTCCCTTGCGATATTGCGTTCGTCCATTTGGCAGCGCACGGAGAGCATTTATAACATTGGCATTGACGACTTTGGTGGTGAGACAAAGAATGGGGGGAAGCAAATTGAATTGCACACTTTTTAAATTATGATTTATGAACGGTTCATTAATTACGTCGGCAGAGAGACAAAGAAAGGGAACAGAAGATGAGTGATTAGGGAATAGCAATTGCAATTGTGTACAAACACAGTGCAATGGTTTTTGATGGATGGAATGAATTAAGGCTGAAAGGAGGGAAAAATGAAAAACAAAAGTGCATGAGCCTTTAATGTTGTTGGTTGAACGGAATGCTTTGAAATTAAGTTTTAACCGAAATAAAATGTAATCAATCAAATGCTAATTTCCATGAAATTTAATGTCAACGTTTCATTGTGCGATGTGATAAGGTAGCAAACGGATGGAAGTTTATGACACCAGAAACTTAACTCGATTCGTATGCAGGCAGAGAAGAGCTGTCGCTGTATTTTAAATGCAATTTCTGTCTTTTTCGGAAACTCGGGAAAAAGAAACTGTCATCCGTTGGAAATATTGTTTTACCGAGACAACGGATGCAAGTAATTTACCTTCAGTAACAGTTAAGTGTGTCTGCAACAAAACTGAAACAACAGTCAACGGAATCCGGCATGGGAATCTGCCATAGAAGACCTCCCACTCAAAAACTCTCCCGCCCCCACAAACATTTTCTATAGAGCTACAATTTTTCTTCACGCCCGCAACTATTTTTCATGTCCCCGAAAAGTTGCCACTTAAAAGACAGTCGTCTCGGAAAAGCTCAGCTGAGCTGCCCTGGAGGAGATACTGAAATCCTGAACCGAAACTTCCTCCCGATGGCATGATTCACTCCTAGTGGCCACCGCCAAGGTTGGCAAAGAAAATATGAACAAAATCTTGGCCCCGGCAAGACTTCCGGTGCAAAAGTGGCAATTGGAAGAAGCGCACACTTTATTATGTGACATTTATTACCAACTTCTACAATTTGTACTTTATAATGTGCCACACTCTAGTGCATAAATCATCGCGGTAACGAACGGAAAGATTTTTCCTCTCTCATATTTTCTTCACCCGCTTGGTTGGCAGCAAGGAATTGGGAAATTCAAGGATTATTTGACGGTATAACAATGGCAGATTGCTTGGACTAGTTGGGGTGTCAGATAACTTTTTGCTCGGGGAAAATTGCGGGGATCAAAATAGTTGCTTGGCAATCATAACACATTTTCATTTGACAAAATATGAAAGCTGAAACACATAAACAGAAAGCAAAAATGGTTTGAGCCACTCTTAAGGTTTTTTATAATATGTTCATATGGAAATCGGATGAACTTAACATAAACATGTGTAAATTTAGGAAGTAAGATAATTAATGCGATCAATTCTGCCTAATTCAATTATAAATAAAAAAAAACTGAAACCGTTTATTCATGCGAATTCAAACAAATGATTTCTTGGAATTTTTACATTGATCACTTTTCACGATTGATTATAAATGCAGTAATTTCGTGAAAGACAACAAGATTTCTTGCGGAAGTGTTTTTAGTAAAATAATGAGGAGGAAAGTGTTCCTCAAGGCGCCTAGCGTGTTTAATGAGCCTTCAGCCGTTTAGCGAAATGGCTGGTAAAACAACATATATAAATATTGCATGTTGTGGGTAATACGGTTTGAACATAAGGCAAGAAAGACTTTGATGAAATATTACGAACAAAAGCCTAAAACAAATACTAGGGTGATTTTAGTTTTTTTTTTAAAGATGACTACAAAATACAGATAAACAAAAAAATACAACAAATTTAAGCTTTTATGAAGGTACAACAATGATTAGAAAGTGGAATAGAAGAGTGTTTTCTATGCCCCCATCATGTTTGTTAAATGTCTCTGCCCTCAAATAATAGGTAAAATTGAAAAAAAATATTATATTTATAGCTAAAAATCCAAATGTAAGTTTTCAGCACCTTCAGGGAGAATTGATGATCTTAAAACAGATTTGATAATGTTTTCCTTACGTATGAACTGATATCATAATATGGGAACCCTTACTTTTGTTTTATTCCACAAAATTATAGCAGACATAGATTTTTAGTAAGCCTTTTAAAATATATTTCTCCTAAAATATTGCCAGAGAGACTGAAATTCTGCTTCAAACATAAATAGGCGCATTTGGCCAGCACGGTTTGAGGTTCGACAATATAAAAAACTTTTAGAATGAAATCGTTTACTCGAAAACTGAAGCATAAAAACTACTCCAATGTACACAAAACAGATGGCTGCTGCTCGTGTGTATACAGTTTTTGTACACACATGCGATGTTATATTTGATTGAATTCGTTTCCGAAACATAATTTATCAAACTGTTGTGTTGATATTCACACAGTAAACTGTAAATAATGAATATTTAAGCTCTCGCATTCATAGTTTTTGAAAATGCAATGCAATTTATTTTAATCGACAATGAGAAATGCCTCGAGTAACTCAGAGGGTGTCATATTTTGAACATTGCAACAACTTCAACACATGCATATGCACCCGGAGCCACCTCGAAGTTGTGAAATCGCATGCAAAGATTAGACAAAAAAAAATTTAACATATGCGATTTGCTCCGATGTTTGATTTTTTTTTCATAATAGGCCTGTATCTTGACATATCTCATATATCATATCTCATATCTCATATCTCGCATCTAATATCTCGTATCTCATATCTCATATCTCATATCTCATATCTCATATCTCATATCTCATATCTCGTATCTCATATTCATATCTCATATCTCATATCTCATATCTCATATCTCATATCTCATATCTCATATCTCATATCTCATATCTCATATCTCATATCTCATATCTCATATCTCATATCTCATATCTCATATCTCATATCTCATATCTCATATCTCATATCTCATATCTCATATCTCATATCTCATATCTCATATCTCATATCTCATATCTCATATCTCATATCTCATATCTCATATCTCATATCTCATATCTCATATCTCATATCTCATATCTCATATCTCATATCTCATATCTCATATCTCATATCTCATATCTCATATCTCATATCTCATATCTCACATCTCATATCTCATATCTCATATCTCATATCTCATATCTCATATCTCATATCTCATATCTCATATCTCATATCTCATATCTCATATCTCATATCTCATATCTCATATCTCATATCTCATATCTCATATCTCATATCTCATATCTCATATCTCATATCTCATATCTCATATCTCATATCTCATATCTCATATCTCATATCTCATATCTCATATCTCATATCTCATATCTCATATCTCATATCTCATATCTCATATCTCATATCTCATATCTCATATCTCATATCTCATATCTCATATCTCATATCTCATATCTCATATCTCATATCTCATATCTCATATCTCATATCTCATATCTCATATCTCATATCTCATATCTCATATCTCATATCTCATATCTCATATCTCATATCTCATATCTCATATCTCATATCTCATATCTCATATCTCATATCTCATATCTCATATCTCATATCTCATATCTCATATCTCATATTTCATATCTCATATCTCATATCTCATATCTCATATCTCATATCTCGTATCTCATATCTCATATCTCATATCTCATATCTCATATCTCATATCTCATATCTCATATCTCATATCTCATATCTCATATCTCATATCTCATATTTCATATCTCATATCTCATATCTCATATCTCATATCTCGTATCTCATATCTCATATCTCATATCTCATATCTCATATCTCATATCTCATATCTCATATCTCATATCTCATACCTCATATCTCATATCTCATATCTCATATCTCATATCTCATATCTCAAACTCATATCTCATATCTCATATCTCATATCTCATATCTCATATCTCATATCTCATATCTCATATCTCATATCTCATTTCTCTTATCTCATATCTCATATCTCATATCTCATATCTCAAATCTCATATCTCATATCTCATATCTCATATCTCATATCTCATATCTCATATCTCAAATCTTATATCTCATATCTCATATCTTATATCTCATATCTCATATCTCATATCTCAAATCTCATATCTCATAACTCATTTATCATCATATCTCATGTCTTTCACCGTAAGCTTGGGTTTAAAGGACCAAACCGTTCAATACTTCAATTTACTTGCAGCATAATGAAAAATGCCAAATTTGATACTCTGACGAGTGTTGTTTGGCATCAAAGGCAGACAATTGATTCCAACGATGACACATTTAATTTGAACATTCTTTGGCCCACTCATCGTAGGGGAAATGTCTATAAAAGTGTTGAAAAACTCCAAGTTTGTGAAATAAATGTTGAGCTGAAGAAAATTTACTTTGAAGATGGTCCTATAAGAATAGAGCTTTCAGTTTTCCTAGGAAGTCTAGAAAAAATCTGAATTTTCTTAGGGTATATTTGCGAGGCGAAAAACTACTCACTTATTTGCCTTCAATATGATGGAAACTAGAATGGACGCTCTTTTATTGTTGAACAGTGTCCATGTACACGGGCTTATCAATAAATAAGTAACTGTCCATATTCACCCCACTTGAGGGGTGAACAAAACAATGTTCAAAAGTTGATGTTAATAACCCTTTTTTTTTTTTTCTTTGAATAAGTTTTTATTCATGTCAACAAAATATACCATCTTAAAAAATAAGGTGCTAAAAGAGTATCATTTGAGAGAGTTAAAGTCCATGATTTTTCCCTATTCAACCAAATTTACGGTACACGTATTATGTCTGATATCTCAAATCCTTTGAGTCTTATCCCAAAGCTATCTTAAATTCAATCTTCAATTGTCTTGATGCTGAAAGCGCTTAAATTTAGCATTGACGTTCATTTGAATTCGAAAATGTAGTTTGAATTGAAGGCGGTTCCCTTTCCCTGAAATTTTAATTACTGATAACACCTGGCATGACACTTAGAACAAAAATTCGATCTTTTTTTTGTGTAATTTTGGCACCTGTCATCTGTATTGCGAACCTTGCGAAATTTGAACAAATATTCCCTGAAGGAACATTTACCCATTTAGCCCGATTGTATCGTTGAAATTAACTATTTTTCCTTGAAAGTTGGGTGGAACATTTCACTCTCGAATCGATATTGCGCACTGCTGGAAAAATTATCCAACTTACTAAATCGAGTGTCTAATCAATATGATCAGTTCTATTAGCATAAACAAATGCGAAAAACAGCATTTGATCGACCGAAATAAAAATTTTGTTAGACTTTTTAAAGCTGAAGATCTGACACCTTTTGATCAAAATTAAAAAAAAGCCTGTTGATTTTTGCTGATTTGGTATCAAATCATTGCTAGCGTACTTACATAGATATATGATTTTCAGCTGACGTACAAATCGTTCGTAAGACATTTCAACGCTGAAGAGCTGCCATCGCAAAATTCCGTTCCCCTCTTTAACTTGCATTTGCTTCAGCTCCTGCACAAAATAAGAGGATCAGCTGAATAAGATCTACTCCAAAGCATTCAAACCATAAAATCCGAGGAAAAGCTGGATTTTACCATTGGCCTCAGCAGTTATAGGTTCAAAGCGTGAGAAATGACTTTATTGGCAACAGATGAAGAGAGGAATCTTCTGCATTCTTTATGCAGACCCAGCTGATAGGCATTCATCATCCGTTTCCGTTCATATTTGAGTCACAAGTTTACGTGCGTTGATTCTAACTGGCGACGCCAAAACAAAAGTAAAGAAAGCATACATTTCACAACCACAAGGGTTTGTTGTAAAAAAAAAGGAAAATGTTTTTAAAAAATCGATGTTCAAGGGAAAACAAAACCAATCAGAAGTAGAAACGTTCTTTATTGAGTACCCTTTAAATTGAGCATAGGTATTCTATTGAAAAGCATTGTGGTTCAAATAACTTGTTTTTTTACAAATGATACCAGTTGCATGTTTTTTAAAGAATTTATAAGCGTCCTCAAATATCTATTCAGTTCTCTAGAATCAAGCAGATATTTTTTGTTTTCTTATCCAGTTTTCGTATCGTTTCAAAAACTTTTTTTTGTTGGGTTTCCAAATTGTGAGTGATACTTGCTCCTGTACTGTACTTTCGAAGAAACAGTTCATCAAAACGTTGGAAAAGTGTCGAACCATGAACGAGCAGTTCACACAGAAAGGAGTTCGCCGTTTTTCATCCTTCTATCGCTTGCATCGAAAAACCGCCGGATGAATCTTCCGCCAGAGTCATCCATGGGAAAATATGAAACGGGATCCACTTGGCAGAAAAAAAGAAGACAAAAAAAAAACAAAATGGTTAACGGAACTGGTGTTGGCATAAAATGCACACAGGAGTGTAAAAATGGTTAGACATAAAAAGAGAGGAGATTCAGGCGGAAAAAAGCCAAACCTTCAAGGGTGTCGTTCGGTTTGACTTCTTGTGCATGGAAATCGGAAGAATGTGTTTATATATAAATTCTTTTTCCCCGTGAATAAATGGTGAAACCAAACTGCAGCCTTGTTCTCCGTTTTGCACATAGATATTTTCCCTTTATTTCTCTCATGAAGTAGGTTGTCGTTCTTCCGGAGATCATCATCGACCGACATCATTGGCACGCCATGTTCGCTGACTTTTGCTCGTCACAGTTTGACGTTTCGTTTCGTTATTTCGATAGCTAGCAATTCAGTGTGTGGCTTGTGATCCGGGAAGAAAGAAAGAAAAAGATGCTTCAAGCGAGTAAATATTTAAATTCACTCGGCAAATAGTGACGTGGAGCAAAAGTATTTTAGAGATGTGGTTTCCGAGGACAAGTGTACGGGACGATACAGAAAAGTTGAATGCAGATTTATGTTCTGCCTGGACGATGCAGCTTTGGCACTGAAAAAAGAAAGAACTTCATAATTTGACTTCAAAAGTGACATAGATCCACGCTTAGTTCTGCAGGAATGAGTTGAATACTTTAAAAAGGACATCTGCAATTATGGTTAAATTGACACTGGGCTGTTTAAAATTTGTACATTTTTAACTTGAAAAACTAATTTCAGTCAGTCAGATTTCTATCAGAGAAAAAAAAATTTGAAAATTTGTTCAGAAGTTTTGGTACCTTCATTTTATTGAATGCTGCTACCCAATCCAATCCAAATATTTTTCTACATACGGACCTTTTCACGTAATTCTTGAGAACCTTTAAATAGAAAAAATCGGCTGGAAATTTGCCTATTATTCCTTTTAAAGACTTTAACTGATTATTTTAAGCTTTAACGCTTAAATTCGCTTTGCATAACCTCCAAAAATGTAAAGAGGCTCTACTCAGCAGCGAATCGTTTTAGAGAATAAAAAAAACACAGATTGTTTGAAAACTTCCTCTTCCTTCCTGCCGATCTGTAGTGAGCTTGCTGTCAAATTTCAAGAATAGTTCTAGTTCTGAAAAGATAAACAGATCGTTAGGTAACAATGACGGATAATTGCAAGACTTTTTTTAAAACTAAAATTCAAGCGTATGCTGAAAACTTGATCAGCGAAAAATCGCGGAAAATAAATTAGTCTTCTATGAAAGTATAATTCGTCTCCATATCAGGCGACAGTAAAAAAAAAATCTGAACAAGTTCAACCCCCTAAAGCAATATTTTATCTCGCAGAAAAAAAAAACTCAGAAGCTTAGTTTTATGATTACTAACAACTTTTGTTCTACGAAAAATTTTATAGATGAGAAACGTTTTTTTAACAATTTTCTCAAAACTTGCATAACCACAGGGGATAAAAAACTTGACTTTCAGTCTTTTTTCGGAAACTTCAACAAAAATTTTTTCCAAATTTTCGAATATATTAACACTGACCTATAGCTGTAATAGTTTTATGTAGTTTTTGTTTAAATTGTTCCACAAGCATCTGAAATTTTTCAACTTATGTCAAAAGTAAATGTGGTTCATATTTTTTTTTTATTGATATCGTACTTTCCAAACCCCGCCTTTAGACTTCCTACCTAAGGAAACGTATATTCAACAAATAAATCCAAAATGGTGGTAGCCCTTTGACTTGTCTTCCAATAACTTTTTTACATAAAAAATTCATTTTTTAAATAGGTCAATCTCCAAATGTTTCAAAGCTTCTCTGAGCTGTAGTTTTTGACAACTGCTTGTCAAACAAAAGTGAATAAAAATAATTCGCAAAAAGTGAATAAAAATAATAAATGGCTTTTGTTCTATAAAGTCTCTTTGAGTTCTCTGGGTTTGGCACTAGAGGGTGAATAAAAATTGAATCTGCGGAAAAAAGTGCTATTAACGAATTAAGTCCAGATTATTACTTTTTGGCTGTGATATCAATACCCATGATCTTTAATTATTCGAATTCAGATTTGTCTTTTAAGTAATAATTTGTAAAAACCATACTGTGATATCGGAATACTATGGAAAATTGAGGAAAAAAATGTACAAAAGCCAAAGAAAATATAGCAGAAATAGCGGAAAAAAAATTCAAATTCAACTGCATAACTTTTCTGGATTATCGCTAATCTGACGAGCTATGGGCATTCTAATATTCACAAATATTAAATATTTTTAATTATGTAATATTGGTAGATGAACGGCTTTTCAGTCAATTTTTAAAATCAAAACGATTGTTATTCATTACTGTCATGGACAGTAATTAATAACAATCGTTTTGATTTTAAAAATTGACTGAAAAGCCGTTCATCTACCAATATTACAAAATTTTAACTCTGTCGAATATCTAAAACAATTTTTAATTATTTATGATTTTTCTTAGGAACTGAAATTTGATCCCAAAAAGGTTATTAAGGGAAACACAATTTTTGAAAAACTTGTAAAAAATTATCTACATAAATGAAATTTTGGGGAAATCTGAAGACCTGCGGCGCAAATCGTAACCAAATCTCATAGACTTTTGACGAGTGTAAAAGTCAAGCCAATATTTCGGTAACTGATAATTGGACAAATTTAAAATAGTTTATGAAAATTAAGTAGTTTTAGTTCTAAAACCTAAGCAGTAATCCGGGTAAGAATGACCCAAACCGATCATTTCGCCTTGTGTCAAAGATTATTCGGTGATCTTTCTACATAGAAAATTAAAAAAAATATATCATATAAAGAGCTTGCATCATTTTTGAGATACCGCTTAGAGAAAGTTAAATTCAGGTCGTATAAAAAGCTTTCAAAACGTTCAAATACTAATTATAACATTTCGCTGTGGTGTTTACAGTAACTTTGAATAATAATTAGACCAACAATTCCTGGTGTTGAAAAATTTATTTATATATAATTTATATATATTTATATTTAATCATTTATTATTCGCCTTTTTACGCCACAAGTACTGCCTGGTAAAATTTTATCGCAAAACCCAATAAAATTCGAAGCCACAAAATGAAGAACCTGAAAAAATACTTATCTTTCTTTAAGTAATCTAAGAAATTCAATTATGGTTGCCACATTGCCCGGTTTTATTCGAGTTTGCCCGGATTGTTAATTTAAAATTTGGAAAAAGGCTTTGCCCAAGTCTTTCGAAAAATTTTTTCAAGTTTTTTTTTATTAGTTATTCCTTGGTTTTGACCAGATTTTGTTTTTTAAGACACTCTTTTTGGTAAATTTCCAACGTCATTGTATTATTTGTTACGAAAACTTTCGTATTTTTTCACAACTGCAAACTGGGATTTGCCCGAACTCAGCCTTGACATAGGTTTCATCGTCCATCAGAAGACACCCGTTAATCTTGATCAGCACCTGGTCTTATAGCTTACGAGCACAGATTTTGGCCTCACAGTTCTGTTTTACGGTCTGATTTTACTGTTTGTTAGCTCGATACGACTTGATTTCTCCCCGAGTTGAATTCTCCTCACGGTACTGTCGGCAGCACCGAATTTGCTGGCCAAATCACGGTCCGACAGATTTTAATTTCTCTTAATCGTCTTCAAAATCCTTCCACCAGAAGCGCCTCAAAAGTTTGTTGCATTTCTAAACGAAGCAAGCTTCATATAATTAATTTTAAATTAACTTCATTGTATTCGAGCTTATTGAACAATCTGTGAAGATCCTAACCGAAAAGGAAGGTTTAAGGGTCCCAAATGGTTTTGTCACAAATCAGGAAAGCGCGAAGAAAAAAATCCGGATTTTTCAGGATTCCTATGAATTTACGGAATTAATATGCAGATCTGCATTGATTGCATAAAGGAAGGCGAATTGCAGGTGCTGTAAAAGCCTAATTTACGCAACAGTAGTGAGCAGCTTTTATGCTGTTCGTATCGCAAAACGCCATTTAAAAATCATCTGAATCGAAAATAACCATCGGTTAGACGAGTTTAACTATTTTTTTTTTTAAGTTTTATTAGAATTTCTCATAGTTCAATTACGAATTCGATTTTAATTATTTATTTATTTTTTATTTATATACTATTCCGTCTCACGACATAACTTGACGAACATAATTCCTAAAATTCACTCGGTCCATGGCAACCGTTCTCCAATTTCTCGAGCACCCCACGTTCGCCAGATCACGCTTCACTTGGTCTAACCACCTCGCTCGTTGCGCCCCCGCTCGTCTTGTTCCTATCGGATTCGTAGCGAACACCTGTTTTGCAGGACAGTTGTCCGGCATTCTCGCAACATGTCCCGCCGCCCAGTGTATCGGCCAGCCTTCACCACCTTCTGGATACTGGGTTCGCCGTAGAGTCGCGCGAGCTTGTGGTTCATCCTTCGCCTTCACACTCCGTTCTCCTGTACGCCGCCAAAGATGGTTCTTAACACTCGTCGCTCGAATACTCCGAGTGTACGCAGGTACTCCTCGAGCAATCCTCGAACAACCGGTCTAATGAGCGTCATATACACAGGTTACACTTCGTGCGAGGGCTAAGTCTTCTCGTTCGCAGTTGCTTGTGGAGTCTATAGTAGGCACGACTTCCGCTGATAATTCGCCGCCGGATCTCACGGCTGGTGTCATTGTCTGCGGTCACCAGTGAGCCGAGATAGACAAAGTCTTCGACTATCTCCAGCTCGTCGCCGTCGATCGTGGCCTTGTTATTACTGGACAAGCGGGTTCGGTCGGTCTCGGATCCGCAGGCCAGCATGTACTTCGTCTTGGACGTATTAATCATCAACCCAATCCTTCCTGCTTCGCGTTTAAGTTTGCGGTAGATCTCCTCCACCGCCGCAGATGATCTGCCGACTATATCTATGTCATCGGCAAAGCAGATAAGTTGACTGGATCTGTTGAAAATCGTGCCCCGCATTTCGCCCACCGCTCGTCGAATAACACCTTCTAACGCCACGTTGAACATCATGCAGGATGGACCATCACCTTGTCGGAGCCCCCTGCGCGATTCGAATGAACTCGACAATTCACCCGAAATCCGCACACAGCACTGCGTTCCATCCATCGTCGCCTTGATCAGTCTGATCAGCTTCCCGAAAAAGCCGTTCTCGTCCATAATTTTCCATAGCTCGTTACGGTCGATCGTGTCGTATGCGGCTTTGAAGTCGATGAATAGGTGGTGCGTAGGGACTTGGTGTTCCCGGCATTTTTGGAGGATTTGCCGTAATGTGAATATCTGGTCCGTCGTTGACCGTCCCTCCATGTAGCCGGCCTCATGACTTCCCACGAATCTGTTTGCTTGTGGCGTTAGGCGGCGGAGTAGGATTCGGGACAACACTTTGTAGGCGCCATTGAGGACAGTGATCGCTCGGTAGTTCTCACAGTCCAATTTGTCGCCCTTCTTGTAGATGGGGCATATTACCCCCTCCTTCCACTCCTCCGGTAGCTGTTCTATGTCCCAGATCCGGACTATCAACCGGTACGAAGCCCCCTTACTCAGTCTGCATGCGACCAAAGCATCCACCGGGGTTGGGTACCCGATCTCCGCTAAGGTTGCTCGCACCCCAGCTAGCACCACGGGGTGGTAGAGAATCGGAGTTGCAGACAAGAGGTGATATGACCACTACCCGAAGGTTGGGTGTATGGGGTCACGAGTTGCACATTGTCTACCGTTAACTAGCCAAACACACATATATTTGTGTATTGAAATTTATTTAAAAAAATTATAAAGAAGGCTGTTTTAAAAAATTTATGCAATAAAACCAAGCTTCTACTGCACTTGACAACTTTCCAGTGCCTTCATAATCCACTCAAACCCAGGGAGCCAAAGAGCAACCAAAACGAAATGCATGAAACCGTCTAAATAAAGATTAAACGTTTCAGCTCTCACAAATATAAAACTAATCCAAATGTACAGAAATGAAGCTATCCCCAAATTTACGTTCACCTCCCAAGGAAAATTGTTCTTTCCGAACTATCCGAAGATCCATTTCGGTTGGCACGTTTCTCAGTACTATAGGAACATTTTTTTTTCTACCTCTAGCTTTCCCCTTTAGAACTTAGGGTTGAGAATATGGTTGCATCGACTACGACGACGACGACGATGGGCAAACGGGTCTAAATTCAATTTAAAACGAATCAGTTCTCATTTTTTTTCCCTTCCACATCTCAAATGCCACTCCCCCATTGAGAAAGCCAGTGTCTTTCTCTATAGTGTTTGAATCTTTGAATTGGGAAAATTGTATAGTTTTTTTCTCTATATCTCAAGCTCAACTTCGTCTCATCCACTTTCTTTGATTTTCCTCCGCTAGGACACAGGGATTTGAAGTTCACAAATGAATATTTATGAAGATTATCTTACTGGTTTTCTCAGGGTTTCCCCGCAACAAAAAAAATACATGTGAGGTTTTTCCTTTCATTTCACAGATTCCAGTTCCAAAACCCAAATAGAACCAAAAAAAATCAACCGACCAAGAATGTGCTAAGCTAAGACCGAGTAGGTTGATGGGAGGGAACTTTTTGGCAGAAAAGGTTTGCAGCGGTTTGAGAGGCTAATAAAATTTGAAGGAACATTTTATTTGCAGTCCTGTTCGCAAATCGTCCGTTTCCAAACCGAACCGAACTTGTGTGCAGGTGATATAAATTTCAGATTTCTGTCAGCAAATGTTCTGCTGCCGCTGAACGAGAGTTCAAAATAAGAACCCCGGAACAGAGTTATCGGTTTGTTATTTTGTGGTCGTTTCAACAGGGACCTAAGGTGTGACCAATCTGTACTGCGTAGGGTGACGAACATGGATTAATCGCAAACGTCAGGGATTTGTAGTATTGAACTTTCATTTCTTTTTTGGTTGTAGCTTATACACATCTTGATAACTTTTGAATTCTTTAATGATTTTTTTTTGTTCCCGTCTGACCATTTCTCAAAAGAATAATGAAAAATTATTCAAGCTATCCAATCGGATTCGAATAACAATTTTAAAACCATTTTTTTTTAAATTCTCATATAAAAGCCAAAATATTTTAAATGGGATTTGAATTATGCTCAGAATTCTACTTTTTCTTAAAACGAATCATAGTTCTGGATTTAAACAAGGTTTAATTCTGATCTAAGAACGAATTATTCCAAACTTATTCAAATATTTTAATTTAATACTCAAAACTTGATTTTTTTTTACTTTTAAATCACACATTTTCGGTATGGTTTTTTGAATTCAGTTAGTTAACAGTTATCTCTCACTCAAAATTCAGAATTTCATTTCTTCACAAAATAAATACGAAAATTTTTCATCAAAGTTGAGAAACACTTTTCTTAATATATACATGATTTGAAAACCTTTTTATTCATTCAGACATTATAGATACACATATTGAAAAACAACCACTCGATGTGTCTAAAATAAATAAATTTTTTCTGGGTCCGGATAACGCCATTTGGTAACCCTCCTGGAGGTGACGAAAAGTCACATTCTGGCGTGAACCAGGAAGATGCAACAGCTCCTAGCAGACAGCAGCAGGTGAAAGCTGGCAAAGATATTCTCCCCACAATGACCACGAAACATGAACATGATGCTCCCCCTAGTTGTTGGGTAGGAATCTGTTTGACCCCATGCAGTGATTAACCAAGATTTTGCTTTCCAACCACTAAAACACCGAAAGGTCCGAAGCCATTTGCTTCCTGGATCCTACCTGGCACAGAGTTTGTTTCACCTATTTATATGAACCTATGTCTCCCCCTGACTTCCGGCGAAAGTTGTTGCCTACCTTCAGGCGTTGGAAAATGAAGTTATGCAAACCGATGTTATTTTCTCTTTTTGGACCAAAACCGGAGGCAGCACGGGGGAAAGCTTTTAACTTACCGGATAGAATGAGTCCAATCGTCGTCGGCAGATGTAGCTCGAGTCTTGCACTCACTTGCACACACTCTCTCGGTCGTTCCCGTTTTGGTAAGATAAGAAGATCAGAGCAGCAGCATCTCATAAAACCGAAATGCATTTGCAGCTTTCATCGGCACGACAGGCAGGGTTTTGTACCTTTCCCGGACAAATTCCGGAACCCACCACAGCCCATGGTGCCTGTTTTCGAAGGTGGGAAGCTTAGGCATACACGAAGAAGGTATTAAAATGTTTATCCGGTGCAGCAGGGCCACCTAAATACATATCTGCAACTCCAGATATTGGAATGGTTCATGTAATCCACTTAAGCTGATGCATGCTTAAAGGATGATTGGAATGTTTTAATTACAAGATCGTAGATGTTACAATCTTAGTTCTTGTAAAAATTTATGCTTGATATATTTTTTTAAATGTATTTGGTGTTCGGTCTCACGACATAATCTGATGAACAATATTCCTACAATTCACTCAGTCCATGGCAATTGTTCTCCAACTTCTCGAGCATCCTACATACGCCAGATCACGCTCAACTTGGTCTGAAGCGCTCCACTTGGTTGAAGCTTGATTATTTACATCAAATAACAGAATATTAGGATAAGATTGTTGCATGAATTCAGGTAAAATTATCTAGAAACGAAAAAATCTACGAATTGATTAAACGCTGTGTACTATAATCTAAAACTATAAAACATAATTTAAGCGTTCTTTTCCATAAATAACTTATGCTATAAGTTTTGGGTTAAGTATATTTTGCATAAACCAAAAAGAACCGTCAACTGGGGCATCATAAAACACTTTTCAACTTCAATGACTTCAAAAAACTCCACAGATAATCATACCGCTTGAACATCAAAAGTTTTAAGGTTGATGGGACATCAAATTGACGTGGTCAGAAAAAAAAATACCAGTTATTTTTAATTTTACAAAAACATGCGAATTTCACCCTACTTTAAGAAAAAGCCCAGAGAACAGACGTACAAGCTAGCCCACGAGACTTGTATGTCTTCAAACACACCAAAGAAAACTATCAAAACCAAACGAAAAAAAAAAAAAATTTGGTCAGTTTTGAACAGATTGTTTGAACTGTTTGGCATATTTCAAGAAAATTGCTGTTAAATTTTTGGAACACTTTCGTCCGGTTGCACAATGGAAAAATATCTTAAAAGTTTATCGCTATTTCCCAGTGTTCAGCATCGCTAAATGTAAAAGTAGCGCCGTTAATTAAATCGCTATCTCATTCAAAGTTAGCTATCGCTAATTAAATACGCTAAATGTGATGAAATAGTTATCGCTTCAAGCTTAGAGCACTAATCGCTAAACGCTAACTGTAGATCTACAGTAACGGTAACTAAAAAAATATTTATATTTTTTTACTTCATGTAGTGTGGATTTATAGCACAATTTTGTTTGTTTAATCGTTAACATGATATGCAGTTAGATCAGTCAACAGAATATTATCAGTTGCTCAAGCCAGTAATTTAACTTATGTATAGTCTAATCTTTGACACTTTACTCCAGAAAATTACAATAGAGTTTCCATAACTCCTAACAGCAACATAAAAATGGTTGTATCTCAAATTGAGATTCTCTTTTCTGATTCAAATACTTTACAAACATTGGCCATATTGTTAATTATGTTCGATGCCAAATCTTCAACGAGTTTTCATCTTTTTCAAACCTGCAAGAGCATTGCCAAACGTGGACATTAATAATATTTCTAGACGAACTTAAAGCCAAAGCTATAATAAACCTTTGACAGCTTATTAACACTATGGTGATTTTTTTCTTATTTTGATATGAACCTATATGTAAAACCAGTAAAAAACTATATTGTGGAAAGTACATATATACCTCATCCTCTTGAAAACAAAAGTTTTAGTTAAAAGAAGTTAAAAACATAGTTTAAAATTGTTGAACCCTTTAATTGTATTTTTCTTTTGAGAAGGTTGCGAAAATATGTGCGAAAATGAGGAAAAATTGTTTATCTGTTTGGCACGTGACGATGGTGTGAGATGACCCAAAACTCCCTTTTTCTCTAACTACAATACGCACTCCTCCGCTGAGACCATTCGAAAAGGAAATTTTCGCCTGAAACGCATATTGCAGTCAGTATGATACCCAATGTCACCTTAACATGCTTATTGACAAAAAGTATACTTCTTCCAGTAATAATTCGTGAGCATGATACAAATATATGGGAGATAGTGGAACCAAAAAATAGCAAAATTTTTGATTCGCAAGCCTAATCAAAATTTAGTAGCAAAATTAAACCGCTAACAAAAAGTTAGCGGACTAATGAGTGATAAGCGGATTTGCGCTTTTGTGCCGATCACTGCTATTTCCTTCAAGCTAGAAGTGCCGTCAACTGTTTTATTAGAAGATTTTTCAACCTTGGATTTTTTTAAACTGTTTTGAAGAATAATTTATTCAAATCGACATGCTGAGACAGAGTTCAGCTTGAAAAAAAGTTTCAAATCAGGATTAAGGTTCAGAATCCAGATTAATAAATCAGTTTCAGAATTCAGATCTGATTTTTTTTCACAAAACTTTGCCGAGGTTGTCTTAAAACACCATATGGGCAGGGATTGCTTCTAATAACCATCCAGAGTTCATGTTCACGGGACTAAGCATGCTGATAGTAGAAAATTTGAATTTTTTTTAACCGTTTTTTGTTCCTTTCTCTGTTCGAAGAACGCGGCACTTACGCGATGTTCTTGGATGTAACAATGAGCCTACCTTTAGGAGTTAAAGGTGGGTCACAGGTGTATTAGCGAGAATATGTTGTGTGTAAATCATGGAATTATGGAATTCAACATTAATTTTTTTTATGAAATTAATTCTACAGCTCAATTACTATTTGGAATGCAGATTCTAAACTAATAAATCGATTTTAAAAATATTACATATTTTTGGAAGCTTTCGAGTTCTGTAGAGACTTGACATTCAGGGTTAACATTAAGATTCAAAGAAAAGAATTTTGATTCAGAATTGAGATTTGGATTTAGGACTCAGATTCGAATTCAGATAAGTTTCAGGATTTAGATTCAGATTCAGATGAATGTAGGTGAGCTGTAAATGTGAATTCTGATTATCATTTTTTTTATTTTAGAAAAAGGTGCAGAATTTCAGATACAGGATTCACATTCAGAATAAAAATTGGATAACATATTTTAATTGTGCGTTAGCATTCAGAATTCAAATTCAAACATCAAATTGAACATTTAGATTAAATATGACATCAAAATTCGGTTTGGGAAGACTAAGTGAAGATTTTGAATTTCTGTTGGTATTTTAATCAAAATTCCAAAATCAAGTTAAGAATCCAGATCAGATTGAGAAACTATATTAGGCTTCTAAAACCCAACAGCACCTGTAGACATTTCTCAAAATCGGCATAAAACCAATGTTAATTGGGTTATGACTAACGATAGCAAATTGATATATGTATGTGTGCATAGTTTTCTTTGTACATAAATTTTAATATCCAGTTATTTATATAACAATTATAACAAAAATTGTTTAAAAATAGAGCATTGAGGCAGTATTTATATGTTTACAAATTATTGAAAATACACAGTGAACGGAAATTACCGAGTTCGGTAATTTTTTTACCGAAATCCTAACATGTGTAAATCGTTAAACTGTTCGGTAATTTTTTCGGTAAAAAATAAACGAACATCGTTAAATGAAGAATCGATCGAACAGTTTAACGATTTACACATGTTAGGATTTCGGTAAAAAAATTAACGAACTCGGTAATCGCGTCACGAAAAACGCCTCTTTCACGGACATATTTTCCGAACAACATTTTGGGTCGGCTATGTGTTGGTGCACCGATACTAATAACGCGCTAATACAAATTGTTGCGCAAATCACCCGAGCGAAAAAACCTCGATCGTCGACCCAAACTGCACTAAATGCGAAGTTATAAAATAGCAAGGAATGTTCCGACCCGGTTATCACCATTATAAGCATTAGGGTGCTACAAACATTTAGGGGTAATTATATCCCAGCATATGGTAACGAAATTTACAGGAGAATCCTTGATTTGCATTTTGATGCATTGTAACCCAGACTGGTAACGAAATTATAAAAATATTTATTCAAATAAATTTGACGTTACCCGAAAAATATTTTTAAACCAACAGTTTAAGTATAGGATAAAAAAGTTAAAAAAAAGTTTGTTGATGACATTATTAAGCCAATCTGTCATACTGGGTACAGTTTTTAACAGCATGGAATGGAATAATGTAAACAATTGAACATCTTTTGCTCAATTTTTTAAATTTTTCTATGAGAAGATAACTTAACGTTAACTTATAAGAAATATCTACCGAATATCATAACGAAATGCCACTCTTCTTATTTGCTGACTCTCAAATTATACGATACGATATGAACTCATAATTGTTACAAATTTCGTCCCGGTTGTAGTCAAAAAGTTGCACTAATTTTGGATTCGTACAAAACAGATATCAGCCAAGAAATTGAATTTGATTGACTACTTTTAGGCGTTTAACCTACAACGATTTCGAAATTTGTATATGAAAAAGTGAAATTTTCGATAAGTTTAGCAACAACAAATGACTTTTTTGCCTAAATATTGTTAGTTAACTAGAATATGATGAGCATGCTACTAAATATTTGATGTTCCATTGATAATATTCCGTTTAATCCACCCTTTCGGTATAGTACGTTCTGTGAGTTCTGTCCGCTGGTTTAGTTGTTGTTAAAGTTTTTAAATATCATAAAAATCTAGTTTTTACATTGATTTTCTGATTCGTTAGACGAAAAACAGATCCCTCATTCGTCGTGAACGTTTAATTCGGATCCTACATGATTGGTGGGGCTGAAAATAGCGATGCGTTCTGTACAGTTTTTCCCTAATATTTTGATAATGAATTAAAATTGATTGGAGAATTAAGTCAAATTAATGGAAAGTCTTGGTCTTAATTTAATCAACCAGTAGGACTTGAAAAACAATTTTGAAACATTTTTATCTGCTAAAACGATCTGACTATTTGAAATTGTGTTAGCCCAAAAAACCTGCCTTTCCCGTTTGTTTTCGCTAGCTAGTTGGAAGCATTTTTCCGATGAAGCATAATCCAAATTCGATTAGAAAAAGCAACAATCTGACGATGTAGGGCCCAATCAAAATAATATGAATTAGGAACACTGACAAACGACGATATGAAAACATCTTATGTATGGAACTCAATTTCGGCACTCGAAATTTCATTAATCCCGAACGCCGCTTTTCGACAGGGCAAAATAAAATCACCCACTTGTTGTCCCGCGGCTTCTTGTCTATTGAGAAGAGGCCAATTTTCTCGGCCGAGTGACGAAAAGGGACGGAAAACGATTCGCCGTCGTGTCGTTGATCGTCAAAAATTTAATTTACTGTTTCATTTAATTCTGTTTTGATGAAATATTTAGCATTATTTCGATATTATTTCCTTTAGACGAGATATTTCGTCCATCCATCCAGCCAAACGGCAGCAGCATCTCGACGAGGCAGCTGCAGATTTCAGCACAAATTTCATTTCCTCCCTCTTTTGTTTCTTTGCAGGTGAGTAAAACAACAACATAGCGACCGAATAAAAGTGGAAAAAAAATCAACGATGGGAAAACATTTCCGTCATCTGGTAGGAAGTCTTGTAGGATTTTTCCCCGGCCGAGAAAGATCGTCATCTTCATCATCATTCCAGAGGCCAGCAATTTCTCCAGCGACGACACTGGAGAGGGTAACGTGGCACATTTTCCGCACATATCACAGCTTCGGCAGCATGAAGTGCTACCGAGAGGTCTTGTGAAAAATGAATAAAAATAGAACACTAATCTCAGGTTTTATAAAGCCGAGGACTCGAAATTTCCCCACAATAGCGAAGCATTTTTATAAATGGCATTGCATTCTGAATTTTTGGTTGATGAACCTACAAACATGTTTTAGAAAGTTTTTAAGTTGACGATTATTTTTCTGCAGTTTTTAAATCAGAAAACTAAGCGTCATACTCTTATTCTGAACATTCAAATATTGGGAAAACAAATCCAATCCGATTGGAGTTAAATCAGCTTATCCATTTTAACACAGTGTTATTAAAGGGTGATACGGTCAAAATTTGGTCAAGGGAAAACGCGTGTAAATCGGTGAAATCGTTTATTTAAAAAATCAAATTAAATTTCGTTTTCAAGTTTAATTAGTATGGGAGAGTGGGGAATCATGGGCCACTTTTTTCGTTGTTCCATAACTTCTTTATTATAAAAGATAAAATGAAAATAAAAAACGGTATGGTTTTCTACATTTTCAAGGTATCATAAGGTATTTTTATTAAATTTTAAATAAGTTATTTTTCCCAAGTTCTGACTGTTTGAAAAAAGCAATATTTTTTGGATTTTAAAAAATGGTGGGGAATCGTGGGCCACCAAATCCAAATTGACCAAATAACATGCAAAGTTAATGAGTTGACCCAAAACTGTGATTTCCTAATTCATTTCGTTATTTAAAAGCAATTTCAGATGATGAAATAAAAAAGAGAGCTGTGTATGATCGCATAGATTCCAAAACCTGGCTCGCGAGCGTTTTGGCAAAATTTCTTATATAGGATGGACAAAATATTTTTCATAACTCTTCATTAGGCATAAGAAAACTTTGCAGATAGGTAAAACGCAATTTAAGTTCTGAATGTGTATAAAAACATAAAAATATAGGTGTTCAAGATGTGTGGCCCACGATTCCCCACAAGTCATGATTTGAAAATTGGTTGCGTTTGTGTGACTTATTGATGTTTCATCAAAAATTCCTTTTCCACGTAAGAGATCATTACAAAACTAAGATCATAAGCGTATGAGCATTTTTTTGTTAAGCACTTTAAGTTTCCCATCGATGCAATTAGCGGGTGTATTTTTAATTATGAAAGTAAATTTTTATAACTTTTTTTAAGCTTGATAAATGAAAGAAGCATATGATGCGTATTTCAGTCAACAACATATAGGAATATATGCTCAAGCAAAGCGACGACGATGACAGTTGGTTTGAGATTTTTATCTCAACACACATCTGAGATATCAAAAGTGGCCCACGTTTCCCCATGGCCCACGATACCCCACTCTCCCCTATAAAATTCAGGAAAAATATTCAGTTAGGCTTCCGCTTTTCCCCTGCCATCAGATTTTGTACAGCCACCTTGTCCACCTTCTTCGCCGCAGAAAGCCAGTTTGCATTGAACTGATGCTCGTCCTTAGTAGTTTTTTTGGTCTTCTTTAGGTTCCGCTTGACAATAGCCCAGTATTTCTCTATTGGGCGGAGCTCTGGCGTGTTGGGAGGGTTCTTGTCCTTGGGAACCACCTGCACGTTGTTGGCGGCGTACCACTCCATGGCCTTTTCACCGTAATGGCAAGATGCCAAATCCGCCCAAAACAGTACGGAACAACCGTGTTTCTTCAGGGAAGGCAGCGGACGTTTATTCAAACACTCTTTCACGTAAATTTCTTGGTTGACAGTCCCGGAAGGTATGAAAATGCTGCTTTTCAAGCCACAGGTACAGATGGCTTGCCAAACCAGATATTTCTTCGGGAACTTTGACAGTTTCATGTGCTTGAAAATATCTGCTACCTTTCCCCTTCCTTTTGCCGTATAAAACTCCTGTCCTGAAAGCTGCTTGTAGTCGGCTTTGACGTAGGTTTCGTCGTCCATTACCACGCAGTCAAACTTCGTCAGCATCGCCGTGTACAGCCTCCGGGATCGCGCTTTGGCCGTCGTATTTTGTTTATCATCGCAATTTGGAATCACTACCTTCTTGTAAGTCGATAGTTCGGCTCGTTTTTTGGCTCAATGCACGGTTGTAGACGATACACCCAGCTTATTTGCGGCATTTCGGGGAGAGAGGTTAGGGTTTCGCTTGAAACTACCGGCAACTCTCTTTGTCGTCTCAGCGGCTTCCGGATTTCCCCCCGATCCAGACTTCCTGGCCGTCGACAAACGTTCACCAAACACTTTAATTACATTTGTAACGGTTGATTTCGCAACTTTTAGCGATTTTGCCAGCTTTGCGTGCGAGTAGCTCGGATTTTCGCGATGCGCGAGCAAAATTTTGATACGCTGCTCTTCTTCCTTGGACGGCATTTTGACAACTGAAGAGTGAATTCCAAAATCAAAATAGGAGCAACATTCTACACCAGGGTTGTCAGATGGTTTTTTTAAAAATCTGTATCGGCCTCATGAAAAAATCTGTATTTATCTGTATTTGAACTTTAACAACCAAAAACTTATATTATTGTTTTCTATGTAAGCTTATCGCTTAATATGCTATTTGGAAATCAGTTTTGATGGTTTTAACGTATTCATTATTCACAAATTGACAATTTATTTTATTAATTGAACTTTATCTAGAGCAGGGGAGAGAAACCTATTGAACCAACGACCCAGTTTTATTTCAAAATATTCTCGGCGGGCCGCGCTAATATGAAATAAAACTCGTCAGTCATTTATCGAACTCTATAGATAATAACAAAAAGATTTGCTAGATAATAAAAAGTTAAATCGTAATAATTACAAATTTTAAGCGATTTTTTTTTTCAAATCATTTATTTTAAATCTTTGAAAAAATAGTTTTTCAATTAACTTTAACTTCTTCGCAAACATTCGTTCTTCCAAACATAGATATCATTTGCATCACATTTTTCCTTAAAACGTACGATGCACAAACACGTTTAACGCCTTTCCATATAGGGGAAAGTCGGGTAAGACGGACACAGCGGGTAAAACGGACACTTTCAATATTTCGAAAATTACAATGTTTGGCACAAATCTAATGATGGGAATATATTCGTCTAAGTGTATCAACTTTTTCGAGACCTTGTGTTTATTTATAGCATGCAAGGTCCCATAAAAGTAAACAAAACAAACAAAAATTTTGAGGATCCATTATCTGATATAATTTTTTCTCCTCATAAAAAAAGTTCATAGCTCGAAAATTTTTCGAAAATTTCAACCATTTTCAAAGGTAGAGTGTTAATTAAACTTCTGTTTAACCATTCGGAGGAAAATCAGCGAATTTCGGTCGAAGGGCTTGAACAACAAACGTTTTGAAAACAAAGTTACTGAGGCGGGTGAGACGGACACCTCAAGGTCGGGTAAAACGGACACGGACAATTTCACCAGGTATTTTAACTTTTTCATCGGTTTGTTCCTCCATATGCCTAAAGAACACTTTGACGAGAGCTATTGTCGGTCAAAAGCATACACCATCTCAAACAGGCCATAAAAAATGAAAAACATTATCTCTGGTGAAGAAAGCGCCTATAAAATACGAAATTCCGAAACCACACTGTTTCGCTTCTGGACTCGGACCTATTGGTTCCATTTTGGTTGAAAAACGTTTTCAAAAACTTAACTCACAAGAATATCTAATTTTTCAGCAGTTTTTGCGGCAAAATGTACCTATTTTGAGCAGTGTCCGTTTTACCCGACCATTTTTGAAAAGTGTAATTTGCAAGCATGTTTTGAATTGCTCTTGATACAGTCTTGATGAAGGAAATTAACTAATTCCAATACATAATGCGTTAGCAAACAACCTAAACTGCCCATCTGCACGAAAACTGCGATGAAAAAAGCAATATCTGATTTTCTATTGCGATTCTACCTTAGGGTGTCCGTTTTACCCGACTTTCCCCTAATAATCATTTTTATCTTAACTGGCGGTATCTACTAATTACTTTCTATAAAAGTCTTCAGGAGCTATGTATTTATATCACAGCAATTACTAAAAAACTAGAGATATATTTTTTTTATTTTTGTGGTTCAAATTCACTGATCTAAATTTCGGTTTTCTGTACGTATTTCCAAAAAAATCCACAGTTTAAATTGGCCCTACGAAGCCCTGATTTTTTTTCCTGCAATTCGCGAAAAACATTTTTAATATAACGTGTCAACCAAATTTGTTGAAATGCTGGGAATAACAAAAATTTCACAGATTCCTAAGCAAATTTTAGGAGAGTCTACATTCTTTATCGTTTTTTAAGCATTTTTTAATAGATTTTATTAATTAAACTTTAGTGCTACTGGGAAAAGATTTAGAAGGTGTGTTGAAGAAAATATCTTAACGTTTTGAATATGAATTGTTATTTACCAAGTGAAAATACTGAATTTGTCAACGTTTGGTATAACATCAGAGAACATTTCCACAGATTTTTTGAATCAAATACAAAATTACAATACACGGTTTTATCATGAATGTAAATTTTTTTCCGGCACTTTTTATGCTGAGTTTTAATTCAATTGCTAACGAAATTAGCATTTTTTTCCAATTTGATAAAATAATAATGTTTTCAAAAAAAATTTCTGCTGAGTTAATTCATCATACAACTTTATCTTTGACAAAAATATGAAAATCATCATTATGTGCTCATAAATATTCTTCCGATTTTTTTTAATTTGCGTTTGGCGACTTTCATTTAGTTATCGATTTTGAATTAAAAAACGCTCAAAAAAAATTAGGAAAATTAAAGAATTTAAGAAATTTTGGTAAGAATAAACTCCAATATTTCATTTCTGACAATGATATTGCACTTATCCCTTTGAAAAACACATTGAATGTTACATTTCTGGAAAAAAGTCCCTAATATGAATGATTGAGGGATAAATGCAAACAGAAACACGTAAATAACATATTTAAACGAGTCATCGCCGTATCAACTATTTCTGGTTTATTGGCTGGTATTTTATGATATCTAACGAACTACCGCAGGCAAAAATTGCGAAAATAATTCAATTCGGAAAGGCTTCGCGGGCCGCACATTGGGGTTTCGAGGGCCGCGAATTGCTCATCTCTGATCTAGATTGCTAAGTTTTTTTTTGTTAAATATAAAATTATTACTAAAGGCTAATTAACTCACACCAGATGAAAACATGCAATTTTGTTGGCCGCAACCTAACAACCTTAGGACAAATTTTAAAAGTTTGTCACATTTGAATAGCATTTTGTTGGGAATTTTTTCATTTTAATACAGAAAACTTTTAAACAATGTTTTTAATTGTCTAAATCGGAAGGCAAAATGCTTAAGATTTAGCTCAATGATTTTAAGATATAATTCTAAATCTATTATATAAAATTCTCTTGTAACGGTGTTTGTAGTACTACTCCTCCAGAATGACCCAAGCGATTCAAATGAAATTATTTTAAGAATATTCTGTAGCCATGCGAATCGGTTTATATCGAATAAAAACAACACAAAGTCGCATCAATTGTCCGTTTTTATTAAATTTGTAATAATTTGAATAAAATAAAAGTCATGACATCCATTTTCTCGAGATTTTCTTTCCTTTGGGCGGTTTGTTTTCCGTCTCCATGGTCGAGGCGTCGCGAGCAGACGTCGTTAGAAGATAGTAACCATGGCATAGCATACTGATCAGTGAGAATATTTTGGCGCGTATTTCTCAACCAAGCATATTTTCAATGCAAGTGGTGGCGATATGAAGCCATGATGTGATTTTTTTGTTTTTGATTCCTAGCTCATTTCTACAGCACATGGTTATGAATGACGCCAAGATGTGACTCAGGTTGACATTTTGCTGATCGAATAAAACATATAATATTTGTTTTGCCAAAATCTGAAATTGAAAAATCGGGCATCCATTTTTAGAGATTTTCTTTTCTTCGAGGGGTTTGTTTTTCGTCTGCATGGGCGAGGCGTCCCTAGCAAACGTCGTTACAAGATAATAGTAACCAAAGCATACTGTTCATTGATCGCTGGAAAATTTTAAAAATTTGGCGCCTATTTCTCAACCAAGTACCTATATTTCTTATGCACGT
The DNA here is from genome assembly GCF_029784155.1 of Uranotaenia lowii. Lineage (NCBI taxonomy): Eukaryota > Metazoa > Arthropoda > Insecta > Diptera > Culicidae > Uranotaenia > Uranotaenia lowii. Next base: position 155,494,857 of record NC_073693.1, on the reverse strand, counting down.
GGGGGCGATATGCAACCTAGATGTGTTTTTTTTTCTTGCTTATTTCATTTGTACACAGCCCATGGAAATAAATGACGCCTAGATGTGACACGGATTGATATTTTATCGATCGAATCAAAACCATATAAACGATTTCAAATATCAAAACCATTTTTAATTCGTGTTAATTTAAGAATAAATTGTTGCCAAAAAATATGAACTTGGTAAAGATAAATATGAAATAATGTTATGACACTTTGAGTACGTTTGAAAATAAGAAATTGGGAAGCTTTACATTCAATTTCGTATAATCCAATGCAATCCTAGAATGCAAGAGTCTATTCTCTTCTAATTTGTTTAATTATAGAGGATTTTAACCAACTTGGCCATTCGTCCTCTCAACAAGAGTCTGTTCTTTGAAATAGATTAGATAGAATTGAAGTTTTAAAAGGCCGAATGAACTATTTGATTTTTTGCAAACGTAAAGTAAAGTTATCAATCAAATAATCTACTTTTTAATAACAAAAAGTGAGGATATGCATTTTCCGGAAGAATTTCTCACTATCAACTATCAAACTAATTAAGCAAACTATCGACTTTTACAAAAAATGTATACATTATTTCTTCATTTAAAAATTGTTGGGCCCAAAAAACATTTCGATTAAATAAACTTAACTTTTTTTTTAAAATCATTCACCAAAACTGTGTACACGTTTACTGTTTGTTTACACACAATTCAAGTACAAACTTAACATGAAAAGTGTGTTTTTGTTTTACATATTTTGACTATTTAGAAGAGACTTTTGATTCACTTTTTAGTTAAAAAGTTTTTTTGTGATTGATATTCCAGGGGCAGCAGATTTTTATGATGAACTTTTAATATGATAGTGTTAAAAATAATATTATTTCCTGTAATTTCTTAGGTGGAATAAGTGAAAACGCGCAATTTAGCTATGAAACATCTACAATTTAAGAATTTTATCTTCAAAATGGCCAGAAAGGATATCGTGAGTGTTGAATCTGAAGCTGATATTCAAAATTATTATAAAGGTCTTTGTAAATCAAGGTCTTTTGGTTGAACAGCATTCAATGAAATTGAAGTACCAAGCATTAATTTATCCCGGAAAAAAAAACTTAGGTTATAGCAATGAAATTTGATAAAACAGACAAACAAGAACAAGTATTAAATTAATTTGAAAGTCTTTTCACTGATGCATCTAAAAAGACCTATGTGTTTTCCCTTGCCACAATAAATGGGACAAATATGTACTTCGATATTTCTGTTTGTCAACATAACTCATATTTTTTTTTGAAAATATTACTTTTTCCAGAGCACATGAAAGTTGAACTGTGGTGATATTCGTTAGGATTTGACCGGTGTTTCATTTTTGAAAATTAAAATTTTAAGTTAAAAAAGACACAAAATTTTTATTAATGTTTTGTTTATATGATAATTTCCAGAAAATAAAATGAACTCATGAAACCATCGTAGCCTGAAAAGATTATTTATTTTCAGATTATTCAGATTATCTATTAAATTTAAAAAAAAAATCTGCTTATCAATTTAATGTTATTAAATCTTTAAAATATAACGTAATCCTAAATGAAATCGCAGATCACCTCCAACAATGTTCAGGAAATTTAGAAATCAGATCTGCTTGAATTAAAATCTTTAAAATAATGGATGAATATATCTAAACATATGTTTTCCTCTTTTCAACATCAATCGTTCTTTGATTCACCAAATCACCAGATTTAATGCCATGACAAGTGCTGTTGGGAACACTTTAAGTTGAAATGTGTAAAGTCTATAACTTAAGTATCAGGCGAAACTTTTTGGAAATGATTTGGGGAAAATATGGATTTTAATTCAAACTGCTTCGAAGCATGAGGATGGTGAATAATAAGCTGTTTGAAAATGGTTAGTAAAAAATCTTTTCTAATGTGTTTAATTTCTACAGCTCTAAAAAATACACCATCCAAAGCTTATTGGGAGCTGAAAGCGCTGCGTTAGACAAAATATTCGGCAAATACTCCAAAAATTGTCCCGATATTAAAAACAATATAACAAAACGAAATAAATCTACTGAATGGAATACAGCAAATGAAACAAACATATTATCAACATACAGTTATTTATTTAACAAGTTACAAAAATTGGATTTTAAAAGTCCCGTTGAGTTTAAATTCTTTGGTTTAATTTTGATAGAATTGAGCGGGACGATTCGAGTAAAGGGAAAGAAGGGAAATGTAAAGAAAACTAGGAAAAATAGAAAATGGACGCCAAATTGAACATGGTAAGACGAAGTTTACCGGGTCTGCTAGTCTATTATATAAAATTCTCTTGTAACGGTGTTTGTAGTACTACTTCTCCGAAATGACCCAAACGATCCCAATGAAATTATTTTTAGAATATTCTTTGGGCATGCGAATCGGTTTATATCGAATAAAAATAATTAAAAGTGGCATCAATTGTGCGTTTTAATTAAATTTATAGTTTTTTGAATCAAATTAAAGTCATGACATCCATTTTCACGATAATTTCTTTACTTTGGGCGCCAGGCGGGCGCATTGTTTTTCGTCTCTATGGTCGAGGCGTCGCGAACCAATGTCGAGAAGGGATAGTAACCGTGGCATAGCATACTGATTAGTGGGAATATTTGGGCGCGCATTTTTCAACCAAGCATAATTTCAATGCATGTGGTAGCGATATGAAGCCTAGATGTGTTTTTTTCTTCTCGATTTCTAGATCATTTGTACAGCACATAATAATGAATGACGTCCAGATGTGACCCAGCCCAGATTGATATTTTGCCGATCGAATCAAAACCATATAAATGATTTTAAAAACTGAAACTATTTTGATTTCATGTTAATTAAAGCTGCAATTGTTGTATAAAAACTACGCTGATATGTTATACTGATGCATATGAAGTGGGAAGATTTACATACTATTGTATAAAACAACAACAAACCCCAATGAAAAGGAACAGAAACATGAACTGAACAAGAGCCTGTCCTTAAATATAGATTATGTGCAATTGATGTGCAATGCAATGCAGAGAACTTTTCGATTTTTTGCAAGCTGTTATTAATTAAATAAACACTTATTCATTACAAAAAGTAAGGATATAATAATTTTCCGAAGGGTTTTTAAATTAGAAGCTACACTACAGCAAGTGCAAACGTTCAACAATTACAAAAAATGTATAAATCATCTCTCATTTATCAATTTTTGGGCCCAAATAAACAATCTGACGAAAAAAAAACCCAACTTTTTATTAAAATCATTCACCAGAAAACACGGTACTGATTCAAGTACGTAAAAATGAAAAGTGTGTTGTTTTTTTTACATATTTTGGCTATATAAAAGAGACTTTGGATCTGCATTTTTTTGAAAAGTTTAATTTGTGATTGGCGCTCCAGTGAAAGAAAATTTTATTTCAATTTTTTAAGAATTTCCTCTCCACAATGATTCAGCATTATGTGAGAATGGTCAGAAAGGGGTCACAATCGCGTCTTTTAACTGAAGTTTTTATTCAAAATTATTAAATGTTATTGTAAATGAAGGTCTTTCGTTTAAAACTGCTTTCAGTAAAAGTGGAGAATCAAACATTAACTTTTGATGCAGAAAAATTGCAGGAAAATCAATGAAACTTGATAAAACAAACAAAACATTTTTTAATTTCTTTTCAAAGCCTTTACACTTTGTAACGCATTGCTTCAATAAACAGGACAAATTATAATTTATAAACAACATTTAACTTTCAAAAAGGGTTAGTGGAAAATTGATTAAGTATCGAAACAAACGAACATTGATTTGTTTTAAACAGAGATCTATAAATTTTTCTTAGATTTATAGAATTGCAAGTATGGTAAAATCCGTTTGCATTTGCCCCAGTGTATCTGAATTGAAATTAAGATTGAAAGCAAAAGATAGGAGCAGAATAAACTTTGATTACCTTCTCGACACAAAGATTATTATTTTTATGATTTGTGTGATATTTTTATGAAAATTTTTAGAAAATATTCATACCACCGTCGAGGCATAGACAGATTTTTTTTAATCCATTCAATTTTTGAAAATCTGCTTTACAATCGATTGTTAATGAGCAGATAAATTCAGTAAGCTTAAATCTCGAAAAATCTTGAAAAGGAAATAATAGAAAAATAGTTATTATTCCTTTGAGCTTATCCATAGGATAAAATTTGCACTTTTTGCTTAAACCAATAAAAATAAAAATATTTCAGTATAAAACTTCGTCAGATACCATGACAAATGCTGGCATCACTTCAAGTTGTAATGTGTCAAGCCACAAGTTTAATATATGGCAAAATAAATTGTGAACTTGATTTTAACTTGGGAGGTATTTGGGTACGAGATATATTTCTATGATTATTACAAACCTTTCTGAATTGCATTGTGAAGAACGGAGAAACAAAGGGGGTTCTAAATGAACTGCGTTGTTTAGCTAGAAAACTAATTAACAAATCAGGGCTTCTATACAAGTTTGTTTGCATAAATCGAGAATCTATCAAGTAAAAAGAAGAGAGGTTGTTTGCGTACGAATAATTTGAGACTCCCTTATTTCTGGATGGAGTCGGGAAAAAAGGAAACAAGTCTATATTCATATTATATTTGGCACAATTTGAAAACTTATCCGACAAAAACGTAGTGCGTGAGCACTTCTTGCATTGAAAAAGGGAGAGGGCTGAAAGTCCATACCATACATGTTGAATCATTATAAACTCTATGAAGTTCATCAAAATAGGGTGAATGTTCAGATCTTGAAAAACAAATTTAGGGACCAATTTTAAGAAAATATTATTAAGTTGCAGCTATCTTTTTAAAGCCATTGCTCCTTAATTAAATTGAAATTCGGTTTGAAATGCTGCCCAGAAAATAAATCTAAATTTCAATTATTTTGCAGATTTATTTTATTTTTGGAAGCTGTAGCAAAGCACACCGGGTCAGCTAGTAATTAACCATATAATTATCAATGTTATTCTGAATTCAGAATCTCATTTCTGTTTTCTAAATTTTCCCAACCTTATTTCTAAAATCTTAAAATTCAAAAATGTATATTTAAGTACGAAAATTGAATTCAAGTTATGATTGAAAGTTACACAAGGGAAAGTCATTTATGTTTCCTATGTTTTAATACTTAATTGATTTTTGGAAGATTTTGGGTTCCTAAATTCAAATCAATCGATTTCAAAAAGAAATTTTAATATATTTTTTTTAAACCTCAAAAATAAAACTACTTGAATACGTACAACAGATTTTAAACCTTTCTGTTGTCTTTCATTCAATCAATCTTGCTTAGATATTTTAGTTTCAGAAACACAACGCTTTAAAAAATTAAATAATATATAAATAATAAATCTGGCATCATTCAAAAAAGTTTTTGAGAATGTGATATTTAGGATTTTAACTTATTTCCCAACCTTGCCGAAGTCTACAAAACGTTTTGACTGGTGCCTCAAGAAATATGAAAGATTTATTTTGTTCATTAAATTTAGTTCAAAATTTCCATTTTTTGTTGAATTGGAACAAAAATGACAAAACGGAAACTTTTATCACTTTTTCCCCAAAGTCAAAATTAATCGCGGTCCTCGAGAAAGTCGATAACTAAATTGAAACAATTTTTTTTATATCTTTGTGATTTATTTTTTCCGAGAACAAATTTTTTGAATGCATTTTCTAACCTATTTTTAGTATTTATATTTAAAATAAGAGCTTATATCGATCTTATATTGCTTGAAATTTTCTGCCATGTGTTATCGATAAAAATTGTAAATCTAATTTTTAAATCCTTGGCACATTTAGGACTAACTATGAAAAGTTTCGTCTAAGAAACATCTCGCCTGATTTTTTCCTGTATTTATGAACTAAAACTGGTTTCAATAAGTGGGCTGGCTTAAAAAAAATTATTGCATATCGTATAAGAAATGAATTTGTTTTAAAATTCTAAAGTTTTCTCCTAGTTTATTCAGTTAAAGAGTTTTGAATAAAAAAAACTGAGGATGCAAACCTAATTGAATCTGAAACAAGAATTTTCTATATGATTCTCAATCTTTTTCTTTTTATGTGATAATCTTAAATACCACCCTACTTTATAGATATCAGGCTTAAGGAGAAGAGATTTTATACTGATTTGATTATCAAAATTTGTGTACTCTGTTTAGAGGGGCTATCATTGGCCGTTAAAACAATAAAGTTAGCTGTTGAGAAAAAGAGGCTATTAAAGCTCCTACTAACCTATAATAAATGATGGTTATAGTAGGCTTGCCAGATACTTTCAGAGAAAAGCGGGACATTTCACGATAAAAAAGCGGGACACAGCCGAAAAAAGCGGGACATTTGAAAAAATTCTTTTAAAAATCTTTTTTCCATTAAAAAAAAATAAAAACAACTTAATTGTATAACCAAACATTATCCAAAGTTGTGCATTGTACACTGGTTTTTTTTTCACGCGGATTTTTTGTTCAATTTTTTCTTACTTGACTTCTATTTTCCCTGGTTTTTGCCATAAACACGTTTAATTTTCACGTTTCTCGCGAATTAACACGTTAATGAGAAAATATGTATAAAATATAAGCCCTACAAGAAAATGATGGATTTGATACCGCGTTTAAAACTATTGTGTAATAACAAATATATTTCAAATTTGTTTTAAACATTTGATATCTCAAGAGAACTTCCAGCATTGTATATTAATTAAGATTCCGGCGAAAAATTAAGATCTTCATTCATTTGGAAGCAACCTTCACAATAATTTCTTCCTACTGAATCAGAATCATTCTGTTATGCTAAGAACATTAGAGTTATTCAGTATTGCCTAATATGAAATATGAAAAATGCTGCCTATTTGGAGAAAAAAAGTTTTTGAAACCTTCTCTGTGTTGAACCAATGAATTTAGGTTGTATGTATGTATGTATGTATGTATTTCTACCACCCAGGTAGCAAGGCACAGCCGGTAGCAGCGAGCAACTCTTGCTCTGTAATTTGTTCCAGACTCATCCGATTGATAAGTTCAAATGCCTTTGAATGGACTGATCCAAAGGAGAAGAGATATAAGCAGAAGCGCTTATAGCTCTAAATGGGGAAAGGATTGAATTGTCTCCATCGAAAGAACATAATAAACCTATCTAACATTTGAGTCGACCATTACAATGCAGAGCGCTCAGCTGGGTGGGGAGACGAGCCCGTCCTCAATTCACGATTCAGTGCTGGTGAGGTAGCCCAATGCTCTCCTCAAAAATCGCTTCAATCGGATGCCCGGATGGAACCCCCCAAACCCCGATTTTTTTTATGTTTACGTTATATTAATGTTGTACAGTTTAATAATCAAGTTACCTTTTTATCCTCCTGAAAATAAAATATAAATTAAGTTTATATATAGGTAAATAAAAACTGCAATCACTTCTCAAGTGTTTCTGCACCCTGTATTCAAGCTCAATTAATCATTACAACACATTTCCACACTCACATTCAGGGTTTAAGATCATTCATCTTGAATGTGCAGTACATCTACACTAGCTTGATTTCGATGTTTATAAAAAATTGTAAGTGCCATATTTGCTCCATGATATCTTCTTCAATTTATCTCAAAACATTTACAAACATTCATATCTTTTAGTATATTCTACAATGAATGCCTTAATCGCCTGAAATTTAATCTACGGTTATGGTCGAAATCTAAAAGAAAAGAACTAAGCTCTTTTACGTTCCCAAATATGAAATCTCCTACGATTTTCCGACTATCCAAAATATTAAAAGCAATTTAATTTTTTCTACTGTTATGGGACCTAGTGATGATAAAACTATTGCTAGAAGAGCTTTTTCTGTAGGGCAAAAATAATTCAAACAATGTTAGACTTATAGTGATGCTCGTGTACCTACATGGAAGAGATGAATGACTTACTCGTTCAAATCAGCCTCTTCTCTACTCTCTCACACTCATTCACACTTTTTCAGTCAATTCGACAAGCATCGCTTTGCGTTTTACATTCCAATAAGAAGCAATGCAACGCATTGGTATGTCATGCTGGCGCGCCATGTCGCTTTGAAGTTCACTACACATTATCACTTCTCTACATCTAATAATACTTGGAATCGTCTCCTTTCTTTCGGGAACCATTAAAATCTCATCAGATCACGACCCGGATTGCAAGAATTCCGAAATTGAAACCGACAAAATTCCTTTTTTTTTTGCCGGAACTAAGAATTCTTGAAAATTTCTCGCCGATTAAGATATTTTATAGTTTTTTATCACAAGTTCGGACGTATCTTTGAACTATTGTGCTTAAAACCCCGAATCACTGCTTCAAACCGAGAAAAAACAATATTCCCCAACAAAGCAATAAATATAAGTGTGCATTTTATCATTTGTTTATTCTATTTCTTGGTTAGAAATATGCGAAATTATGTATATTTCTTGTGTGGATAATACACCAAAACTACAAACAGAAGATTGCGGGACGAATGGCAACTCAAAATTGATTTAATTTTTTCTATCGTTTTCTCGCCAACTTCATGAAGAAAGTCGATTAACAAACCACACATCACCGCTTATGCTCCCAAATCAATCACCCTGATACAACCCCACACACACTCTTAACCGATTAGGCAGTATCACGTTTACATTTTATGATTGTATCGAATCGATACAATGTAAAGAAAACTACAAAAGTCTTCCGAATCAGTCTAATGCATCTGCAAAAACATCGAATCGAATGGTGTAAATGTTGATCGACTCTTCCTTGGGTTGTAATCGAAATTTATGAAAACTCCCATCCAGCAAACTTCACTAACTCAGTAAGAACATAAGCATAACACTCTACTTATCTTGCTGTTCCTTTGGTTTTTTTTTTCAAACGTTTGGCAGATGCGGGTTTCTCATGCGTCACGAGTGGTGACACTTTGAACTGGAATGGGTGTTAGCACCATCTGGCTTTCAAAATTAAAAGTAGTTCTCTGGAAAGCTCCCTTTTTCCGCGTCATCGAGCAACCAAAACAGAAGAATAGCACTCGAAAAATATACTCATTTACACTTTTAAACAAATAAGCCATCACGAAATCCATTTCCAAATCCATCACACGCACTCCACTCGTCGAATAATCAAAAAATAACAATAACAAACTTTTTGGAAGAACAAAGCTTGCAATAAACACTTCCATCGAAAATAATCCAATTGGATTAAGTCCCGTCATCAAGTTGACATTATTAATTCGCATGAGATGTTGCATGCAACTAGTTAGATGTGCTTTTATTCAGATAACACCTGTTACATCCGTTACATTATTGGAGCTTTTTACCCATACACAAGCTTTGAGCGCAAAAGCTCCAATATCCGAATCACTTTTTTTGCTTCAGCTATTCATGCCATAACCACACTATATCTGACAACAATTATTTCTTCTCGACGCCATTTTGCATAAAATTTTCCCAACCCAACGGCACTTTTTACAGAAAAACCTATACAAAACACAGAACTTCCTTAGAGATTTCACTCTTCTCGCCGAAAACCAAGCTCCGCCCGATAAATCAAATACTAAAGGGACACTAATTCGACCGAATTCACCAAGATTTCGTAAAATCGCGACACCGACAAGAGAAAACGACTTATTCTTGGCAATGTTGCCAGCACTCCTCGAACCAATGAATTTAGGTTGAGGCTAAAATTTGATTTTTTTCTAGAGTAAGGTAGTAAACTTTGTTAAAATTTTCCAAAAAAAAAGCGGGACATTTTGAGGAAAAAGCGGGACAGCGGGACATTCAACAAAAAAGCGGGACATGTCCCGCTTTTGCGGGACGGATGGCAACCCTAGGTTATAGTCTTCACCAAAGCTTACTTGTAGAAGTTAATGGTCTGGATAAATTATACGTGCTGTTGCAAGCATTTGCGGTATACTGCAGTTCGAAAGATAAAGGTTTAAAAAGATTTAGCTCAGTTAGCCCGTGGAAACCATTTCATCAACAATTGATTTAGATTTTCTAAAAAATCTGTATAAATCTGTATTAATGTTCAAAAATCTGTATAAAAATCTGTATCTGTATCTTATCTGTATTGACGTTAAAAAATCTGTATAATACAGAAAAATCTGTATATATGACACCGCTGTTCTACACACACACAATCCTTCAAAACGAGGGGTGTTCAGGTTTTTTAAATGCAAAATTCAAAGAAATTCGTCAAGTTGATATTGACCAAATTTTGACCGATCAGCCGTTCTTCTTGGCCGCCTTCAGCTTGGGACAGTGAAGTGGAAATTCTCGTCGCACCCGAAGTATCGACTGTCTACTTTCTTTGGTGCAGTCCGCCAAGCGTTATTTTCTATCGCTGACTCACCTCAATGTTGGATTGATGTAGTGCTGGTATTTTGGAGAAGTTCAATATCCAGGAACAACCGCTTGATGTTGACGATTGACCTTAAGTTCAGCTCCTCTGGCGGCAGAGCATCCAGCGCATCCTGGATGTGGCTATAACATGGTTATATTGCTAGCAGCAACGAGTGGACCTTCTCGCCTCTGCTCAGGTTCGCTCCCATCCGGTCCATCTCTTGTGTGATGACTCATAAAAAAGTAACGACAGTAAATCGAACCTCTTCATAGGGAGATTGTTCAGTCACCCTCGCATTGGGATGATTGCACTCGTACCCTTCACAAGGTAGGCGTCGCAGTGGATGTTCATGGCGTCTTTTATAAAATTGACCCCAACAATTTTGTTATGGACATTGTTGTTGATGGCCATCACGAGCTCGTCCATTGCAGCGACCTCCTGTCCCATCCGACTCTGAAACCTTCTAGTTCTGGCGGCTTCCTCCAAAATTTTCAGCGAGTCCACCTCCTCCAGCGTAAGCCGGACCAGGATGTGGGAGAACTTCAGCCTGGCGTCTCTTATGGCGCATCTTTCAGGCTCAAAAGATCTCTGCTCGACCTTCGAACAGCAGTTATTTCGATAATTCGGCTGCCGTGTGAGGTAGCGCAAAATCAGCTTAGGTCTGAGGTAGCTGGCCTTCGAGGATTGGTTGACTACCAGCTCCGCCTACTTCGGTGCATCCTTCAAATTTCGGATTCGTCATCGCAATCCAAAAATCAATTTTATTAGTGAAATCAAAACAAAGCTTTAGCTAGCTAACCACTGGGCATATAACCAGTTGTGATATCAAATAAAACAGAGTACTATTTGTATCGAAAACTGATAATATAATCACACTTATTCTCATCAAGTCATGTAGAAAGGTCAGGTTACAATAGTGATTGATATATGCTTGGATTATCCATCCGTCATATTGGAAACACTTCGTTAATGATTTCCAATCTGTTCAACTGGACACAATAACAAAGAAAACCAACGAATTCTCTCTTCGTCGACTGTTGAACAATAGCGAATCGACGTTCTCTCTCACTTGCGACTCTCTGTTATTGTTTACATTAGCCACGGGGTTCGTCAGCCCGAATCAATCGCCGCGGAAGTTCGGCCGTCGCGAGTGTATTTCAACAAATTATTAGAAATTCTGAATATTAAAAGCTCAAACTTGCGTATTATTGATTTCACAGCTGGCAAAATAAAGGTATGGTAAATGATGTTACTATTTTAAAAGAAAGGTTAAACATTTGTCCTTGAATGTATTTCAAGATAAATAGATAGATTTAAAGACAAACATTTAAAGATATACATAGTAACAGATTATGTGAAATACTTTCCACTTAAGTTTTCCAAGGAAATGTGTGTTTTTGTTGAGCTTTTTTCTTATATTTTCAAACTGTGTTGAGTCAAAAAAAAAACATAAATATGGATTGAAGTACCTTTAACATTTACGAGATCGTGGAACCCATCGGAAAAGATGAATAACCTCTCACCACCAACCGGAGAGGCAAATGAGAAGCAATGTCGACCGGCTTAATTGAAACAATTTAGCCCATTTTTCTGGACGTTTCCGAAAACTTCATCATTTTCGAGCTGGGGAAGCAATTTTTCTCATCTCACCTTGTCTGCCACCTTCCCAGAAAACCCACGAACCGACACCTGGCCCAGCAAGCTTTCCTACATTGATATTTATTGAATATTAGTGAGATATTTTGGGCACGAAGGGCACCTGTCCACCACTTTATTACAACTAGGATAGTGATTGCTTGTTTCCGCTTTATTTTTCGGAAGTTCTTTCAGATAGGAATCTTCTGGAGAAAGACCCACTCACTCTTTTTGACAAAACTAAAGGCTGAATCGAATAGTCTCCGGATAAAATATGACTTTGGACGTGTTCAGCCACCACTAAAAGCTAAGCTCCTCCAGGATATCTGTTCCCTTCAAAGTTTACCTCCAGATAGCTGCCTGGTGGCTCCAGCCTTCAATAAATAAACAAATCCCCTCTAATTACATTGTATAGCTGGCTGTAATCAAGAAACGTGATGCTCCGACATCCAGCCTTAGTCTGACTGAGGAAAGAATCACTCTCGGATGCTGGGGATCACGTTCCATTTTTGAGGGAGTGAATAGTCTGCCCCATCCTCGGTGTTGATTCTGCAAAGCCTTCGGCAGTTTCAGTCAATGTCTCCTATCAGATTTCCAGCCAAATTTTGAGGATATGTTCAAAGTGTTATAGTTTCCACCAAGTTGGGGTAATGAAACTTTGTCACATCAAGAATATCGCATTTCTATGACTTAAAATGGAATGAAAATGTTTTGCGACACAAAAGTATATCGAAGAATCACAAAGATCGACCGTTCTCAATATTTCAGAGAGATTATTTTCTCGTAAGAAATAGCTTCCCTTGGGAAAAATAATTTCCATGGAAACCCGAATGAAGGAAGCAAGAATTTCTCTTCGCAAATTGAAAACGTGCCGAATGAGTTATTAGGGCTCTGGCAGAGATACAAAGACTATATTGCTATTCTGGTCATATTCGATTGTGATGTGCTTGAATTCACACAACAGCGCATTACAGATGTTCGTATCAGGAAAAAAAACTCCATTCCTTAAGATTAACAGAAAATTGATTTTAATCTATAAAAAAAACAGTCTTTTTTGGTTTGAAGAGACTCCATTCATCATAACCAAACTCGAAAAAGAGTGTCTCTAATTACCAAGATAAACGAGAGCAGTCTTCTCATTCAAATGAAAAACCAAATGCAAATGAAAGGTTCAATTAAACTCCACCTTTGCAGGCTTCGTCTTTATTTTACACACTTTCACAATCAGAAACGGGTAAAAATTATGTAGAAAAGGTAACCCGGAAACAACAACAAAAAAACCGTCAATTATAATTTCTCTTCTCAATCAAACGAACGCTCGTCTATGTTTTTTCCGGTTCATCCCATAATTCTGGATGAGCAAGCAAAAGAGAAAAAAAATCGCTTGGAACGCCCATCACAACCAGAGACACAACTTTCGCCGGAAAAACACTTGCAAACTTTTTTGTTTGGCACTCCTCTAAAATTGAAGGCAAAGAATTCAGCATTCGTTTGGGTTGCTGCTGCTCCTGAAGGAAAATGCGAGAAAAATTAACACTTCTTTGGAGGGTGAAAAAAGTGTTGGGCTGGAGAAGGAGGGGCAGGTGGCGTTTCGACACTATAGTTAAGAGACCCGAATTTAGATAATGTTTCAAATGTTACAACAATTATTTTATTAATTTTAAAAGTATAATTTGACAAGTCTTAGCTTTTTGACTATAAAAGCATTGCAAAATTTCTATTTATGAAAAATTGAAGTTCATAGGCGTGATCTTATGAGAATTAACATATTGAACGAACTTCGGTGAGCTTCCGATGAAGTTCACCGTATGATGTTTTCCTTTGGTTGTCCTTCCTATTCGATCAAATGCACTTAAATGTTGGACAACAAGGAACTAAGTATGTCAAACTTGATACTACAAAATTGTTTTGAATAAGATTATTTTTACTTTTCAAGTTCCTAGCCAAAAGGTTTTTTTTCACTTCACCAGAATATAATAGAAACACAAACCTTACTCATCCCATTCATACATCCGTCTTCCTTTTATGTTAACTTCAATTACAGGAAATCACCTTGAGAAGCAGTTAAAAGTTTGCTTTTAATGACTCACTGACTAATGAAGCTCCAAACCGCGTACGAGGCAGCACAAAAATCAGGGCAAAGGATTACCACCATCAACTTTCATCGCCCTTTGCTTCCTCCCATTGACAGTTTGTTTTGCCACCAAATCTGGGCGGCTAAAATCGGGATTCCATTGTTCCATTCACCGATGCCAAACATCACTTCGCGATGCTCAAGGTATGGCATGGGTGCCTCATTGAGGGTTGAGATGAAAGTGCCTGTGTCAGATCTTCTTCCGCCATCACCCAGGGATCACGGGAGAATTTTTAATTAATTAGCCTGAATAATTCGTTGTCGTGGCAAGACTGACACTTTGTCACTTTTCGCTGCTGTGACTTTTGCTGCCAGGTCAGGTGAGAAAATCGTTTTCGGAATGTTTTCTTTACGAGCATGGCAAAACAATCTTTTACTTTCTTACTGAATGAAGTAACGTGAACTTTTATTGTATCGGCTATTAATTTCAGAATGGTCCCAGAAATTTGCTTCGGAGGGTTCCCTGAATTTCAATAAAAATTTTAAAAGAAACATCACACTGTAGCTGCACAAAGTATTGTAATGAAATCAACAACAAAATTAACAAAAACAGCAAAAATGGCAGAAATAACAATGACAAAAATGAAAAAAATAACAAAAATGACAAAAATTACAAAAAATGACAAAAATGACAAAAATGACAAAAATGACAAAAATGACAAAAATGACAAAAATGACAAAAATGACAAAAATGACAAAAATGACAAAAATGACAAAAATGACAAAAATGACAAAAATGACAAAAATGACAAAAATGACAAAAATGACAAAAATGACAAAAATGACAAAAATGACAAAAATGACAAAAATGACAAAAATGACAAAAATGACAAAAATGACAAAAATGACAAAAATGACAAAAATGACAAAAATGACAAAAATGACAAAAATGACAAAAATGACAAAAATGACAAAAATGACAAAAATGACAAAAATGACAAAAATGACAAAAATGACAAAAATGACAAAAATGACAAAAATGACAAAAATGACAAAAATGACAAAAATGACAAAAATGACAAAAATGACAAAAATGACAAAAATGACAAAAATGACAAAAATGACAAAAATGACAAAAATGACAAAAATGACAAAAATGACAAAAATGACAAAAATGACAAAAATGACAAAAATGACAAAAATGACAAAAATGACAAAAATGACAAAAATGACAAAAATGACAAAAATGACAAAAATGACAAAAATGACAAAAATGACAAAAATGACAAAAATGACAAAAATGACAAAAATGACAAAAATGACAAAAATGACAAAAATGACAAAAATGACAAAAATGACAAAAATTACAAATATTACAAAAATTACAAAAATTACAAAAATTACAAAAATTACAAAAATTACAAAAATTACAAAAATTACAAAAATTACAAAAATTACAAAAATTACAAAAATGACAAAAATGACAAAAATGACAAAAATTACAAAAATTACAAAAATTACAAAAATTACAAAAATTACAAAAATTACAAAAATTACAAAAATTACAAAAATTACAAAAATTACAAAAATTACAAAAATTACAAAAATTACAAAAATTACAAAAATTACAAAAATTACAAAATTACAAAAATTACAAAAATTACAAAAATTACAAAAATTACAAAAATTACAAAAATTACAAAAATTACAAAAATTACAAAAATTACATAAATTACAAAAATTACAAAAATTACAAAAATTACAAAAATTACAAAAATTACAAAAATTACAAAAATTACAAAAATTACAAAAATTACAAAATTACAAAAATTACAAAAATTACAAAAATTACAAAATTACAAAAATTACAAAAATTACAAAAATTACAAAAATTACATAAATTACAAAAATTACAAAAATTACAAAAATTACAAAAATTACAAAAATTACAAAAATTACAAAAATTACAAAAATTACAAAAATTCGAAAAATTACAAAAATTACAAAAATTACAAAAACTACAAAAATTACAAAAATTACAAAAATTACAAAAATTACAAAAATTACAAAAATTACAAAAATTACAAAAATTACAAAAATTACAAAAATTACAAAAATTACAAAAATTACAAAAATTACAAAAATTACAAAAATTACAAAAATTACAAAAATTACAAAAATTACAAAAATTACAAAAATTACAAAAATTACAAAAATTACAAAAATTACAAAAATTACAAAAATTACAAAAATTACAAAAATTACAAAAATTACAAAAATTACAAAAATTACAAAAATTACAAAAATTACAAAAATTACAAAAATTACAAAAATTACAAAAATTACAAAAATTACAAAAATTACAAAAATTACAAAAATTACAAAAATTACAAAAATTACAAAAATTACAAAAATTACAAAAATTACAAAAATGACAAAAATGACAAAAATTACAAAAATTACAAAAATCACCAAAATGACAAAAATGACAAAAGGTTCAAAATTGACAAAATGGCTTAAATTTGATAACAAGCTCAAGCTCAAGCAAAATAACAAAAAATTACAAAATTGATAAATTTGTCAAAAATGACCAAACTGACGGGGATATTAAAACAAGAAGATCTGAACGAGAATTAAGATAGAAAAAGACAAAATTGGATAGTTTTCACTTCACTCAGTGTAGATCCTTCAAGTTTTTTTTGGGAAGCTAAGCTTTGTGGGCTCATTAATCCTCATTGGAAGTTTCCCAACTAGATAAAAACTTCAAAATATTGCAGAGAAAAAAAATCAGCGAAATTGCAAACTACATCAATCACGCTTGTGCCATAAGTGTAAATTTTCTAGTTCTTGTTTATTGATAGCATTTTAAACAAACTTTTAAAGGCTGTCAAATAACTCTGCGTTTGGGTTTTTTTCTTCAATAACTCAGAACCAATTGTTTTTTTTTGGAAAAGTATTCTTTTTATCTTTTAACGCATTTTTACAGAGTATTTTTCATTTCATGATTGATTATCCACGATGAAGTTGCAACAACTGATACCATTCAATTTTTAACAGGAAATTCGTTATTTTTAAACTTAATAGTGTTTCTTACTTGACTCAATTTATGAATTTTACGAAACAGGCACCTCAATTGACGTTAATTTCTTTCACTTTAGTTTTGTATTTCTCTTGATATTTTTGTGTGTATGTATATCAAATGTGATTTTTTTTTCAATTTTAAAATGTCATGTCTAATAACTCTTAATTTGTAGTTTTTAATGTTAAAATATTCATTTATCTAGTAAACAAACCATTAACTCCTTCATGCTTTGATCACTCGTTGATTGAACCAGGCGAATAAGGTTATGAATTCATAATTCATAATGCTAGGGGAAAAAAAGAGTCACATCAAACGAGTATTGGAAGGGGGAAGAAATCCGAGCAGTTGATTTCCGCCTTCCTGCCATCAGCAGCAGCATCATCAAGCGGGCAAACTTCTCCATTCACAATCATCTGGAGCAAAACGAAGTTTTTTACGCGCGAATGCCAGCAGAAGTGATTTTCACTGTCGAACAACAAAAACAACGTCGTCGACTTAAATCGTCATAAGGCCTGGCAGGACGAAGGAAAATTTATGATCCATGCGTTCGCTGAAGGCAGAGGCAATTAAAAAATTGTTAAAAAGTACTTTCTTATCTGCTGCTGTGTCGGGTGACTTTGAGCCGAATGGAAGTGAAAGTGCCTGTGTTTGGGGCTTTTCTTTCCTTTTTTTCTTCTTCAATGGAAGAAATCCTTTTCCCCGGCAACAACAATGGGAAATGTTGAAAAGAAAATTTGGGGTCGATCGCTCAACACCTTCTTCTTCATTTTATTCGCTACTCCGGACGGGTTCTTATTTCCACAATCGGATTGAATCCATTTGGGGCGTATCCTACTCGAAAGTGGAATGGCGGTGGTTTTGTTTGTAGAAAGTGTTGAGCATTGTTTCCAAAAGTGAGCTTTGGCATTTGGAGAAAACTTTTTAACCAATCCTTTCGATGGCGCGGCGGGTCGAAATGACAAGATGGCGGTCGGAAGATGGAGGGACGCGCAAGATGCGTATTTTAGGAGAGCGATTTCTAAGACGTGAAGGCGTTCGAAACTAAACAAAAGGCGCCAAAAGTTGATCCTATTAATTTCGAACAATGCGAATGGCAATACGTTGCCAAATAGAAGGGAATCCTGCTCCAGATGTTTCGGTTTTGGCGCTACATTCTAGTATACCTACTAAGGGATAGGCTTGCCAAACACATCAGGCAAAAGGTCGTGAGCTCCTTATGTGATTTGCTCATCATAAAAACAGCAAAAACAACAGACGAATAAGTTTTGGTTTCAGCTTAAACTACGTGATGCATTCAAAATCATGAACCAGTAACAAAGATTTGTTCAGTGAATTTCCATTCTGAGATTGAGATTTGAATCTTCAATTTTCCCGGAGAGAAATAGGCTCGAAAAAATTTAAAATCATTAAATTCAGCATTGAAGGGATCCCAAATTTTGAATGCTTAACAACAAGCAACTTAAAAATTGAATTCCATTTAAAATTGTAGAAAACTCTAAAATGCATGTGTGCCCACTTTGAAGGTAAGATATGTAGGTATATACTAGGGTTACCATATCGTGATGTGAAAACGAGACGTGAGAAGACATAACTGCGTTTGTTCGTTTGCTAACCGACACAGATGGTGCACTGGGTAAGATATTAGACTGGCAAGCCAAGATGAGAATGTTGCAGTGAGTTCGATTGTCACTATATTTTATTTTGGGGATGAATTAACCAATAGGATAATAAAATGATTGTCTTGTTCCGCTTGAATGTAGTGGTCGTGCATAATTTTGCTTGCGAGCTTTATGCCAGTAGTGCCAGAGTAATCTTTTGTAAACAGTACACTTTTCAGCGCATTTTCGACACAGAGATTTGCTTTGAATATATTATAGGCATTGAATTTTTGCAACCTCTTCTATGGGTTTTGTTTATCCAAAATTTTAAGCATCTTTGTGCTGATTGAAATAAATCAGTTTGCTTAACTTATAAAAAATGCAACATTTTCTTCTGTGGATTATTTTTGAATACAGAAATTTTCAGAAAAATAGTAATAAAATGATAAAATGTACAAAATTTTATGGCTATGTCAAGTGGTTTTAGAGACAACACTCAATGAAGAAGTGCATTGACATAAATTTTTGGACAGCATTATAGTATGAATCCCTTTTTTTCGTAATTAAAGATATTTATGATCATTTGTTTTTGTCGAAATTATGACAAAATTAGAGGAATGTACTCTTTCTGCGAAAAAAAAAATTGTTGACGGTTGATATTAGGACCTGAGGAAGTGTTATGGAAGAAAATCTGTAGTAAGCAGGAGCATTTTTTTTTGTGTTTTTTATTGTTATAAATGACAATCGTTATGGTCTACTTGCTGATATGCAGCTTCCACACATTGTCAGCCAAATCAAGTACTACATAAATGTCAAATCTTCAACTTTTTTTGCATGTTCTGCTTCGGATAATTCAGATGAAACTTTTCAACAACAAAAATTATCTCAAGACCTGCCAGACATCCAACTAATTTTCACGAATTCAACGACTGCCAATCTTTTTAACATTTGAGAAACAAATATAAAATAAGTATGAATAGCTTGAAAAATAATGGAAACCATGAACATGTGATACAATTTCTCAGGGAAGCTACATTGTACGATGAAATTTAGAAAAGTTTGTTTTACAGATAATTAGATAAGAATAGTTTCTTTTTGTAAAAGTTAGCTAAAGTACAGATAGCTATTGTGTGTGCTGAGTACTGATTGAGGTAAAAAAATAAATTAAGTTCTTTTTGCAATTAATTTTGATTTATTTTTCAAAATTTCACTCCGCTAGATGTACGACTATGTTGCACACAAATAGACCACCGTATTTTTGTTCATTTTACCGGTGGACAGGTTTTTAAACTTGTAGACAAAAAGGGTAGTTTTTTTTGTCTTGTGGATTAACCAAATAGGAAATTGATCTTGTTCACAGCTTTTTCAATTAAAAGGTTCAGATTTGGCATGATAAAATTCCTCTTATTCCTTACCTTCTTGGAATCAATCATATCCGCATTTATTATCACCTCAACTTAAGATCTTTTAGGTCACCTCAAACATTTTCACCACATGACTTTGATCCAATAGTTGATTTCCATCTTTTACGGGTTCTCGTAATGATAATTTCCTTTATTTTCAACACTTATGATTAATAGACTTTTTCATTGAACGATATCTTTATCAATTGATATTATTTATAAAATTAATTGCAATTTGCAAATCAAGATGTTGCGTTTTTTAGTAAAGCTTAGTTCTTTTAGAAATGGGACACTTTCTTTTGCGGAAAGCTTATTTACTGGTAATCGAACATTCAAAATTTTGAGAGTATTTTGCTGCCTTTGAAAAGTACTATCTGACCTATATTTTTTCCAAAATTTAAAACTTACGCATTTTTGAGATATTTACGATGCAAGCGAAAACAAAAAAAAAATTGTACAGTTTCCTTCAAAATCCATCGTTATTAAATTGATAGCTGACTAAACCGTTGAGTATTCAAAAGATAACTATGTGTAGTGGTGGAAAAGTTTAAAAATACTGTCAAAAATGTCCACAAAGATCAAATCAATCATTGCAATTGGAGTATAGCACATGATCGGAAACTACCCCTAAGGGTCATCATGGAAGTCAAGTCTCATACCAGAGTTTTTCAATTTTGAATAAGCGAAATGTTCAAAAAAATTTGTTCTCCAATAAGCTGAAAGTGTCGCCAAGTTATGAGTTTTTCAAACCTAACCTCAAACAACAATTTTTGCTATTTCAGAAGCTCGTAAGCTGCTATATCCTGTACCGAGGCTATCAGGCAGATGACTTCTGATGAACGACAAAACTTATTAAAAAAAACCTATTTCAAACCAATTCCTGCGTTTGAATCCTATAGGGTAAATGATCTTGAGCGGAACTTAATGGCCCAATTCGATGCAACTTGGAACAGTTGATCAAGCGGTGTGGATAGGGGTAATATCCAAACGAATTTTTTTTAGTTCAGCTGTTCAGCTGTTTTACTGAAGGAAGAATTCTGATCTTGAGCGGAACTAAAATATGATCTTGAGTGGAACCATTTTGTACTGTAAACATCATTAATAGATCTCATTCCTAATCTCTGTGTAACTGTGAAAACTACAATTAAATTTCATCTTTAAAGATTTTAAAGTTCAAAAATTAATGTTTTTACGTAAATAACAAAAACTTAGCCTTCTCAAGCTGTTCTCAAAACATCCGTTCAAATTTATTACTTACTTCAAAAAAGAAATACAATGTTCACTTTGAAAAAAATTGATCAAAAAAATCGATTCTCTAAACTCAAATTTTTTTCTCAAAAAATTGAATTCGAAAATATATTTGAATGATTATTCGAATGTGCGCAATTAGGGTCATATTGCCCCCACCAACTTTTGAAGGAAACGACGAAGTCAGTAAATACTACAAAAGTAGATGCCTAAAATTACAGATTTTGAAAAAAAACTGTACATTTCTCTTAATCAAAATGATTTTTCGATATTTTATCTGTGATTGATTTCTGTGATGCTAATTGTTTTAATTTCATTGAAAATTCATTATAAATTGGGTCTTTTTTACATTTTAGTTGGGAAAAATCAGTTTAAATTAAAATCATATCATACTTTTCTAATTATAAATAAGAAACCTAAATTTTATATTGACCAAAAAAAAGTTGAAGTTGAAATAGTAATGGTAATGAAGATTGATTCTTATTCTGAAATTATAACTTTATTTATTGGCTTCGAGAACTAACTCGAACTATGACAAAAAATATGTAGAAAGCCTTCCTGCTCCTTCCCGTCGTCCCTCTGGAAGAAAGAATAAATTTTTGTGTGCCTGTTTTGATACGCTGTGAAACCAATTAATTTAAAGTAATTTTTGGTTCTATTCGAAAATGATTTTACATCTTTTCTGTCCCTTTGCTAATGCTTTTTCCCTAATGCTTTTTTATGAGTTTTGCTACCATTTTAGACATTAAGAATCAGTTTATAACAGCCAAGGGTTACATAAATTGTCGTTCAAAGTCAGCTTAGATTAGTGAAAATTACAGCAGAAATGCGTATGTTTTAAAAGCTTCTAATAACATTATTTCATTTAATAAATTTTAGCAAAAATGACAAAGGTTGTATGAAAAGATCTTGAAAAAGTGTTATTTAAACATTTCGATAAGATTCATTAATATTCACTGCCTAGATCTTAGGAAAAGAAAATGGTTCCGCTCAAGATCAGATTTTGACTAGTTCTGCTCAAGATCATTTACCCTATCATGTCTGCTCACGGCGAGGTCCCTAGCAAAAGTATGTGTTTGCTGTTTGTTTTGTATAAAATAAAATGATTTGGCAAGGTTCTGCTCCAGTGGAAAAAAAAAACAAAAATTTTAAAAACGAAAACTTTGGTTTACACTAAAATGAGTAATATTATGTGTACCCTTCGCAACCGTTGATCTCTACTAACCGATTATATTTTAAGTTCAATCTCATGACGGTTTAACTTCGTTATTGTCAGATTTTGCCAGCAGAAACTCCATTAAAAACGCTTTTGAATGGCTTCAAAATAATTAAGTTTTGTTAATTTCGTAACAGCTGTATCCACTAAATTGCCCTCAGTTTCTTTTCAAAGTACTGTCCGAAAAGTAGCAAAATTAAATAAGGAGGATGCAGCATTCTCAGTAACCAAAGTAAGATTTGTTCTTCCTATTTTGTCCAAAGCCAAAATAGTTTAGACGATGGCCAGTTAATTTGGCCACTGAAGAGGAACGAAAGCCGTAGTAGCTCGATACGTATGGATAATCGGTAATTTTGTTTGATTATGTTATTAAAACTCACCGAAAAACGTCGATAATTTCGCAGTATAAACAATCGCGATGATAAAATCGAAAATCCAATTAAAAATATTGTTATGATGAAAAGCGAAAAGCGACAATTTTTTGAAAAAAATGTGATTTAGTGTTTTTGGTGGTTTGAAAGGATTCTCAATAAATTTTATAGAACCAGCATTTCTTTTTATTATTTCGAAGGCATTAAAAGATGAATAACATAACCAACACCTAGTGAAAAAAAACCTAGGTTTCGTATGGCTGCGACGAATTATCAATGTAACATTTCTTACGTAAAATTTTTGGAAACCCCTCCTGTCCCCCTAGTACGAGATCGTAAGTAAATGTGCAAACCCCCACCCCTCTATGTGTTACGTAATTAGTGAACAGCCCCTAGGCTTTAATATGTTGATTTAATCAAATCTTTTTGAAAAAATTAGAAACTTCGATTAAAGTCTAGCAATCGATAGATAAAAATAAAATTTACCTTTTTTTAGGTCATAGAGGATTTCAAAAGATTGCTAAAGCCCTAAAGAGGACATCATAAAAATAAAATTATAAATTTTCTAGATGGAATCAATCATCAAGTCTTTTTTTTTTTCAATTATAGAACTAATTTAAGCGATTGGACAAAGAATATGCAATAAAATGCACACCAATCATCACCACCAGCTATTTACAATCAATATATTCCTTCATTAGGGACCAATTGAACTTGGATTTTAGCGGTTGTACATTTTTGTGCTGGTGATTTTTTTTTTGCAAATCCGGAAAAGCTTTCTGCAGCGTGAACTTCCACAAAACCGTGATGAGAAAATACCTGAAAATGATAAATATGGGCCTAAATAAACATGGAAAATCAATATTGAGACTAAATTTGGATTAAACTGCAAGATAGTGCTGCCATCTACGACTTGAAACTGGAAAAAGTGTGGTTTACTTAAAAAAAAAACAAAGTTTATGATCTCCAACCTATTTTTTCTGATTCAAAATTAATTTCGAAGGTATGTTTCATCATTTCACGTCATTTTAATGAAGAAAGTAAGAAGTTTGGTAAAGAATTACAGCTCAAATATCAAATTCCTTAACGCTAGAGGAGCATCTCTTAAAAACTTCTTTTAATACCTTTCAAAACCTTTGGAATTCTGGAAAGCTTCTTAAAATGAAGTTATCTGTTCTATTATTCACTTTTAGAAAGTAAAATAATCTTGTTTTTGTTGAAAAACTCAAGTGGTGCTATTCTTATTTCGCACCCTTTTTTTACATTTTTGGTCCTCAACGCCTATTGCTATATTCAAAAAAAGTAAACTCATGCTTGATTTATCCGTTAAACAATTCAGAACAAACTGTGGAAGAAAATTTTCGTAATTTTCAATCATTCATATTTTAACAAGCAAAAAACATAGTGGTGCTATTCTTATTTCGCACACTGTATAAACCTTTTTAATCGAAATTTTGGAGTTGTGAAGGAATCTACTAGACACATCTACGCTCAAAATGTGAAATTTGAAGTTCCTAGGAAAAATTATCAGCGTACACTTGAAAATTTTGTTCATATATTTTGTTCGCATATCTCCAAAAAAACGTTGTTCTGTTCTAAATCAGCCGATTAATTTTTTCCCTGAATAGTGCGTCGCCCCTATCCTCCCCTCGATAATGAGGCAAATTTTTAGAGATGCCATTTTTTTCCTATGAATAGTTCTAAGAAACACACCGTGATTGTTTGAATTTGCCGAATCAAGATCTTTTTGTCATATTTTTTAAATCTTTTCTTGCAAAGTGAAGTAAATAGAAAATACATATGTTTTCATCTTTTTGAGGCAACAGCAAAGTAGTTTGGTCCACTTGGAGCTTTTTGCTTGAAAATTTGTTCTGCTTGAGATGTTCCTGCTACAGGAAACAGCTGATGAATCAAATCACCCTAAGTAATGGTTCAAGTCAGCTGACTCTCTCATACTTTTGAAAGAGAACGTATGGAATAGGTAGTCTATATTCATGTCCAATAGACTGGGTTGATTTGTGGTCATTTTTGAATTTATCAAATCCAGGGGTCTAAAATGCTTCGTTTTGGTTCAAAACTGATCCATGATTTTTTGCAGAATTTTTAAGTAACGTTTACATGAGTAAATTTGAACTTTTAGGTTTGTATGGGTAATTTGAATATTTTGTACCTACTGAAAAATCAACATAATTTTTTATTGTTCTGTGCAACCCGGCCTGCTTATGGTTTTTGTGCAAATTTTTAAATTCTCTAAGAATTTTCCCATATGAACATAAAAGTTCAAATTGACTCATGTAAACATTACATAAAAAATCTGAAAAAATCATGGATGAGCATTGGTCCATAACGAAGTTTTTAGAATACATCCTCAAATCTTGGAAAACCTTACTTAATGATCAATACACTTAATGAAAGCAAAGTTTTATTATACATCGCAATTGTTTATTTTAGTTTATGTTTTGTCGAAATTTGGCTTTTATTTTCAACAAGATGACCCTTAAATCTAATTGAACTTAAAAAGTTCAACATTTTAGGTAATTCACGATTACTGACAGTAATTTAAAAAAGATCATAGAAAACTCCGGCACGAATTTTATCGACTTTTTACAAAGTAATAATTCACATGCGTACTTACATCAACCCTTAAAAGCCCAACCCATATGAAAAATAATACAAACATTCAAAAAATATAACTTGCTAATATTTAAACCAATTTGCACAAATTTGGATTTATGTGATTACTGGCTAGAATAAGTTTTAAGAAAACATTTTTCTGATTCCCCAAACTTTAAGAAACCTTTCTAAATAAAGAGAAATTTTTAAATAGAAATTGATTACTTTTTTTCAATCCTTTAGATCTTCGCTAAAAAAGGTTAAAAATGATGGATGACCCAATATCGTTTTAACTCTCAAACGTTCTGCTTCCCACCAAGGTTGCCAAAAAAAAATCTCTGTTTTTGAGAAAACAAAAGTTAATCTGTGTTTTAAAATTCAGTGATACTTTTCTGAGTTATTTTTCTTCAAAATTTTATTGAAAATTCATATTAAACATCAACAAATTGAACCATTAAAAAAATGGTACTTGGAGAAAAACAATGTTAAATGCTTTGGTAGATTGAAAAAGATGCTTAGTCCAACAGCTACAATAAAACTCTGAAATCTGTTATCATGGAAAGGCATGTTATGTTACTATTCAAATAAAATACGACGTGCACAAATTTTTTAAAATGAGTGAAAAGAACTCACCATAATCCGGGGTAATATTGATCACTTTTTCAATATTTTTCAATTATTTTTTATGTTAAGGGGAATGTGGCATGTTTTATATTTTTAAAACCAGCACTGAACTTCTATGAACGTATAACATGTCTGCAGAAATTTATTAGCCTTCTTTAAATTTTATATGAAAATCGTTTTCCTCTCTGTTCAGAATTTCATGCTTTGGGGAGACATGGTCAGTCTCTATTCTGAAAGGTTTTAACGAGCTTTCTTGATCATAAATGATTCAAAACACCTTCATAATATTTACATATGCTTGTTTATGAATCTAAGCTTGATTTTGAACGTTTTATTTTTAAAAATATTTATAATCGAAAAAAGAACTAAGATGAAGCCTACATTAAGGGGCAAAAATTAAAATAATTGCTAAATAGTTTGAGCTTCAAAATACCAATACCAATGAAATCATTCCTAAGGCCCTCCTACTATTTCCATTTAAATTTTTTCTTCAAGGATAGCGATTTGATAAGGTTCCTATCCATTTGTCCAATACGAATTTACTCTTGGAAAATGTCCTTATTATTTTAATATAAAAAAAATATCATTAAATGAGTATAACAATAGCACTAAAACTGTTCAAATACAATGAAAAAAAGTTGTTCTATCACATTCAACAACCCGTCTGCTTCTAAACGCTTCTTGATATCGCTGTTTGTTTGCGAGCCTTGGAAAAATAGATATTTTAAGATTTTTAAATTGATTTTTTACTAACAAAATAAAAATTCAAATACAAATCATATTTTGCTTATTTGATACTCAATTGATAGGCTTTCAAACGTAGGAAACAGTTTTCAAAAATTCAAACTATAAACTGAGTTATTGATGATAATGTGGGAAAGTTTATTGTTGGTCAAATTTACCCCGGCGACCAAATTTACCCCATTGTGCGGTACTTCGTTTAAAATTGAAACATTTTCCATCTTAAAAATATTTCAACCCTAATTTGAATAATCAAAACTCGTTCTAACTTGGTTTATTTTCGTTTATTTCGTCCAAAAAAACTAAGCAGCAATCAAGAGTATGCAGATCATGTAAAAGCAAAAATGCATCACTCTCCACTAAAACAGTTTTATGTTGGTAATTTTCGCCAGCCATCCTCGGGGCGATAGTTTGCAGCAAATTTGAAAATCGTTCTGGAACATAAATCATATTTTGCAGGCAGCCAGCCCTGCTGATCCGAGAGTTCGGGGTGGGATTATTATAGCTCATCGGTTTTGCGTTTGGCGTTCGAATTTGTGCAGGTCCATTATCTTGATTGCAAAATTTCTGGTTGGTTCTCTGGTTTTCGAAAGCATTTTAAGCCTCTTGATCCTCTCTCTGATCAATCTTCCACCTTCAGCATCACCATCGCTTTTTCCTCTGCCCCGGTACGTCGCTATTTAGTGCGGATTTTTGCCCATCGCCGAAATTAATGACGAAGTTCTCCCGAAAAGGATTTTTATTTTCGCAAACCACCGGCCCGAATTTAATCAAAAGGATATTTTTTGTTAATGGTAAGACAGCTTTATTGGGGAGTATTATCAGAAATAAACTTCCCGACAGCACACCTTGTCTCCTGCCATCTGCCCCTCACTTTCGATGGGTGAAAATTCGAAGGTGCTGGTTTTTATGGAGAAACATTTGATGATCAACCGGTGGGTCCCAAAAGCAGCGGCGCGGTTTTTGGGGAATGTCGGAGGAGGGTGGGTTTTTATGGAGGGAAAAATTTCCGTAAACTTCCATCAATTTGATTGATTTTTTCCGTTCCCGGTGAACGGTGTTGCTGAAAATTTTACCCACCAACAACGGACAGCTGCCATTAGCGATGCACATCCTTCGGGAAAAGGTGATTTTCATTGTCTATTTTTTTCTCTCTTCTCATCTGTCGCTGCTGCTGTTCCTGCCATTCATGCGATGGGGATGGGGCTTCTTTGTAATTTTTCGGCGGTGCGCAGCCGGTTGTCGGGAATTAAACTTTTATTAATCCATTTAGGGCGGTAATCTTGACCAGAAGGTTCGCATGGATACATTCGGCGAACGAGAGAAAATGAAACGGGAGCGCCCGATGATGAAGATGATTCTTTCATTAGTCATAAAATGGGTGTTTTAACTTATCGTTAAATTCGCCACAATGGAATCATTTTGCACGGTTGCTGTACAGAAATTGGTGTTTCCAACAACAAATCAATGTGCAAAACCCAGCTGGATACTAGTTAAAGAATGAAGAAACGAGGGCTTCAACGCCTAGAATAAAAAGATGCAAACCGTATACGTTGGTTTTACTTAGATATTACTTCACGATATGAAGCTTTAGTTTATTTTTAAATCATGACAAATTGATCATAAGACGAAGACTTTAATTATCGTTGTTATTTGAACTTAAAAAATGTTCAGGGAAAATACTCTCAACTAACACCCAACTGCATAGGATTTTAAGATTGCACTAGATAATCTTTTTTGAAAACACTTAGGTTCAGAATCTCTATCTATCAAAAAATCTCTAAAAAAAATTAGCAAAAACTAAACAAATAAAAAATCACTTCATGTATTTGGCTAGTTTTGCACTCAAACTTTTCAATTATTCATGAGCATGTTAAGTTTTGCTTTAACCCTATTCCTTTAATGAGTGTCAATGTGACACTTTTGGAAGTATGGCGGTTTGTAAGTTTATTCGGGTGCAGCAGGGCCGGAGCAATTTTTCTCGGGGGCCCGGAAAGAATCGGTTTTATCCATATGCCATCTCATTTTTTGAACACTCAAATGAACTGAAAATGAGTTCAACGTATTGCCTTCGAATAACCATTTTTTCTCGTAGAAGGCAGTTTCTGATATCTTCAAACAAAAATTGTTGAACCATTATGTACAAATATCGAAAATGTAAACTTTGATTAGAACTGTTACCTGCTATATTCAATTTGCAATTTATTAACTAGCTCTATCACCAACTAAAATTTTCTGTTTGGGAAAAATTAAAAGATAAACAAATAAATGTTTTTTATTTCATCATAATGCATCATGATAAGTCCTTTATCGAAAGCAGAACAGTGGTCATGACATTTGAGAAGTAACATTAACATTTCAGACGTAGAATCCAAAATTTAAAAAAAATTTAACAAAAGTTTTTAACTTATATTCCATGGAGACGATATGAATGAACAAGAGAAAAATTCAAAACCATAAACCAGATTTTAACCAGAACCACAACTCATTTATTCAAAACACAGAAAACGTTTTGATCTGATATGCCAAAAACTTTAAATGCAAGAGCGATTACAATTTTTAATTAAGAAAAAGCTCCTCATTAGATCAAATGTTCAAAACTGAAACTATTCTGAAAAAAGTTCTTTTCAATGTGTCAAAAGCTGAAAACATATATTCTTATTGGTTATTAGATGTTTAAAAGTTTAAAATACGGAATCAGTAATTAAGTAATTCAGAAATAAAAAAAAATCAGAGTTAGGAGATTTTTTTTTATTACTTAAAATGTAATTTTGAAGTTTTAAAATATCTGTTTTTTTTCGCAGACTCACAAACAAACACCTCTTCTGATAAAATGATAGCATAGAAGCTAACCGCTTCTTGTATATCAAAGTTCAACTTTTTTCCTTTGTATGGGTACATTTTAGAAGTTATTTTTATGGTCATTAAATGATAATTTTTTGATATTGAATAAAACGGAAATTTTTTATGAGAAAGCTCGTATCGAACAAATGGCTAAAAACCCTATCAAATGATAATGAGATACTTTAAAACCAAAAAGACCAAAGTTACCCTGAAACATGAAATCTGAGTTACTCCTTACCTCAGTTAGTATATTAAAACTTTTTAGTATTCCAAAAAAGCAACCCCTTCCAAAGTATTCGAAAATGAATTAAAAAGTGATCAATGTTCCCCCAGTTTACGGTTCCTTCGGTTTTTCAATACATAGAAAAATCATGAAACTTGCAGAACAACACAAAAGTTGACTTTCTCAATGAATTTAATCTCTGTCTTTAAATCTAGAAGAAGACAAGATAAGAAAAATATACATTTATTTTTAAAGCATCACTCATGAAATTCGCAATTCAACCAGAAAAATGTTTTTAATTTTTGATCATAATAATTTTTTAAACAAACGGTCAATTGGAAAATGATATGCTTGATTCAGAAAATTTACTTCAGCGACGATAATTATCAAATAGAAGTGCCTCAGAATCAAAAGAGTAAGACTTTGGTTCTATCAGCTGGAAAAGTTTCAATTCAAGTTTCAAATCTAATACAGGACTTGGAATAGAAATTCAAAAGAGAAACTTATATTTTAGATTTTCCACTTTTATTTAACTCTCTCTCTTAAATAAATATTTTTCAAATGATTGTATATGTTTTATTTTCACTTTCTTAGGTTTTTTTTTAAAAAATTTCAATAATACCTGATTTCTACCCGGATATGGCCGGGTTAAAATCTATAGCGTTCATCTAATGTAAGTTTTCAGTTATCTTGTAATGACGTTTGTACTAAATGAAAATGAGAAATGTTTTTTTGTTATTTCTACACCTTTCTCCAAAAACTTATAATAATTGATATTTATTTGAATTTCGTCAAAACTAAGAAAATGTTCCAGCCACCGCAATTTATTTTATTTATTTGATTGATTTATTAAATATGAGAGTTTTCATTCATTAAAATGAGAAGCGTCAACCGATTCAATATATCATCCAATTATTTAAAAACTTATTTGTGAATTCAATAAATCATCTGATTATGTCAAAACGCTTTCGATCAAGTAGTTTCAACAAAACTACTTCGAGAATTTCAAAATTTTGACAATTTCTTTTTAATTTTGTATGGGAACCCCTCCTCATTTTCAATTCTGGAGGGGTTTAAAAATGTTATAGAAACAACTTGTGGTCTTGAAAACGGCTTCATATCAAATTTAACGTTGATCAGTTCCGAAATTTTTTCGAATTGTGTCAAATTTTTGATAATTTAGGGGGGATGTTTCTATTCTGAGGGGTTTGGATTAATTATAGAAACCATTCCTGATCTTGAAGACTGCTACACACCAAATTTCACGACGATTGGCTCAGTAGTTTTCGAAAATTTTCCGAATTGTGTCAAATTTTTTATTAATATTGCATGGAAGCCCATCCCTCCTCCTTTAAGTCGGAGTGGTTTGAAAATTTTTTAGAATCCATCTCCGACCCCAAAAACTCTCACAAACCAAATTTCACATTGATCGTTTTAGTCGTTTTTGAGTCTACAGGGAACAGACAGACAAACTTTAACACCCCCCACTCCCTTTCAGTGCCTTCATTATTTAAATGGAAAGAGTCTTCCAAAGTAACATTTCATATGATTAGATCAAAACCTGTTTGCCAAATCAACAATTCATCCCATCATGTTGAAATGCGTATATTTACCAATTTTCGATAAAAAACTTTTGGAAACTCATCATATTTTTTAAAATTTTGTATATGAGCCCCCTATAGAAAAACGGTAGGGGAGATGAGGGCCTAACGAGCACCCAGGGCATAATGAGCACTACGCTTTTCTACGAAAGTACGTATTTTCTTAAATAAATTTTCATGAGGATTTGTTTCGTACTTCCTATAGTATTAATTTCTCACAAAAAAAAAGGAATCTCCTTATCATCTTTACAGAGATATTTAAAAAAAACTAGCTTGGTTCTCAAGTTACGAAAATATTATAATTTTTGAGCACCACGAAATAAGCTCTTATGATCTTAAAATCACCTTGATCTATAATGTACGCACTGCAACAGGATGTACACATTGTTTCTCAATTTTTACCATCATAAAATTTTTGATTTTTCACTTTTATCAATTTTAAACACGTTTTTACTTAAATTTGTTGACTAGGGGCATATAGAGCACCATATTATAGAGGCATAATGAGCATTTTCTGCCGTAGAATCTAGCAGCGAATTAAAATTGATTTATAGCGCCACACCTTGACTAGTTTTCATCCGACGATTTAGCCTATTGGTAAGGTGTCGGAGAGGTAATCAAAAGACTAGAGTTAGATTTCTGTTCGAGGTGATTTTTTTCCATTTACATTTCATGATTGATTTTTTTTATTGTTACATTATACGTCTAGTAGCATCATCCTCCGAACAAAACACTTAATGTATGAGCGTGCGTGAATTGTTTGTATTCTACAAACAGACCTAGATTATTTTGTTATTGCTTTGTTTGATGAATCTACGACTCACCTGACTTCATCGAATTGAATTCGCTGCTAGATTCCCCGGCAAAAACGCACATCTTGCTCTGATTAATGGTGCTCATACTGCCTCAGGGGGGGTTCTCATTATGCCTCCACAGTGGCTGGTTTTCAGCTTTTGGCAAAATTTTTTAAAATTCATTTTTTAACGTTTTCATCTAGTTTTTCACGTTTTAGCCCTTTAGGGAATAGGCTTTTCAAGTGTCTGAACACGAAACAATAATGTAACCTCCATATTATAGCTATTTTCTATGGTTAAATAACTGTTTTCCTTAAGGTGGCCATTATGCCCCCATCTCCCCTAAACGAATAGAAATCTGTATATAATCTCATGACACCAAGAAATTTATTATGTGCCAAATTTGGTTAAAATCGTTTGAAATTTTTTCGAGTTCTGATTAGGATTGGTCGATCTTGGATCGATCCTAGGATGATCGATCTTTTCAACTCCGATTTTCGATTTTTTGGATCGATTCTTTGGCCAGAAAAAATCGATTAAATGAGTTTATTTTCGATTCGATCTTTCGATCTTTTTTTCTCATTTAGAGAATATAAGAGCATGACGGCCACCTTAAGAAGGACGCTTATTTAACCATACAAAACAACTATAATGTGTGAGATACATCATTATTTCGTGTTAAGACACTAAAAAGTCATTTTCCTAACTGGATGAAACCTGAAAAAAGTAGATATGAACGTATAAAAATGCATTTTAAATTTTTGTATCGAAATCTGAAAATCAGTCACTAGTAGTTACTAGTATAGGGGAGAATGAGGATACTTGATCCCTGGGGATACTTGATTCCTTAGCTATATCTCGAAACTGGAATGTCTTACAAAGATCAAATGTTCTAGAAAAATGTGCCAAATGGAGCAAAACAACAATGCTTAAAGCTCAAAAAATTTTAACAATATAATTGTTTGAGTAATTGAACTTTGTTTGAAAAATTTCTCGAAATGTGACTTGAAGATCTTTTTTCATCACTTTAAAATGTTCCTTACATGAAAAAATACCAACCAAAATATTTGTTCCAATATATCAATCGTTCGAGCGTAATATGAATTTCATAATACCATACTTTCAAAGCAATGGAAAACTCTCAACTTTTTCCAGAAAAAGTTTTCTAAAATATTGATTATGGGTACAATTGATCCCCTAGAGTTGGGTACAATTGATCCCCCTTCCAAACGGCATATTCTTCTTCTGAATTTATCGTTATGATTGCTGATTACGAAATTACTAATATTTATTTCAAAAACTAATATTTATCAAACAATTGTCTGAAGAAAAGAGCAAAAATAATTAATTTTCTCTTAATTATAAAAAATAGCGCCTTTAAGTATGCAATGTTATTAGCGTTGAGACAAAGTTATAGAATTTTCTTCATATGTCTGCTATAAATTGTGAAATGAGAACAAACATGACCAAAATAGTCAATCAACATTCTATCTTGGGGTTTTGTTTGATTTTTATGCAAGGATTAGAACTTCCTGAATAAAAGATCAAGTCGTCTCCTTTAATAGGGGATCAAGTCTCCCCTAACTTCAGAAAAATCGCAATTTTTTTACTCCCACGAAAATGCTTCTAGCTCATCAACGGGTTCAAGTATCGTTCTAATTTTTGGAGCATAGAAACTTGAAGTTACAAGCTGTCAGAAAATGTCAAAGACGGCGAGTTGCTAAATTTTTCCAAAAAGATATGGTGAAAATAAGAAATGGGGATCAAGTATCCCCACTCTCCCCTAAGGCAGTATAAGCACCATAAATCGAGGAACGGTTAGCGTCTTCTACCGAAGAATCTAACAGCGAATTTAATTTGATGAAGTCAACTGAATTATAGAGCTACAGCTTGACTCGATAACATCTGACGATTTACCTATTGGTAAGGTAAGATAAGGTAAGGTAAGATAATCAGAACACTCGAGTTTGATTCATGGTCGAAGCGATTTTTTTTTCATTTAGCATTCCTGATCAGTTGAAAAATAATTTTATAAATTTTTTATTCATTTCAACACAACTTTGCACAATATTTCCAAACCTTGTGAATTGGATGCAGGAAGGTGTTTGTGATTGGTATAGATAAAAACTTGCTAGAATTTGCTAATCTTAAGTTAAGAAATAACAGCGATTTTACAAAAATTACTTTTTTCAAAAAATAAATAAATTTGATTTTGTATTTTTTTCGGCATATTTTGTTTGATATCTTTCATTAACTTACATCAAAAAATCTTAATAAAAATACGTTGAAATAATTTCTTTTAATCTCTAGAACAGTGGTTTTCAAACTTTTTTGACTCACCGCCCCTTTATGCAAAATTTTCGAGCTCTGGGCTAATTTTAAGAAAATCCTAAAATAACGATAATCTGGATAGTTGAAAACCCATTAGTTATGTAAGTTGTTGTGAGAGTTTACGCAAAATTCATTTAAATTTATATTAAGCCCTCAAAGCCAAAGGGGTAAGGGGTATTAAAAGTTGGTTAATTTTAATTTCTAATGTCAAACGATTCTTCATATTTTCAAACTATATTTCGTGATCAGAATTTTAGAATTTGATTAACATACTATTTCATCCGAAAGAGAAATGCAAATTTTCGAAAAAAAAATATAAAAATTACCAAGCATAAAGACGAAATTAGCTTTTAAGCCTTATATTCTGACGGCTCCAAAGGCCTCATTTTGCTTCAAACTTCCAGTAAAGACTGAATTCTATGTAATGTTTCCTGAACAATTACTTAAATTAGTTCGTTTTGATATAAAATCATACATCTTAAATTTTGGTAAACAAAATTCTATATTCACGATTACTTAGCTTTATTGAATACAAACTAATCCAGCCGGTGAAATAACAATTAAAACAGTATCATTTCGTGATATCTGAATTTAAGTCCTATTCAAAGTTTTGCATCATTCATGGGTCTTAAAGTTTAAATTAGATTCTTATAATCTGGATTCTAGCAATGTTAGTGATAATCGAATAGATTCAAAGTTTATCGATTGCAAATGGCACAATTGATTTTTTGAATCGATTGAAATAAAGATGAACAAGTAAAAACTTAAAATAAAAATTCTCTTACCTAGAAAAATTCTCTCAATTTTTCTTTCCAGAAAACAATCATTAAATCACAGATAAAGGTGTCATCTTCAGATTTAAGATCAGATTCAGATCATCACAGAATTTTTCAAAGTTTTTTTTTTCTGTTCATCAGATTTTTTGAGACAATATATTTTAAAAATTATCTAGCCTTGCCATCTAAAATTAATCTTTTTAGTATAACCCAAAATAATCTTACAAAGATACAAAAAAAATGAAACAAAAACTTGCTAGCGGCTATGTGAAATTATCGATATTTTAGTCTTGAACCTCATGTTTATTTCTGTAACATAATTTCAATGTTTTGCATCGAATTTAATTTTTGTTATTCCAAATCTATGTTGTTTCGTGATTTGTGAAAATATGAATAACGCCCCCTTGAGCCCTTCCGACGCCCCCCAAATTTCAAAATTGAGCTAAGCCCTAAACGCCCCCAAGGGGGCGGTAGGGGCCACCTTGAAAACCACTGCTCTAGAATATTTCTTTTCGGTGCATAACTTAAAAATATCAAATCGTTTCCGAGATATTTGGATTTTGATTTGTGTTGTTTTAAAACACTAACTCTGGTTCAACTTACAAAAAGCGCTTGAACTTTTTCCCATATGAAGAAGGATATAACAAATTTGAATTTTTGTGTCTTTTTTTGCATATTTTCAATAAAAAGCAGTTCCCTCTTGTTACAAATGGAAAAGATCGATTAATCGGAGATCGATCTTCAAGCTCCGATTTTTTAGATGGATCGATCCCAGAACCGTTCATCAGAATCGATCCTGGAGATCGATCTTTTCCTGAAGATCGAACAATCCTAGTTCTGATATATTTTACAATGAATATGTAAGAACTCCTCCCCTCCCCCCCCCCCCCCCCCCTATCCAACAAAAATATTGCTGGTCCAAATACACCAAAACCTGTCCGCCGTTATAATAAATCATTTAATTATGTAAAAATAGGTATGTGTGGGAAATTTGATAAAAATAACTAATAAATTATATAGATTTTGTCATATTTTATGTAAATTTTGTATGGGAGCCCTCTCCCCTCTCTTAAGTCGGAGGGGGTTTTAACTATTATAGAAACCATCTCCGGCTCAAAAAACTCTCATATGCCAACTTTGACGATGATATAGAGAACAGACAGACAGACAAACATTCATTTGTATATACAGACCCCGTTTGATTTTGGCAACACGTCCTTACATTTTGTGTTGCCAAAATCGAATGTTGCCAATAATTTTTTCATTATGTTTTTGATGAATGTTGCACTTTTTTGTGTTGACTTTAATGTTTGTTTTCTTTTGTCATATTTGCTGTTTTTGTCATTCTTCGTCATTTTTTAGCTGTTTTGTTTCAATTTGTTTGTTATCTTTATGAATTTCTCATAATTTTGTCATTTTTGAGTATTTTATAAAATTTTTAAAAATCTTGATTTTTATTGATTTATGTTTTGTCACCATTTAAGAACATAAAAACGTATTTATGGTGTTTGTCTAAATTAAATTGGTCCTGTTATAAAGTAAACAAAAGGCAATGTTGTTTCTAAGTAAAAACCGTTCAAATCAAATGTTGTCATAATCGAATGTGCCAAAAACGAACGGGGTCTGTATATAGAAGAAATAGAAAATTCAAATTGTGCTCAGTTCTTTGAAAATACTTGTCGGTATCCAAGCTCTACCTATCTAAACTAGCGTTCTCGGGAGTTTGAAAAACGAAACGAAAGCTACTGACGTGTTCTATGAAAATGAAAACTCAAGGTGTTTTTCGCACTTTCTTCTTGACTTTTTTTTTAATAATTCCTGAGTTCTGCTTAGATTTTTCATTTGAAAATTCGAAATAAAAAATACAGATTTTGTTAAAAAAAAAATTTCCTAATTTGACCGAAAAAAAATCTGCAATGCTAATTCAAGCGAATCCTGTTTACTTTTAGTACAGTGGAAATATTTGAGTTATTGTTTCAGGAGGGCCCTTTGGTGTTATTATTTAAATTTTCTAGTTTTGCCGCAGCTCGTGGCGTAGAGGATAGCTTTCAAGTCTTCTAAGCCAGCGGGTATGATATCGAATCCCGGTCACGGCATACATAGTAAACTTTCTGTGGGTTGGTGGTTTTAGCATTTGTAAGATGCTAGCCATCATATCCTCGAAAGATGTATGCTAAGAGTTAAGAAAAAGGAATCTCTTCGAGGAAACATCAAGTTTCATTGAGATCCTGTATGTGTTTGTGTTGTTTTCCTTGATTTTTGAAACGTTAAGTAATATTATTAAAGAAATGCTAAACTTTTTTCTTCTTCGGATGGACCGGGGAAATTCTGACCATTAACCCCCGCCCCCTTAATCCGGCGTTGGGGTGCAACCAAATAAGTAAAATTTCTTTGGGGACCCTAAATTAATTCTCGAAATCTTTGTTTTTGCATCGTTACTATTTTATATATGGACTCACCCTGAAAGCCCAAGAAAAAAAAACTGCGCAATGAGTGTCAATTTGACACCTCTCCGTTATATCTCTCTTGTTTCTCAACCGATTTTAAAAAAAATTATAATTTTGGAAACCGAAAAATGTAACTCAAATTTGTTTCATGGACAATATACAGTTCTTATACTTCTATTTTACGTTATTCAAAGTCTAAGTTAAAAAATTCCGAAACAAATATGCTTCGGAAAAAGACTGTACGGAATGCTAAAAAAATAAACTAGTGTCCAAGAAAGCTGAAGTTAGAAGCTATACGTTGCTCATAAGGCTATATTTTTTGAAATTTTTAAAGATAATGACCACAAAATATGTAAAAATGAATGAACCGTCGAAATTGTTGAAGTCATAACGGATAAATTTTGAAAAGACAGCTGTAATTTGGTACATTCTTGCGTCTTAAGATTTTCAAAATACGAAACCTAGATTTGTTAACGAATTTTCAACGGTAGATGTTTCTCAAACTTTCTGTCAGTTTGCAATTTCTTAGATTTTCTTGCACATGAATTCAAATATACACTGGGTTTTGAGTTTATTCACGCTTGATTTTCGTAATCAATTTGTATTCACCAGAAAGCCAATTTGGTTTAGAAGCATTGGGAGGATTTATGTCCTCGGATAAATGGAAACGCATTCTTTTCATATACGTTAAAGTCTGCGCTCAAAAATTTTAAAAAAAATACAGCGTAAGATCCTCATATGTTCTTATATGTAAATTTTGTGAGTTCTGGAATAAGCAACCAACCCGTTTGCTTTCCTTATCGTATGACCGTAGATAGGTACTTGATTCCTATCTCATTCCCACACTTTGATTCGATTAACTATCGATAAATACACAATTTTCAAACTGCTTCTCCGGTCCAAATTAATTAAAGAAGATCGTCTTGTGCTGCAGTAAGAACCCAATTGTCTTGGCCACTTATAATCAAAAGTGTCAGAGACAAGGAATGTGCTCAGAGCGTCCCGATGATCCCACTCCAAGCCAAGAGCTCCAAGAGGATTTCACTAATTAAGCACACTTTCACCTCCACCTTCGAGGTTCAATACGGCCAAGGAGTGTCCTTTATTTTAGCCACCAACCCAACTTCCCGCCAAGCCGCATGCAATTTTCTAATTCCGAGCCAGGGTACTTGGCTTTATTATCCTATCACTCACAGAGAACTTCACCGTAAAGAGGAGCACTTTGGTTCACAATCATCTCAAGTGACGTTTCAACTGCACACCATCACACATAACAAAGGCTCTTTCGTTTAGCGCGCCCTCCTGCGACCTCACCCGAGCGAACAGAATGAATACCTTTCATCATTGTGCTCGCTCGTGCTCCAAAAAAAAGTGCGACACCCACCCCCTCTCCCAACACTTTGGCGCTCGCTCTGGTGACGCAAATGGACCGAGAATGACGAGGACCAAAACCGGCGACGAAGACGACTCACGAGGACACTTTATCCTGCCAAATGAAGCGCACTTTCACATTCGTTTGTTCTTTCTTTCAAGCGGCGGCATTGCCATTCTTTTAAGCGCCGATCTGACACTTTCTTCTGCTCCTTGGCTTGGCACCGACAAAAGAGGTTGGCGCTGAGTACTTTACGATTTGATTATTGAACTGTTCTGGCTTCATGCACACACACACACCCCAATGTCTTTGGCTTGGTCCATCCATAGTTCGTAAAAAGCGCGGGATATAATTTAATAAAACTTTACCATCAAAACATTTGGCTTTCAATGAAAGTTCCGTCCGCCTCTCGTCGTTGTCTAATATCTGCGGCTGATACCGCGGATCTGAAATATTTAATATTTTTTCAATTGTAACCGTGTCTTTTCTTTCAAGATCACTGGCTGACGAGGTTATAAACTGCAGCTCTCCAAATGAACTGTCAACCGAACACAATTCATTTTATTACCTTTTGCGGGAAATTGTTTGAAGTTTTTTATATCCCCGGAAGTAGTGCGGAACGGAGGACTTTCGAGTTTTTTTTTCTTTTGTTGAAAAATCATCTTTTGGGAGCATTTTAACGTTGGTAATCAATGGAGGGTCGTTTTGAAATAGTTTATGTTATTAGAGTCATAAAGAATTGATAAAAAAAATTAATGTCGCTGTTGATTATAATCCGCATTTATTTTTATGTAAAACTAAAACCGATATTAATGTGAAAATTTTTCCTAAGAGAGATTTTTTTCAGTAAGAGCCGTACAATCAGGTAGAGCGATTGTGATTTTTTTTTTTCTTTCCTTTATTTCCTTTTCTTCAAAAGTAATCTTTCAGTGTCATTTTATTATGAGCTATCTACAAGGTTGGTTGGAACATCTTACCCAGCAAACATTTATGAAGGTATAACGCAGGAACAACCGAATTATTCAAACAAATATATCAGATGAAAAGATTGTATTAAACTTACCAAAAAAGCATATAGCTACAAAAGTGGAGGCGATATATCTACAATGAAAAGATTCCAACGATTCGATGTTCCCACAAAAATCAATATAAACGAAAAAAAAAAATTCCCCGTCCAAGATTTGAACTCCAGTCCTCAGAGTAAGCTGTCCGACATCCTACCACGATACCAACTCATCAGTTGGTATGATCCACGCTATAGCTCTATAGGTGAAATTTTCTTTTTACGAACCGGTCAAAAGAATAGACCGGATAGAGTGTCCCACCCATTTATCGTAAATCAGTTCACTCAAATCGTAAATGTCGAATTAGCATATTCTCAACTTTTTGGAGACATATTTACGAATTGACTAAACTGCTAACCGATTCAACTGTTTTTGGGCAAAGCTTATCGTAAATGAATGATAGAAAATCACTCAATACCAACGTGTGTACGATAGTTATTGAAAATGTGTTACTAATCGATTTGGATTATCATTTCTATTACAATTTCATGTTAGCTGGTTATTGTTTGAATTGATCAGCAATTTTGATTGGCTCTTGTTTCAGTGTGATAGTTTTTCAGATTTTTGTTTGCTGTTTAATATCGCACATTTTTCACAGCTGGCTTGGTCTAATTTAACAATATATTGGATGACTTTTTTGAATATGGTTGAATTAAATAATATATTTTTAAATTGAATAGCACAACACAACTGATTAACGATTTGAAGCCATCATTTTTCAATATGATTTTGCAAATTTCTTCCAAACTTTGTTTAAAATTTGTAAGAATTTTCCAATCTGAAGTAATAACAACAACCTTCTAGAAACTACTTTTTCCATTAAAAAAAATTAATTTGTTTTTTTTTAATTAAACAATCGTAACGAAAATACCATAAAATTTCATTCAATTTCTAGAATCTTTTTTGTGAATATTTATATAACTCAGCAATGTGTCAAAAACAAGTTTTTTATTTGTCGCTTTTTAAGAAAGATATTGAGCCTCGAAGCGTCCCGGCAAACATGAAATCGTATCAAAAATGATAAATCAAGTCGTTTAAATTGTTGTTGTGAACCGCAATTCCAACTGCATTGCGAAAAAATCGGATAAAATGTCGTCATCAGTCGGTTTAAATCGGATGTGATCGAAAGTCCGCCATGTTTGTAAGTTTTGAAATGAATTTGCTCCCGCAGGGGACTCTAGTGAGAAAATCATCGTCATGTTCTCTCTGCAACCAGCAGCACATCCAAATGGCTACAAATCAGATGGGAATTGAGTAATGTTGACCAATGAGAGAACTGGAAAATATTGTCGCTGGCAACGATTTAAAGGCTATGAGAACAAAATCTAGCGCTTTCTTGCATTCTTCTGATAGGTACAAATAGGGTGTCGTATTACGCGAAATTGGTGTAGTTTTCGTCGCTTAAGAAAGAAATGAAATTTATGTATGTTTATTGCCACTTTGGTAGGTTAATGCTGTTTTTTCAACTTTCATAAAATCTTTCTAAAATTTATATGAAACGTACATATATCAAAACAGCATATGAATATATGTAGCTACAAAAATGTTTGCTGGGATTATTCAAATCTTTTTGCATTCTTCCACACAGTTATTACATGAGATAAATTTTAATCATGAAATACTCAAAGCATTTTTTAATGAATGTTGTTATCTAATCTATTGAGTTTTCTAAAATTTTAACAATTTTACTTTCAAAGGGATGCATTTATGAAACTATATCCAATAGCAAGGCAAGATCAGAATCACTAATTAAATGAACGCTAATGATAAGGGAACCCAAAAATCGTTATCCCCCGATAGAATTTACCGATAAAAACACCCGTGAGAGAGATTTTTATCCGCAATAACATTATACCAGCCCTTATCAATTTCAAATATGTTCTCGATAAGATGTGCATACTGATTCAAATTTATCGTCTCTTGTAAAGTTAAGGTTAAGTTTTCGCTCCCGGCCGAGAGAAAATTTCTCTCTTGCATGAAGCTAAGCGCGCGGAGAGTCAAAATGGACGCAAGTAGCTGGAAAAAGCACTCTTTGTGCGTTTGTTCTCTTGCTCGCTTCAAGTTTTGTAAGAGAATATTCTCAGAACTAGAACTGACGAGTTATCTTGATCTTCATTGGAAACGGATGAGAAGTTATAGCGTTTTCATAGTAATTGCTAAGTGTTAAACAAGTGATAAATCAGTTATCATTATCAGGATCTGCTCGATTTGCTTCTTTAATAATGAAAGGATTTAAAATCTGTTCGAAGTTTTTCTGTTTAACTTTTTAGTTTATCAGTTATAAAAGATCAAATGCATTCCAAACTTACCAGTTTTGAGTTTTCACACTAGAGGTTACAGACAAAATCTGACACATTATTTGAACTCAGGAAACGAAAATCTTCTAAAATTATTTATCAAATCATTGCATTGGCATCAAAATTGCTGTTCCCTTGTGATATTTTTTAAATTGCACTTCATAGAAGCTTGATATGCCTTTAAATTTTTCGTTTTAAATGAAACAAGTTAGTGAACGGCACCCCGTAAATCTTTCTATAATTTGAAAATTTGCACAAAATGGGCATACAGTACTCGCTTGTTAATCGTAGATACTCGGTATTTGGACGGTTTGGATTGCTTATTTTTTTCAAATCATTTAAAATACTACATCGATACTACATATTTTCTAATCGTGCGAATTCCGGGACTCGCCTATGCTGTGAAACATCATATCATCTATTTTTTCATTTAATGTTTAAAAACGCTCATCTCAATAATTATTTCTCAGCTATTTAGAATACAAAAAAAAATGTGTTAAAAACTAGTGATTAACCTGAAATATACATGTCACAATCAAGGCACCTTCGGTAATTGGACGTTTTTGTTAATCGGACGCACCCAACATCTTCCGATTAACGAGTACTGTGTATATCCGAATGATCACGTCTTACGTTTCACGTTTCACGTCTCTCATCTCTCGTCTCTCGACTCTCGTCTCTCGTCTCTCGTCTCGCGTCTCTCGTCTCTCGTCTCTCGTCTCTCGTCTCTCGTCTCTCGTCTCTCGTCTCTCGTCTCTCGTCTCATGTCTCTCGTCTCATGTCTCATGTCTCACGTCTCACGTCTCACGTCTCACGTCTCACGTCTCACGTCTCACGTCTCACGTCTCACGTCTCACGTCTCACGTCTCACATCTCACGTCTCACGTCTCACGTCTCACGTCTCACGTCTCACGTCTCACGTCTCACGTCTCACGTCTCACGTCTCACGTCTCACGTCTCACGTCTCACGTCTCACGTCTCACGTCTCACGTCTCACGTCTCACGTCTCACGTCTCACGTCTCACGTCTCACGTCTCACGTCTCACGTCTCACGTCTCACGTCGCACGTCTCATGTCTCACGTCTCACGTCTCACGTCTCTTATCTCTTCGTTCACGTCTCACATCTCAAGGCTTACATCTAACTTTTCTCATTTTATGTCTCTCGTCTCACATCTCACATTTCACGTTTCTCGTCTCACTTTTCTCGTCTCATGTATCACGCCTTATATCTCATATCTCACATCTTACGCTTTTAATTCTCTCACGTCTCGCGTTCCAATTATCTTTTCGCATGTCTCACAACTCACTTTTCATGTCTCATTTCGCATTACTCACTTCTCGCGTCTCGATTCCTTATCTTCACGTCTCATTTGTCATTTTCAACCCCCATATCTAATTCCTCCCTTCCCGATCAGAAGAGATCATATCATGATGAGATATTTTGATATTATTTTTTTCATTTCAAAATGAGATATAATTCAGTACTTACTTGTAGGATGTTGAAAATTCAAAAATTCAAATTATTACAAAAAGTCCATGCAAGAAAACTAAATCATATCACTCTTGAATAGTATTATTTCAAGATTTTGACTGAATCAGATGGAATATTGTCCACTAAAAAAGAAAAAAAAGCTTCCTGCCTAGCACTCAAACTTTCATGTATTGTTTCAAACTTGCAGAACTCTTAAAAAGTTTGGGCACAGCCAGGAGGATTCGAAATCTCAACCTGCCTGTTGAGAGGCGCACACACTA
The DNA here is from genome assembly GCF_029784155.1 of Uranotaenia lowii. Taxonomy (NCBI): domain Eukaryota; kingdom Metazoa; phylum Arthropoda; class Insecta; order Diptera; family Culicidae; genus Uranotaenia; species Uranotaenia lowii. The sequence continues at coordinate 155,450,423 of NC_073693.1, read as the reverse complement.
CTACAGAATCAAACCTGATGCATTGGAATGAGATCTTCAGAATTCCAGTAAAAGTTTGGACGGAATTTTTGTTATAATTTGAGACATTTAAACGTCCTACGAGTAATTAATTATACATATATTATTTTGATATGAAAAAATTGATTATCAAAATATCTCAATTTGATATAGTTATGAATTTCTCTCCTGATCGGGCAATGATCTTCTCCAATACTTAAAGATACACTCTTGGCCGAAAGTACCCCTTCGAAAACGTATAAATTTCCTGCCGATATTCAGCCACCTGGTAGCCTATTGCATTTTTTTATCTCATTCGAAAAATCATCAAAATTTTCTACCGAATGTGAGATGTCCGAAAAAAAACTGGAGAACACTGGCCATGGACCGAGTGAATTTTAGGAATTATTTTCGTCAAACTATGTCATGAGACGGGATACTATGTAAATAAAAATGAATAAAATTAATCCATGCTTGGAAAATTTATCGAACAAGCAAATTCTATTGTTTTTGTAGATCGGTTGGTCTTTTTTTGTTTTCTAACAAGGCTGACTACAGGTTTACCAAGGATTTAAGCAGTCTATTCGTATGTCTCACAGCCAGGGTTGCCAACATTTTTCTTCAAAAATCAGGGAACTGGCGAAATAAAAATCAGGCAAAATCAGGCTACGATAAAGTAACGGAAATTTCTCTAAAAGTGGTGACCTTTTTTTTTGGTCACCGCTCGTCATTTGTGTTGTGACTTGTGAGCCTACTTGGTTTAATAATTCTACTGAATCAAAGCATCAAAGCAATCGAAAGATTCCCATCAATTCCCTTTTTTAAAAAAATAATTCGAGGGAATCTTTCGATTGCTTTGATTCAACGACATTTCCACTTTTTCACTTCAGCAATGGTACCTAATTTAGTTCCTTACTAATGAATTTTTCATCACATTCGCAAAAATCAGGCATATTTTCAAATATCAGGCAAATTCGATGGCTTATCAGGTTGTCAGGCAGAGCCTCGAAAAATTAGGCAATACCTGAAAAATCAGGCACATTGGCATCTCTGCTCACAGCTCTAATTCTATATGACAGCAAATCTTTTGTAATGAAATGTTTATGTCATCTCGAACCTTCATTTTAGAACCTTATAAGAAAAATAAGGAATAATTGAAATTCGAGTTGAAACCCATGTTTATTAAGGTCTTGTAGCCGTTTTAAAAAATTCTGCTAACATACGCTTTACTACGACATGTACTTATTTTAAAGACGTTGTAGAAAACAACACAATTTGCTAATAAAATTTTTTAAGTTGCACTTATTGCTTCAGGTTTTTCTTTAATTGTCGTTTGTGACTTTTATTTGTCATGAAACTCGTGTTCAATTTTATTTCTTTTTTTCTGTAATAAGAATAGAAATAACATTGACCCTTACGACTGTGTACTTGGATATGCCTTTTTTTCACCACACACCGGGAGGGGAAAGTTTGTCATCTCCCAGTCATTCTCCCAGGAGCCATTAGCGTATCGCCCTTAGTCCGGGGTAAAGTATTTCGAGCTTCTGGGGCTTTCCAGGTTTCGGAAGTCTTTCTCCACGTTTCGTTCCAGGTTAGGTTACTCCGTGTGACTCCAATAAAAGCACTTAATGTTTCGCACACGCACACAAACAAATGAACGCCAGCCAAAAAAAAAGCTTGGCTGTTGAAGCAAAAGTTTGGCTGACACATGAGATATTGCTGCAAAATTGAAAATCTCCAGGGATCCTCCCATTCCATCATATTTCGGTTACGGAGATTGTTATGGTCGATATAGAAAGTTTCAAGAATACGTTTTTTCTTGTTGTTGCTTCTTGCAGCCGGAGTTTTACTGCCGGAAAATTCCCAGTCTCCCGGACTAGGCGCTGATGTATTGTTTTTGCATACATATGTACGGGAGAATGTTTTGCGATGGGGAAGTTTTGGTCTTCGCGCTCGAAGATGATGAAGATCGAAAAACTTTGCTCCCTTATGTCAAGTTAAGTTTCGGGCTTTGATCAGTTCCCTGTGGGGAGACGAGAGATGGGAGACTGCATCCTACTGTTTACTGTGATTCTTTTCCTCGTTTTTGTCTTCTTCCTTCCCTTTTAATGCATCAAAATTGCTTTTCCAGTTTAGCAAAAGATTCTCCATTACAATGGACTGAAACTTAGCCCATGGAGACATTCTATCAAGAATGATTTTCGTTTTCGTCAGAAAGAGTTTCATAAATAGATTAAGTTTGAAAATTTTAAACATTTAAAAATTAGTATAACATGTTTCTCTGTTCAGCGGGAAAAAAATTAAAGGTAGAAATAAAGTAACAAACACATCCCACTCGTAGAAAAATTATAAACAACAATACTGAAACGTGCCTCACTTGTAATTCAGCCACGAATTTACATGAAAGACTTATGCAATCGACCACCCGTGAAGACTGGCCAATTTTACCTGCTCGCTACAAGCTGTTGCCTAGGCTGGTGGAGAGGTTTTGTCGAAAAATAGCAAAATAATATTAATTACCCAATAAATCGGCTTCCACTTCTCCCCGAGTCGTTCCTCGACACCCACACCTCTCCCGGAAAGGCACACAAAATTGCCATTTTTCTGCGGTTTGATCCTTCTTCTACAAGAAGCTCACGTGGCCTTCCGACTTTTCAATTATAAGGCTAGATTGGTACAAGATCCGGGGACGAGACGATAGACGGGGGCAATCTGGTGCAAGTCAATATTGAAAAGGGTCCAGATTGGCGGAAGACTGGAATGAAAATGTAATTTACATCGGCTCAGGTTGGCAGTTTGATTTGGGCTGCAGGTGAGGGATTTTTATTTTTAATTTCACGTTCCCAGTTATCGGGGCTAATTAATTGTTCTTGCTCAAATACCAGGACACATAAGTTTCGTTTTAGGAAAAAGTCGATTGGAAAGTTTGGAATGAGGTGGAACTCAAACGTTCTTTAGATTGAGATTAGATAATAAATGAGTGATTTGTTAGTCTTAAATAAAGGCAATGAGGTTTAGAAACGGTTCTCGCAAGTCACACGTTTGTTTAGAAATAACACGGTACCTGAGATAACCTGTCTCATGTCTCACGTCTCACATCTCACGACTCACTGTACGTTAACTTTTTGATTCTTAGCATCTCACTTCTCTCTTCTCATGTCTCACTTCTTAAGTCTCACTTCTCACTTCTCACGTCTCGCTTCTCAAATCTCACTTCTCACGTCTCACTTCTAACGTTTCACTTCTCACGTCTCACTTCTCACGTCTCACTTCTCACGTCTCACTTCTCACGTCTCACTTCTCACGTCTCACTTCTCACGTCTCACATCTCACGTCTCACTTCTCACGTCTCACTTCTCACATCTCACTTCTCACGTCTCACATGCCTTACATTCATTTCTCATGTCTCTTGTCACTTGTCACTTGTCACTTGTCACTAGCTTCTCACTTCTTATGTCTATTTTCTCACTTCTCACGACTTTCTTTTCACGCATCACTGCTGAGATGGTACGTCTCTCATCGAATGTTTCACTTCTCTCTTCAATCGTCTCACTTCTCACGTCTTACGTTTAATTACTCATGTCCTTTGTCTCACGTCTAGCTTCTCACTTCTTACGTCTCATTTCTCACTCCTCTCGACTTTTTTCTCGCGTATCACTGCTAATATCATACGTCTCTCGTCTAACTTAACACTTCGCTGGTCTCATTTATCGCTTTTCACGTCTTACGTCTTATAGGTAACTTTTTCATTTTTTTTGTAGTTTTTTTTTATTTTTGTACTAGGAATTGGAAGGTTTTGCATTTTTCGTAATTTTTTATGTCTTTATTGTTCATAATTTTAGTAATTTCTGTCACTGTTGTCATTCTTCTAATTTTTTGTCATTTTTCTCAAGCTTGAGATTACGAAAACATTCAACTATTTCTCATTTACGTTATCGAACAACTTCAACGGCAAGACTAGCGTTGCCGTGTGAATTGAATTATCGTCAACATTCTAATTCACTGATGGCAAAGCTAACTCATAAGCACTGTCCTAGATTTCCATCCTATTTACCATATGGAAAATCCAACGCACCGCCAAACACTTTGTTGAAGAAAGGAGAAAAAAGCCAACAACGATGAGTTTGGGTGGGAGAGAAAAGACGTCTCCTCATCGTCGTCGTCGTCGTCGTCTACAAGACGCCTTGTTATCTCAGGCCCGGAATAATTTTCCATCGTAAAATATCAATAATTTTACACAATCTTAAACATTTCCTCCGGGCTCATTGGCAGCGGGTAGATGGGCACGGCTGTGTATTTGTGTATGGGTTTGTAGCGTCTCTTTCCCCCGGTCTGTAAGTGTGTGTATGACTGTATGCTAAAGTGTGTACAATACGCTCTAACCCCGATTTGTAGCGGAGCGTCATTTTTCTTTGCATAAATCCAACACATCCTTTGGCAGCTGTTGCTGCTTGCATGAATTTTTCAAGCTTGTACCCTAGCTCGCGTTAAATGAACAATATTAAAGTTTATATAGACTATTGCTGTCGATGCATCTTTTTGATATCTTAAAAAATTTAAAAAAAAATCTTGAATTTATGAATTTTCAAATAGATTTGTGGAAGAGTTTTTGGTAAGAGAATATCGACAAAATCTTTGACTAGTAGTAGAAAATATTCCCGAATAATTCATAGACACTACCTTACATAAAAAAATTAAAAGTTAAGCATTTGATAAGATTGGAATGGTGGTGATGGAAGTGGTAGCGGTTTCATCGCTGCCAAGCAATTCAGTCGAAAGCAACAAGACGACACCGATATGTTGCTTACAGCATCATCAGCGCGCGTTTTTCGCAGAGAGCTGTATGCATGATTTTCATTAAAGGTCTGTGCTCTTCTACCTTCCTTCTTACTTCAATGGAATGGGCAAGTTTGCCACCCGATTGTGTAATGTAGAAATATAATCCGTATTTATCGTGTTGGGGGTTATTCTGGCTCCGATTTGAATGTTCTCAATATGGACCACTTCTAGTATACCATACTGAAAAAAAATAAAAATCTAGAAGTTGAGCTTTCACAACTACATGTTTCTGAAATGTATCCAAACTAAGAATATTAAAATTTTTATTGAATAATTAATATAGGGATGTTGTGATAAAATTCAGAATTTTCCTCAGATTTTTTCCCCATATCCTAGAAACAAAATTGCGGAAATGTTATACCATTTTGAGTTCAAATTTTAATTCTGAAAGATATGATTCTAAAACACATATGGAATTTTCGACTATCCTTGGTAACAAATATAATGAAAGCAGAACTTTTTAAAAGTTAAAATCTATCTCACGTAGTACCAAACTACTTGTGCGAACAATTTATCTTAACGTTAATCGGTTAATCTAACTCAATTCACCTTGAAATTCACTCTTATTTTGAGCTGTTTTTTTTAACTCGCTTGGTTCAAATCGGTGAGATGCTTGGGTTACCCTCTTGACTCGCTTATTCAGTTTTCCTCACAACTCGCTTGATATCTCATCAACTACTCATACTGTCTTTTTAAATCGCATTCCGGTTTCAAGCTGTTCTCTCAATTCGCTTCATTTCTCTTCATTTACTTAGGCTGTTCTCTCAACTAGCCTTTCTATTTTAAGCTGTTCTCCTAACTCGCTTCATTTCACTTCAGTTACTTATGTTGTTTTCTCAACCTGCCTTTCGATTTGAAGAAGCCCTCTCATCTCACTTGAGATTTTTATCAATATGTTAAACCTGTCCTCTGAAATTGTCTTCCAGTTTAAAGCTGTCCTCTCAACTCGCTTGATTTCTCATCAACAATTAAAGCTCTCCACTCGCCTTTCAACTTCAAGATGTCCTCTCAACTGGCTTGATTTCTCATCAACAACTCAGGCTGTCCTCTGAACTCGCCTTGCAGTTTTGAGCAGTCTTCTCAACTCGCATGATTTTTCATCATTAACTCAGGCTATCCTCTCAACTATGTTGATTTCTCATGAACAACTCAGGCTATTCTCTCAACTTGCCTGTCAATTTCAAGATGTCCTCTCAACTCGCTTGATTACTCATCGTTACTTCAGACTGTCACCAATAATTAAGTCTGTCCTCTCGACTCGCCTTTTAATTTCGAGCTGTCCTCTCAATTTGCTTGATTTCTCATCAACAACTCAGGCTGTCCTCTGAACTCGCCTTCCGGAATCGAGCAGTCCTCTCAACTTGCATGATTTTTCATCATTGACTCAAGCTGTCCTCTCAACTCGGTTGATTTCTCATCAACAACTCAGACTGTCCTCTCCACTTGTCTTTCAATTTCAAGATGCCATCTCAACTGGCTTGATTGCTTATCGTTATCTCAGACTGTCCTTTCAACTCGCATTTCAATTTCAAGCTGTCCTCTCAACTCGCTTGATTTCTCATCATAAATTAAGGCTGTCATCTCCATTCGCCTTTCAATTTCAAGATGTTCTATCAACTTGCTTTATTTTACATTATTGACTCAAGCTGTCCTCTCAACTCGGTTGATTTCTCATCAACACATCAGGTTGTTCTCTTAACTTTCCTTAGAAATTTCAAGATTTCCTCTCAACTCGCATGATTTCTCATGGTTATTTTAGATTGTCCTCTCAATTCGCCTTTCGATTTCAAGCTGTCCTCTCAACTCGCTTGATTTCTCATCAACAATTCAGGCTATCCTCTGAACTTGCCTTCCGATTACAAGCTGTCCTCTCAACTTACTATATTTTTCATTTATAACTCAGGTTGTCTTCTCAACTCGCCTTTCGATTTCAATCCGTCTTCTCAACTCGCTTGATTTTTCAGTAAATACTCAGGCTGCCCTCTCAACCCGCCTTTAAATATTCATTCTCATCTCGAGTTCTTGTTAAAATATGCTGATTCTGATTTGATATTATGTAAAGGCTTTCTTACAAATTCGCCTCGAGCAATCGATCAAGTTTTTTTTCCATAATACGCTTTTTCGGAATTCAATTACATGAAACATTGATTCATTCACGTTCATTTATAAGTCACTTTTTTCTTGGCATCGAGCGATTAAGCAAAGAGAGATTTTTTACGCATTTAAAGATTTATTGGAAGCTGAAAGAAGGTTATTTACACTTGTTTTGGAACTTAAATGTATCAATTGTAACTGAAATAAAGTTAAGTAAGCTTCATCGTACCGGTTTTAGGGAACTCTTGATTGCTCGGGAAATTTTCATGCTGCAAGATTTTCAATACATTAAAAAATTGCAGTTTTCAATTGAATCAAACATATAATGATAAAATAAATAATAATATTTGAAAATTGTAAAAATAAAATGTTCCAAATGTGAAAAAGAGTTGCCTCGAATAATTTGCTCCTAACTTTAACTTCCCACTGATTCAATTCAGAGGCTTTTAACAGTGTTTCCCACTGAAAGAAAATTTTATAAAATTTATTAAATCCAAATTTTGATTCGAAGATAGAATACATTACTCTGTGTTATTTAAGAGGTGGAAATTCAGGCTTCTATGAGCTGCCAAGAACTTGAAAGTATGCTAGTGATGTCTATGAGAAAGATTGAGATGAAACGATCATTTTTTTTTAACGAGATGACAAACCTTTTCCAATAATTTTCAGTGAAATTGATCACGTCCCCCCACAATCATGAGTCACACAAAATTATTAGCCACCGCTCATTTGAACTTTCATTTTTAGTGATTTAATTATACCATGAAAATGCAAAAAAAATAATATGTGCGCTTGATAACAGTAAAATTGGTGTTTGAATAGTTTTAATCATACGTTAAATCATGCCTGTGGAGAGTTTTTTGGGGTTTTAGCCAACCACCCCCCCCCCCCCACCCCCTCATGAAGGTTCAAAAAAGTTAGCGAGATACAATTGTACACTAGGGTGGCCCAAAATTGTACTACGTCTGGGATTTTGGGGGCTAGAGCTTCAAATGATAGCCAAGGGTATAAGAAACAAACTTTTGTTAGGCAGCGACTCAGAAAAATGCTGTTTAAAAATTCCATTTTTTCGACATTTTGTCCTTATAACATTTTCAGATCTTGAAAAAGTATCAAACATGTGTCTTAAATATTTTTTAAATTTTCTTTATAATGTAAGTTGTAAAGTAAAATTTGATTGGGGCTGTTTTGGACTCTCAATTTTTACGTATGATTTTTTAAACTACTCAATACTATGAATTCTGGTAAAAAAAAATTATTAAAATTGACAAAAAAGTGTACTTTGGATTGAGATTTTTATTCAACATTGAATTCAAAAGATGCGCGCCGTTATGATGTGCAACTTTGCAGAAAAAAGTGTATAGCTATGACTTGTAGTTTCAAAGTAATTCAAGTTTCACTGTGGATAAAAGTAACAATTTATGCTGTGGATGAGCTTCGAGCAATCCAAACTTCTGATATCAAACTTTTTCATCCTTTTATCGATCCTTGAACCAGCCTAAACAAGCATGACTAGTTTCTAGATTTTAATTTTAAATTTATTTAGTGATTGTAGCCATAACACATTCCTCAAACCGTCACCCAAGTATGGGTAAAACGACTTTCAACCAATAAAAAATCTAAAAACTTTGAATGGTTCTTTCTGGTGATTTAAGGATCGATAAAAGGATGAAAAAATCTGATATCAGGAGTTTATTTGGTTCTTAGATTGCTCGAAACTCATCCACAGCATAATATAAAGCAATTCTTAGCAAAAATTTGAAAATTGTGACTTTTTTCCACAGTGAAACTTGAATTACTTTGAAATGACAAGTCATAGCTATACACATTCTTCTGCAAAGTTGCACATAATAACATCGCGCATTTTTTGAATTCAATGTTGATTAAAAATCTCAATCCAATGTACACTTTTTTGTTAATTTTAATTATGTTTTTTTCAAAAAAAAAACCTAATTGCATAATTTAAATAATCATGCATACAAATTGAGAGTCCAAAACAGTCCCAATATATTTTTAGTTTATAATTTACATTATGAAAAAAATTTAAAAAATATTAGAGACACATGTTTGAAACTTTTTCAAGATCTGAAAATGTTATTAGGACAGAATGTCGAAAAAATTGCCTTTTTCCAAAAATCGAACCAGTGCGACCTCTAAACATCATTTTTCTGAGTTGTCGCCATATCAAATATTGTTTCATACACATTAGGCTATATTTGAAGCTTGAGCCCCCATAATTCCAGACATAGAACAATTTTGGGCCACCATTCTGTACACTCAAAAGTTTAAATTCATAATCAAATAATTATAATAGAGTAAGGTTATATTAGAGTAACAATCTATGTAGACTAAAAACTAATGGCAAAGCTCAAAAATCCTCAGTTTTTCAAAATGTTCTCCCTTGTTCATGGAAATCCAGTTATGTATAATAAATTTAAGACAAAATTAAACTCATTTCAGAGGTTCTGGTTCCATAAACCAATAACTAAATTCTGTATCCAGTTTAAGATTCTTATTTTTCAGTTCGAATAATCATGAGAAATTAGATCTGAATAGCTGCTTTGAAACCCTGGTTCAAATTAAGTTTCGCGTTTCACCTATCATTTGAATCATGTTTTTTGGAAATCATATGCTTTTTTTGATAATAGTTTTCCGAGTATGAAAAAAAAGAAAAATTTTGTATATTTAATATTCGAATTCAAAGTTTTTAAACTAAACTCTAACACAAGATTCAATCATTTAAAGCATCAAACTGGCTTAACTCAGATTCAGATTCATCATTTGAGATTCATTTATTTATAAAAATTCGAAATACGGGTAAGAATTTTTTTTAAATAATGAATACAGATTAAACGAGAGTTAAGAATTTATATAAAAGATTCTTGAATGAGGGCTCTAAAACTTGGCTCAATAAATTCTGACCTGGAATTAAGAATAGGAAATCGTATTTTTTTACATTTCATAAATCGTATAGAAATTCGGAAACAGATTCACAGTTCAATTTTTAAATTCAGATTCAGAATTCAGATTCAGAAAGCAGATTCAAAACTCAGAAAAAGATTGAGCTTGTAAATGAGTTATTCAATCAACTGAAAATTCTTGAGAAATTCAATTGGTCATGAATTTAAAAATTTGCTTGTCCTTTCAATTTCTAGATTTCAAATTTTTGATCAAAATTAGTTTGTAAACACAATTTAGCTGAAAATCACAAATATATAGTAAAGCTTTAGTAAATTCCCTATGTTTTATGGAAGAAACCGAAATTTTATTGGAAAAGTCATCGACAGGATTTCAATTATGGAATTGATTCCTTATGGAAAATATGTGCTATTAGAGAAACATGTACCTGATCTTCACCTTAAAAATATGCACAAAATTCTATATTTTAACTTTATATAACTCTATAGTTTCACATTTCAAATATTCGTAGTAGTTTTTAAAAACCAAATTTCAATCTAAAATCATAATTTTGGTTCAAGTTTGCATCAAGAAAATTTGATCCAAACAAAGTTTATCTCTAGCTGTTGTTTTTTCAAAATTTGATTTATTTTCAACAAAGGTTAAAATCTTTGAATTTGCAAAAGAGTTTGGAAGATTGAGCTTGTTTGATTTGAGAACAGAATAAGTTTTTTTTTATCAAATTGAAGTCTCTCCTCAAAAAGCTTATTTTAATAATATATTCAATTATATAAGTTTTACCTCTCAGACTCATACACAAATTTAAAGATTTTTATCCATCGATGAAAGTGAATTCCATGTTTTGTTACTGAAGGTTTAATTTTCAAAATGTAACTAGTTCACATTTAGGTTCAGAACCAAATATCTAAACTTACGTCTTTGTTCGAGAACTATTAATGTTAGAGTACTCAAAAATAAAAAATCATATCAATACAAACATAATATGTTTCAATTTTGTATTTTTTCGTGAAATGTTGAGCAAAAAATCATAAATAAAAATCAGCAACCAAAAGTCACATATTTACTTGAATGAAGGCTTTGAAAGTTACATATTGGCTGACAAAGAGAATCAACTGCTAAATTCCCTTGAGTGAACATTATGTACTCATTAATGAACTTGAAAGTTGCAAAAGTGATTAATATGTACGTTATATGAGACTTATTTTGTCCAATTCCCATGATTAAACTATATGTACTCATTAATGAACTTGATACTTGCAAATGTGATTAAAATGTACGTTGTACGGGACTTAAGTCACATAAAGGGCACAAATGTGCTCAAAACGGGATTTACTAAGTCAAAAAAAGTGCATTGAGGTGCTTTTAAAATCAATTCACCACTTCGAGTTTTAGTTTCAGTTAGAACAACATCTTGTCGTAGTCTTGTGGTAGCGTGTTCGATTCTCACAATGAAGGTCGGGGTTCGATTCCCAAGTCGGGCAAGTTTATTTTCAATAAGTAATTTGGTACTTAAGTGACCAATCTGATGCGATATATGTAGGAAATGTAGGAAAGAGGAAATTGAGCATTTTGTCCAGTTTAGATTCCGGCGTGTGGTGGCACCATGTACTGAACAGAGTAAATTATCAAGAGAAGGTGGTATGAACCGATGCCATGGGTGCAGTCATTTTTTGCTTATTTAACAATTTTTTGGAGGCTGAATTAGAAAGCCGCTGGAAGCTGAATAGAAAATCATTAAAACTTGTTTTGGAACTTAAAAGCATCAATAAGAACCTAAATTTTGAGCTGCACAGAACGTACTTCATATCAATAAAGGGGCTGAGTAAGCGTTTTTGTACCTGTTCTATGGGACTTTTGGTTGCTTGGGTAGCTCTACCCAATTGCCCCTTCAATGTATACAAGAAAATATTCCCCCAAATGTTTGCAAGAAACTTGTTTACTTCTATGTTGAAATTCGGGTGTTGTCGTGGACTTCTTTGTGACTAATAATTGTGAGCAATTTGAATAATAATTGTTACGGTACGGGATTCAATTTTGACCCATAATTATGATTTTGAAAATCGTTGATATTTTCGATAAATTATGCTATTTTTTAACAAATTTGAAAATAATAACATATTTGAACTCAAAAAAGAGTTATTGAATGACTGAAATTCATGCATAGCTTGATATTTGGTGTACTAACCCGAATAAACGAAAAAGGTGGTGAAAGGATGCGTTTAGTGACTAACGATTATTGGGGGACAAGTTTTTTTTCTTTGAATTTCTAGTTAAAAATTTAAAAAAAAATAAACAAGATAGTCCTTTTCCTAACCAACACAACGCTGCTAAAAGTTTGCATATCCGAGCTCTAGAAACGTAGCTATCACCGCAATGAAGTGTCCGGATACTAAATGATCAAAGCCTTATTTCTATACTAGTTGGAAAAATGAAATCTGGAAGATAGTGCTGGATTTCAAAATTAACTCATGAGTCCAAAATAAACGAATCCAATCGATTTCTTGGTCTCTCATATATTGTGAAACACGTTTCTCAATTTTTCTTTTGCCAAGCTCAATTTCAAAGTAGACAAACTAAATCTTTTGGAACGTTCCCAAGGGAGCCGTCATCGTAAGCTTTCCCTTATCCTGCCTCTACGGTTGGCCACGTGCGGTACAAAAATTCTAAACGAACTTGCGAGTGGCAGCCAAATTCTTGCATAATAACTTTTTCCGCCCCACAAACGTAACAATTTCGTTCGCTCCGGAAACGCTTCGCGTCACTTTGGGAACACTTACAATATTCATTACGGCAAATATTAACACCTTTTCACCCGGGCTCCCATATTTCCGGGGCAGATTCCTAAGACGATTTCTTTGGTCGTCCTGCTGGCTGGCCTTTGGAAGTGAAGTCGTCCTGTGCACGGAAAAGGGTGTGCTGCTGCATGACGTGTAGGAATGTTGGCAACCCCTTTGACTGAAAGTGTAGAATATGGCATCCCATACAGAAGAAGCAACAGGTTGCCGACTTATCACGGAAACTCCCTTGACCAAAAGTGAAACGTTACGGCCGTCCGGAGCCAAAGCTGAGCAACAATTTCGCCCGGTCTTTATGGCATCTACGTGCCGGCGCTTGTTTGTCTTCACCAGAGAAGGAATAAACAGCAGTGAGGAGTACAGAGGTGGCAAATATGTTTGTTTGCTCTATTGCTTCCAGTTTGGCATTTGGTGGTGTTGCTGGCCGAGCACTATTACGCAAAACTGTCCAACTACTTCGGAGCACCTGCCCTGCCGGAACTGGGGAAGAATACCTGGTTGGCTGGCAAAAGGAAGGCAAAAGGTCAGAGCTCTAAGGTTACCCGATCCGGTCCGGTGTGGGATTGTTTGCATTATCCTGTACTAGGGACCTAATATCGGAACATCGGCATTTCCACGCCCTGCCTCGGCAACAAATTTATTTGGCCGGCCAGCAACAGGCCCAGCAACAAAAACGGAGCCAACAATAGTGGAGCAAAAGTCACAAAAGCTAAATCGTCTCCGGAGGAACATTAAGCCCAATAAATTTCCGGAAGATGAATGAGCGTAGTTTATGCTGAAATTGACTTTCGGCTGGTTCGCTTTTTCTTCCTGCATGGGGAGCAACTTACTTACCTACTGCTAACAACATTTGTTCGTGTGTCTTATGTATTTTTCACTCTTTTTTCCTCTTCTTTTTATTTCGGGCTCAAGGAAAAGAATAAAGCCTCCCAAGTGCAATTTCTTTTGGGCTTCGGCACCGAAAATTTGGCTCCAGAGAGAAAGGAAAAGGAAAAGTTTCCATCCCTTCGGATCGGTTGTCTTTTTTCCATTACGGACGAAACTTCTCGCACTCTTGGGGCATGGGGCATGCTAAAAAATGGAACAGATGATCTGAATGGACATTAAAATTGATTGAAGTGAATTTTTAATGGTCTTTATCTAATGAACATATTCTGTTTTATGGTCGCAATTAATCTTACCAAAGCGATACAAAGTCTTGAGTGATTTGAAAGTTTTCTATATTGATTGAAGTTCAACTACATGGACCTAGAGTTTAACTGGATAAAATTAATACTAGTTTACAGCATTTCTGACCTAAGTTAACAAAAGATCATTTTTCATGCAAATTTCTCCCTGATTCCCAAAATGCAGCTCAAAAAATCTATGCAGAACAGTTTTTGAGGTATACTAAACATATGAAATTATGCAGGAGGTATGCTGGAAGGGCTCCACGGTACGAACGTACCAAGATGGTCGTGCCATCTACCAGAGCTGCGGCAACACACACGAGCTTGGAACAGCTTTTAAAGTGATGGGAAAGATGCAAAAGCGCGTGATCGGGTGGTGGCCGATCAACTCACGAATGTGCCGGTTGAGAATCAAGGGCTGGTTCATCAACATCAGCATCATCAACGTGCACAGCCCTCACCTCGGAAGTACCGGTGACGACAAAGACGAATTTTACGCGCAGCTGGAACGTGAATACGACCGTTGCCCAAAACATAATATCAAGATCGTCATCGGGGATTTTAATGCTCAGGTCGGCCAGAAGGAAGAATTCAAACCGACAATTGGAAGGTTCAGTGCGCACCAGCTGACCAACGTAAACGGCCTCAGACTTATTGATTTCGCCGCCTCCAAACGAATGGCCGTACATAGTACCTTTTTCAGCACCGCCTCCCACACAAGTACACCTGGAGATCACCGTACCAAACGCAATCACAGATCGACCACGTATTGATTGACAGCCGGCACTTTTCGGACATCATCGACGTCAGATCATATCGAGGCGCCAACATCGAGTGGTGATGGTGAAGATGCGCCCAAAACTCTCCGTAGTGAACAACACACGAAACCGGCGCCTGCCTCGGTTAAATATTGCACGACTGAAGCAACTTGAGGTCGCGGCAGACAACGCGCAATCGGTCGAAGCAGCGCTGCCGGCAGAGGGCGAGCTTGATGAAGCCCCTCACGAGGGCTGTTGGGATACCATCAAGACAGCCATCAACAGTGCTGCGGAGAACGTCATCGGTTATCTGGAGCGAACTCGACACGGTTCGACGAGGAGTGTAGGAGGGTGATGGACGAAGAGAATGCCGCGCGGGCGGCAGTAGTGCAAAGAGGCACCCGTCGAAATGTGGAAAGTCATAGACAGCGAAAGAGGCAGCGAGTCCGATTTTTTCAGGAGAAAAAGCGCCGCCTGGAGGAGGAGGATCTCGAGGAGCTGGAGCAGTTGCATCGTTCCCAAGAAACACGAAAGTTCTATCAGAAACTCAACGCATCCCGCAAAGGCTTCGTGCCGCAAGCCAAAATGTGCCGGGATACACGATACGGTCGACACGATCGACCGTAATGAGCTATGGAAAATCATGGACGAGAACGGCTTTTCCGGGAAGCTGATCAGACTGATCAAGGCGACGATGGATGGAACGTAGTGCTGTGTGATTTCGGGTGAATTGTCGAGTTCATTCGAATCGCGCAGGGGGTTTCGACAAGGTGATGGTCTATCCTGCATGATGTCCCACGTGGCGCTTGAAGGTGTTATTCGACGAGCGGTGGGCGAAATGCGGGGCACGATTTTCAACAGATCCAGTCAACTTATCTGCTTTGCCGATGACATTGATATAGTCGGCAGATCATCTGCGGCGGTATAGGAGATCTACAGCAAACTGAAACGCGAAGCAGGAACGATTGGGTTGATGATTAATACGTACAAGACGAAGTACATGCTGGCCTGCGGATCCGAGACCGACCGAACCCGCTTGTCCAGTAATAACAAGGTCACGATCGACGGCGACGAGCTGGAGATAGTCGAAGACTTTGTCTATCTCGGCTCACTGGTGACCGCAGACAATGTCACCAGCCGTGAGATCCGGAGGCGAATTATCAGCGGAAGTCGTGCCACAAGCAACTGCGGTCGAGAAGACTTTGCCCTCGCACGAAATGTAACCTATATATGACGCTCATTAGACCGGTTGTTCTCTACGGGCACGAGACATGGATATTGCTCGAGGAGGACCTGCGTACACTCGGAGTATTCGAGCGACGAGTGTTAAGAACCATCTTTGGCGGCGTACAGGAGAACGGAGTGTGGAGGCGAAGGATGAACCACAAGCTTGCGCGACCCTACCCTACCCTAAAATAGATTTATAATGTTATACAATTTTTTCTTCTTACCACTTGGCCCGCTATGTGAAATGAGCTAAGCCAAAATTGTATCAATGAAAAAATCTGGTCCTTGCACTTTTTTCGTCATTATGCAGGAAAGTGAACATTAAAAAATGCATTTTAGTTGATAAATTTACAAAAAAAACTTCAACTTAAACTTACCACTAAAAAGATCACAATCACTTTAGGAAAACTTTAAATTTTACGGGATGTTCTTGGATAGACGATGAAAAAACTGATGGAATGAATCAATGTGTTCATTATATTTTCACAAAGCCGTTTCTTCTATTTTTCATAAGATGTTCCTATGAAAACTGAAAGAATTTTATAAGACTCTTTTGAAAAACAATTTTGCACTCTAAAAAGCGGTTCATAAGACACATCTTAAAAATATTAAAATAAAAAAAACACAGTTTTCTTCAAAATCCGTCATTATCAAATTGATAGCAGACAAAACCGATGATTATTCAAAGAATTACTGTGTATGAGTGGTGGAAAAGTATGCAAACACCGCAAAAATGTCCAGAAATTTCAAATCAAGCATGGGAGTGAAGCACATGATCAGCAAATACGGCTAAGGATCATCAGGGAAATCAAGTCTCATACCAAAATTTTCAATTTTGAATAAGCGAAAAACAAAGTGTAGATCGCTGAACAGCCCAACAATTTTTTTTTCCGACGCAACATTTAGGCGTGACCTCGTGGCAGTTTGTTTGGCTATCATCTCGAAGGGTCGCGGTTCAAATCTGGTATCAGGACTAATTTTTTTCATTTGGTTGTTTGATTGTTTGGGTTAGCAAATAAAGCAAATGTGTAGCAAAATTTTTTTTTTAGTTGGTGACCACAGGTGGTAAATCCCGGTTTACGGATTGTATTCCAAGGCATGGCGAGCCACCGCGTCCCCCCAGTTTGCTACTCTGGGTCCATGGGTACAATGGGAAGACTCATGATATACTCCGTGTATACCCCCTACTCCTTAAACTCCACCTGGGGCCGCAGACCTGGTTCCCACCTCGAACTGTTTAGTACACTATGCTTCAATAGTGGGAGGTCTATTTGCGCTAATGCGCTCCAAGACAATACTCATTAACGAGACCACTTTCAGCAAAACCTCTCATCCTTACGACTCGACGCCTGAACTCTCCTCTAACGACTTGAGAACCGACATCGCCCCGCAATGACTCGAGATTCCCACACAAACCTCTCCTCTTCGCGACTTGAGGCCTGATCTCTCCTCTAACGACTTGAGATCCGACCCCTCCTCGCATCGACTCGAGGTTTACCTCTCCTCTGCACGATTCAAAGTCCGATCTCTCTTCTAACGACTTGAAACCTGACCTCTCCTCGTAAGGACTCGAGGTGACCACTTGTACCTCTCCTCTTGTTGATAAGGGGCCTGATCCCTCCTCTTACGACTCGAGACCCGACCCCTTATCATAAAGACTCGGGGTTGACCACACAAACCTCTCCGCCTGAAGGTTTGAGACCTGACCTCTTCTCTATCGACTCGAGGCCCAACCTCTTACCTTCAGGGTTCGAGGTTTGCCACCTTGCCCGTCGTGTGCCTGATCGAGAGCAACTTATCCTAGACTCACGCCTGTCACGGTACACTTGCTAAGGGTCCGGCGCCGATTGACCGACGCATAGGACTGAGATAAAAGATCTCCACTGCTGGCGATCCGGAGCCAGCGTCTTCACTTGCTGCCAGCCAAGGTTCTCGTCAACTGTGCGGATTTTAGCGGCTAGACTTCGCCGCCACGAGCTTTTGGGTGTGTCTCTTCTCCGATGCCCATCTGGATTCTAGTCAAGCGGCTCTCTGCAAATCTCGTTTTCATCTCTTCGCAGCGTGTACCCAATCCATCTCCACTTACGTTCCCGAATCTCGATTTCTAGCGCCTTTTGATGACACCGGCGATGACTTAACGCAACGACTCGGATGATTCCCGACGAAGACGTCATCCTACTCCGACTCGAATAGCTCACCCGGCATCGAGATCCACTCTACCCGTGGGTATTCTCCGAACGTGGAATAACCCTTCCCCAACGATTTCCACTGCGAAAAAGGTCAAGTCTTATCCCCGCAGCTTCTGTCGTTGAGAACCGCCCTACTCGGATACTCCCCGAAGGTTCAAGATTCATTCTACGCACGAACGTGGCGCACCCACGGCATCCGCTACGTAGAAGGTATTGTCTTATCTTTGTAGCTTCAAACCGTGGGGTCGGACGCACTCTACTCGACAGTCCCCCGTCGATGGGGTCAGTCTACTCTGACCGTTGTCCGGTCTTCTTTATCCCCCTTGGCTGGCAACCCTAGGATTTTTGGCCCGCGGATTTTCCTGCCCGTTGTGTACCAGATCGAGAGCAGCTTGTCCTGGATTCGCGCCTGTCACGGCACACGTTCGGGACTTGGAACGCTACGACTCGGATGTTTCCGAACGGTGACGACATCCTACACCGACTCGACAGGCTTGCCCGGCATCGAGAGCCTCTCTACCCGTGGGTATCCCCCGACAGTGGTTAACCCTCTTCCCTCGAGATCCGCTACGAGGAAGGTAAAGTCTTATCCCCGCAGTTTCCCCCTTAGGAAGCGGCACTACTCGGATATCCCCCGACATTGGGGTATTCTACTCACGTTCGCGGCGCATCCCTGACCTCCGCTACGCAGAAGATGATGCCTTATCTTTGTAGCTTCGATCAAGGGATCGGACGCACACTACTCAGATGCTCCCCGTCGATGGAGTCATCCTACACCGTTCGCGGACTGCCGTTGGTTCCAGCTCCTCTGCAGGGCAGTCATGATCCGGGTGAACCCATCGCTGACCGCATGCCAAGTGTTGGAATCCGCACACATCCTGTGTATGTGTAGCAGAACTGGCGTGCGTGATGATGGGAGGAATAAAGATGGATGCCAGAAACTGTGACCGAAGTAAGAGAGGAGAGATTTTTTTTTTGTTTTTGCTGAATAAACGATTACTTATGAGCTGAACAGAAGGCGGTTCAAATCTGTAATGCAACTTCATAGTTTCAATAAGAACTTAAATTTTGGGCTGAATAAAATGAACTTCAGCTCATTGATTATGCTGATAAGGCTGTGTTTGACCTTTTAAACGAGACTATTGTTTGATTGGGAAATTTTCGTTATATATAGTGTAAAAATTTTACGATATTGGAAATTCTTAAAATCTTTAAAGATTGCTCTGAAGATAAGAATTTTTTTTGCATTGCTACTCTGTGTTATTTCTAACCCTGATTCTGAACAAGTTCCTGTAGTAATTCCATCCCTGGTCCAGATCATTATCTTAAACCATCACCTGATTCCGATTCAGACCCTTTTAATGAACCGCATTCTGGTTCAGATCTTGACCCTAGTTCTAATTCAGATCATTTTGACAAATAAAGTGAATTTAACCGGGCAAAATCCAGCCTTTTTTAAAATAAAATACTTGCAGCCGGACCAGACTTTTCCAAAATTTTGTTCTGAATATCTAGGCTAACCCAGACAAAACCGAGCAATCTGGCCACCTTAGTTAAGACCTTGCACCAACCCCTAAAAGAACTCATAAATTACAAAAAAGTTGATTCTGTACCATTAAATTCAATACAGTTCTTACCAGTTTTTTTTTCATATTAAATAAAAAATATATATTTGAACCAAAAAACCTTATTGTTTTGCAAAGCAATTTGTTCTTCTCTCTCGTGAAACTCAAGTAGTGTTAAGATAAAAGTGTATTGAAATCTTCAGCTAGAAACCGCTTTTAATCCTGTAAGTAATCGAGTGCATGTGGCTAAGATCTTCAGACGACTTCATTGTTCTGATAACTTTTTCTAAACAATAAAAGAGTGCATACTTTCGAACTTCAGATGAATTCACAGTCATAAAAACAAAAACATGCATGAAGGATCTAAATCAAAACGACACGGAAGGAATCGCATCATAAACAGTATAGTCGATAGAGATCTTATCCGCAAGGTTTAATGGTTGTCACAGTAACAACAGTCCGTCGTGGGCGGTTCCACCTCAACCCTGTCTTTCAAACCCCAAAACAAAACGGTTCCAAGATTCATTCCGAACACCCCCTTTACCTCATGCTCTCACCGTCACCATCATCAGAGATAAAATGTTTCATTTTATGGCGCAAAATCTAAAATTCCAAATCTGCGCCCGGGGAAAAACACGTAAAAAGTAGCTTTCAGCGATCGTAAAAAGAAATTTAATTGCCAACTGCGGAATGCCGAATGCGGAATACCAATTGGCTGGCTGAAATACCTGGGCATCCACATCAGGCAGCAGGGCGGAGAATCGAAAGTATCGAATGCTAATTGAGCCACCACCCTGGTTGGAAAATCTCCCCTAGGGTGCAGCAATTGTGTTGGATACCTACCTTGACGAGCTGAATCTGCTACGAATGTTCGATTCGAGAAAAAAAAAGAATAAATTTCCCCGTGTCTTTGGAATTAAGTGAGCCATCTTCCCTCTTTCGCCATCCGATTGCCCGGAGGACTATTGAATCCCAAGTACCGACAACTTAGTCGACATGAGCTTTTGTGATTTTTTTAAACGCCACTCAAAATGTTCAGGAATTAAAGCGCAAAACCGTTCAGAACTAATTTTGTTGTCAAAACAACCTGCAAACCTGGAAAATTTGCTACATTACATTGAGTACGACTTCGAATTCTTAAATTTCGCGGAAATTTTTATGCAGCAATTTCATTCGGATGTACATTCTGAGTCGGCTCAATTTCAAAATTATTAATAGGAAATTATCTTTGGTCCCAGCCAGAGAAAACCACACGCTACAGGCGGTGATTATTGAGAAATTTAAAAAAAAATCAAATCTTGAGGTGTCACACGTTTCGTTTCTAAAAATACCTTGTTTAAGATTTTCCATTCCTTTAAAAAATCATTTAAAGAAAAAGCATAAGGGTGCTGCATATATTTAGGGGTAAAAATACAGCAAATAATTCTACCACCCGAAATAATTAAAAATAGTGTTCGGATGCATGGAATTTTGAAAATAACAAACGCGAGATACTTAAAAATCATATTCCAGCAAATGGAAACGATGTTTATATAGTGAATCTTTTATTTGCATTTTGATAAAATTTAGCTACTGTATGAAAAAAATATTTCAACTAATCAAATTCCCAAAAAAATACATTCATTAGAATCTTTCTGGAAATTTTTTATTAACGTATTGTTCTTTGTCTCTTTTTTTCAGGTACGTACGTTGTGATGCCCTCCGGTAGCCCCATGAATATTTGCACCTCTGCCATAAGTATTATTATTTTTTTCAACAATTACTCATATCATAATTAAATTATTTCCCCGACCCAAACGCTGTAGAATCTTCTGTGTGGATTTACAGTCGGTAACCAGCAGCAGCAATGAAAAAAAAAATCCAACAAAAAACATGTGTCGAAACATTATAATTAAAATAACATTCTCTCTCTGGACAAACATGAGTCGGTTGTTGTTTGTCTGACTGACAGTCTCACTCACTCACTCATGAAATCCAGTAGCTGCAGCACGGTTTCCTGACTGATGTGATATGAGTATGCATAAAGCGAACAGAAAAAAAACTTGCCCGGGAGAGGGGGAAAATCAACAATCAGCATGAGTGTATTTGCATTAATAAAAATATTATAATGTAATGCCAAGATAAATAGTTGCGGAAAAACTTTCACCTCCATCTCCATGCTCCACAACCAAAATTTTCCACCCGTTCGGCGAGAAACAAGCAGAAAAACCAGCACGAGACGAGTGTGATCACTCGACAAACAGAACGATCCAAATGAACGATTGTTTTTGTTCCGAGCTTCCAGCAGAAAAAAAAAGAGTCCTACAAAATTAAACAGAATGAATCCGCTAGGTAATCAACCACACTTGGTCGAATGATGCTATTTTTTTCCAAATCTGACCAACCAAAACACATTAATAATATGGTTATCAGAGTGTGTTGTAGAAACTTGATACCGACGCTTGCTAAAATGTTTGAAGTGGGTTTCTATTAAATTTTTTTAAGGAATAATTATCCTACGAAATAACGAAATAAACTCTAGGTTATATTGTGGTGCAAAGAAATTTTAAAGCAAAAATACTTATCCCTGATAGACATCAATAGCGTTATTTTCTCTGGATTTCTCTTCTTCGATGTGAGTATACAGAGGGTGTAAATAAGAGGTTAAAAAGGGATCAACTAAAAAATACACCTTTTTTTTTGTTTTTAATTGGTTAAAACCTAAAAAAGGTACAATTTTAACAATAATTAGGTACTTAGGTTCTTAAGTGAAAAATAATTTAAAAAAAAACATCTTTCGAGTCATACATACGAAAATATTTGGGTTCTTTGTCCTTCACTGCATATAAATCAGTTTTGTAAAACATTTCTTACTAAGTAGATGAATGCGTGTGTATATGGGACAAAAGTTTAAAGACAAACTCAGCAAAGGAAAGTAAATTTCGTCGGAAACGGATGCTACGAACTTTTTTTTTCTGCTTTGAAAATGATAATCTCTTATTAATTAAACCTCTAGAACCCCTTTTTTCGCTGAAAAATTCACAGAAGCACTTTTGTTCAGCGGAATTATAGAAGAGGAAAATTGTTTACAATTTTTTTAAAATTGCATAACCACAAGGGCAAACGAAGTTTACTTGATCGGTAGGCCCGCGGGGATACTTGATTCTTTCGCTTTACCTAAAACAGGAATGTCTTACCAATACCAAATGCTCTAGAAAAATGTGCCAAATAGAACAAAACCACAACAATATCTAAACAAATTAAAAAAAAAAATTTTTTTGAGCTTTTGAACTTTGTTTGAAAAATTTAACAAAATGTAATTCGAAGATTTTTGTTTTTATCAATTTAAAATATTTCCCACATGACAAAATAAAAATATTTATTCCAATATGTCAATCATTAGATTATGAACTTCATGATGCCATATTTTTAGAAGTTATATTGAAGTTTAAGAAGTTATTTCCAGATTGTTTGTTATGGTTACAATTAATCCTTAAAGTTAAAAAAAATATATTTATCTTCTGAACGAATCATGATCATGAATCATGATTATCTGCTAAAAAGACTAAAAAAATATTGTCTTTATTTGAAAACTATAAAATTGCGCTTTGAAGTATGCAATGGCTCTAGTGTAGTAGACAATTCTAGTAGAGTAGAGAATTCGCTTTGTCTGATACCTACAAACTGTGGAATGAGAACAAATAGAGCAAAAATAGTCTTTGGATTTAGCTAGATTTTTGATTAGGGTCAGAGCACCCTGGATTAAAGATCAGCCTTAAGGCATCAAGTCTCCTTTAACTTTAAAAATATCACTTTTTTTTCGTCTAACGAAAATGCTTATAGTTATTTTATTATATTTTTTTTTACGTTTTATTTAACGAGGGATTAACATTCAGTTTTCACCCTCAGGAAATATGATTTATACAAACAAAATTTGATTGAATATTCCACACTGTTTCAAAAATTGAATAACTTTTTTCTCCTTCTTTCGGTTGTTTGCAAGTTTTTCCGCTAGGCAGCCTCCGGGTAGCAGCATTCGTCTCTGATCTTCATATTTCAAGCATTCCAATATTATGTGTTATAGTTATTTTATGAGTTCATGTAACGTTCTTACTTTTGGAGCATATTAACTTGAAATTACACGCTGTCAGGAAATGAAGAAGACGGCGAGTTGCTAAATTTTCACAAAAAGATTAGATGATAATAAGAAAAGAGGATCAAGTATCCCCATTCTCCCCTATTCTTTCGAATATTGATTGATTTATTTGTAGAGGCTTTAAATATTTAGTTCATTCGCCTCTTAATCTTTTGAATATTGTTTTTACTCACTTTAACCATTTTCTTCTTTATTTTGAAACATGTTAAGACTGATTTAAAGCTATATTTTCATTTAATTAGTGAAAATTTTCCTTTTTTTCGGATTGTTGTCGTTGCTTCCTAACTCCACTTTTAGACGGGGTTAAGGTTTTATCTTTTCTACCTAGCTTAGGATATTTTTTTTTTTCGTAAAACATCAATCCAATATGGAACTTTTAGACCTAACAGCCAATAATTTGTTTAATATTGAAAAACAGATGGATCAAGGACTTTTGAGGCTACAAAATTGATTGTTTTTCGGAAAATATGCATAATTTGCAGTTTTTCCATACTTTTTAAACTTCTCTTAGCTGTAGCTTCTGACAACTGCTTGTCAAACAGTTTTCATTAGTTTGGATTGTTAGATTACCATATTAAGAAATATTCTGTGAAAAAGTAAATGAAAATAATGATAGGATATGGTTTTATGATGTTCAAAAAAGGTTAAAAAATTTCGAAAGAACGATTTAAATGAATATGTGTGTCAAATTTGGTGCGGATCCGTTTAGTCGTTTAAACGCCTTTCTCATACATACAAACATACACGCACGCCGCCCTCATGTTTCGTATAAAATGAGATAGATCAAATCGTTTGGAACAGTACTGCTTATGCAATTACAACCGTAAGTATAATCATAAGATAGATTTATATTGGTATAAATAGGATTTTTTAAGAAAGTACGCCAGGTTTAAGTTTCATCCGTCCCAAACTTTTTTAATCGTTTACTCAGACAAAAAGGAAAAGTTGAATTCACCTGGGTTTTCACGTAACCCTGACATAACGTGAATTTTACGTGGAGCACTTAGTGTCTAATAATAAATTACTTAATTCTTACGTAATAACTCAGTAATTATTCAATTAAAGGTGGATTTGGTGCACTCTATGTGATTAAAGACTTAGCCGATTTGGGATCATTTTTGAATTTCTCAAACCCTGGGGTTGAAAAGCTTCGTCTTGGTCCAAAAGTTATCTATTATTTTTAGCAGAAATATTTTAGAAACGTTTACATTAGTAAATTTGAACTTTTAGGTTTGTATGGGGAAATTGAATATCTTGTATTGAAAAATCAACATCTTTTTTGTTTCTTCTGTGGAACGCCAGCTGATGGTTTTAGTGCCAATTTATAAATTTTGTAAAGGAAAGTGTAGTTGTCCAGCGGAAAATTTCCTTAACAAAATTTATAAATTGGCACTAAAACGATCAGCTCGGTCCCACAGAAGAAACTAAAAAGATGTTGATTTTTCAGTATAATAAAAAAAAATCTGCAAAAAATCATGGATGAGTTTTGGACCATTGATGATGTGCACACCATCCGGGAGTTTTGGACCATTGGATATTCAAGAAAACATTTTTGTTCATTTATTTAAAATCTGCACGTAAGAAAACAGGTACTAAATATGGCGAAGATTCAAATTGGTGCTGGTAAATAAAGACATATTTTTCCAGTGAACATTTATTTGTTTTCTTTTTAACTCGAACCTATACTTTTAAAAGAATGTTCAATCGGGCAGCTGGAATGGTCAGACAACTGCTGACCGAAAACGTATGAAAATTTGTAGTATTGATCTATTTGTGATCAACAATTCATCAATTGCAAAATGTTTTGTTTGTTCGAAAAAATTTTACTTTTTTTCGGTCAGAAATGTTTTTAAAGAAAAAGAGTGGAAGAAGCATAAGGATACTGCATACATTTAGAGGTAAAAATACTACAAATGATTGTACTTGTTGAAATCTTAAAAACTAATGTTAAAGTGGCTGAAATTTTTAAATTTACAAACGCGTGATGCAATACAATCATATTTCAAGACATAGAAACGAGATTTAAAAGGTGAATTTTAAATTTGTAATTTGCTGCATTTCAACCCAGACTGGTGGGTTTTGGAAAGAATGCCACATGTGGTATGTTTTTTTTAGTCTTTATTTAAGAGGTTTTCAGCCATAGGTTGGTTCACCTCTAATGTGGAATATTTCTGGCAAAAAAAAACGATTATAAAATCGAGTGCCATTACATTAAGCTTTGTTTTTGAATGCCTTTTATATCTTTCCGAATTGTGTTCATATTTTCTTAAATACGCCACAATAGATTATAGACAAAAGAGATTAAAAACTGTTCTTGGAACGATTTTCAAGAAAGAAGCGCGTTGATTGATGTTAAATATATGATTTGGCAAAACCTATCGCATAATCCAAAGTAAAGCTTTGTTCTTTTAGAAATAAGTTGATAAGTCGATAAGTTGAAAGTATTTCCTAGTAATGAGTCATTCAAACCTAACCTCAAATAACAATTTTTCGCTAGAGACAGAACTCGTAAGCTGTATAGCCGGTGTCGAGGCTATGGGATAGATGATTTCTGAAGAACGACAAAACTTATGAAATACCCTATTTTAAACAAATTCCAGCGTTTCAATCCTATACCATATCTGCTCGTGGCAAGGTTCCGAGTATATTAAAGTATGTATTTGCTGGTTATTTTGTATAAAATATGATGATTTGCCAAAATTCTGCTCCTGTGGAAAAAAAAATCAAAAATTTTCAAAACGAAAACTTTGGTTTTTGCTGATGGGTACATTGAGATCATTTATCCAAAAAGTCAGGAGAACGTTAAACAGTAGAACTCTTCTTATCCGAGTTCTGGTTTTCTGAGCTCCCGCGTTATCCCAGCCATCATATTAATACAAGATTCATATTTTATCGTGCTTTGCGCCCAGATGGTATGCAAAAGGATGTACACTAGAACCCCGCTTACCCGAGGTAGTCGGGGAGGGACCACCTCAGATAAGGGAAACCTCGGATTAAACGAAATACATTGACAAACCCTTTTGCTCTGGTATTACATATCATCAGGGCGCATAGCTCGGATCTTACATGGATTTCATTTTTTTTATTTAAACGACGTCTCTGTAAGTTTAGATTTCCAACCTGCCAGAGACGGCAATTTAATAGCTTAACAATATATCGCGATGATAAAACACATTTGACATGAATTTTGGATAATAATGGTGGCTTGAATAAAGCGGAGGATCGGATAACCGGAGCCTTGATGAGCGGGATTCTACTGTACATATTTCGTGATATCAGAGGTGGCATCGAGATATTTCAAAGTAATCAAAAACTTATAATGCGTGACTTTGTAGCAGTGTAATTCGTCTCACTGATCGGTTTTCGCGTCATGAAACGAGTGGCTTAAGCGCCACCTCTATAGAGGACCACTCGTCGTGTTGAGATTGCCCGGCGAGAATCCCGACCCCAGGGCGGGTTTTCTTATTAAGATCCTAAAGTGGATACGAATCGATCGGTTAGACCAGAACACGCAGGAAGTTTTCTCGAAAGACAAATTCAAAATATCGTCGTTCTATCCGTTTCAAAAACGCTCAACTGCGCTTCTCATCATAGGTCGAAAAGCGGCCATTCAAATTTCACCAAACACGTGATAGGAGCAACAGTGAGGAGACTGTTTTCCCGAGCAGTCTGTCCCAGACTAAAAAAATCAATTAACAATTAACGGATAGAACAAACGAAAAACCCTTTAGACCTAAGGACAAATGTTGGGAAAGCACTAGCGACTAATTTAACATAAACTCATTGGTGGGGAGAACTGTATGTATTTACGAGACATGAATGGTGAGAACTATGTACAGAGTGACATTGTAGTTTTTATTTAACCTAGGTTACATAACTATTTTTCGATTTGTTCCTCCCTTATGCTTTCCCTCAAACTGTGTGCGGTTTTCAAATTAATGATTTCAGGCCAGATTAAGCAATCACGGAACCATGCATTTTTCGATCATGGTCCGGAAACGTTTCGTGTGTGGATTTGAATTATTAGCAAATGATCATTTGTTTATATAATTACATGCGCATGTTTTTTTATGGGTACTCACTCTTCGTTGGTCGGTAAAGTAGAGTACTACCTTTTCGGAACGCTTTGATCGACGGCTCACGTTCCGGGAGGGACGAATTGACGGTCGTGTCCAACTCCTTTTCCCACTCGGATTCGAGTCGGGAACCAAAACTTCGAACCCCTACCGGGCTGCTGGAATTAACGTTGGGGACCGGCGGTCGACGAGATCCTGGGCCAGGATTCCTGGCTGCCGCTTGTGCGTCGCTAGAAGTGCGGCGGTCGGTGATCGCTATATAGGTAGAACGTCGAACACGTTTTTTAAAATTTAACCACACATTATACACACACGTTTTTTTCACATCATACCTTTTTGTATGCCCACACTACCTAGCTAGCTAATTAGTGATAGCCTATTAACGGAAGGAACAGAAAACATTTAGAACTTAAATACTAAAGGGCACTTCGCTCATTTTTACATTTAAGACAACGCGGAACAATGTCAAAGGACTCTCGCTGCTGCTGATACCAAGGTCGGGGTCAAAGTGAAAGAACGCAGATCGCGGATTCCTCAGTTCGCGCATGTCTTCTTGTGTTACACGAAACGGAAGTCAATGACCTCCGAAAGGCGTCATCGATTCTTCGGACAACAATACTCTAAATTTGCCCCCGATCCAAAAGAGTTTTTCTCTTTCCCTCCTTTGATATTCCGATCGTCCCCGATGACCGATCCACCCTTGGATTCACGAAGTTACAAACAAATACAAACAAATAACTATACATTCATATACGGAAGCTGGAGTAAATCCGGTAAACTTCTCAGTGAGACGAGTTCGAATGGATGGGCGCTTTATGTGTTTCCTTTTAACAAAATGTTTCTATTATCTAACTTAAGGCGTTTATATGACTACTGTACTAAATGAAAAACAAACAAGTAAACTAGAATTTTACGTCGATTTATTTATGCTCCTTTTACGAAATGTGACTATGTTACAAACTGTTAATGCCTTGGAGGTTATGTGACTTTTAAAATATTCTTGTACTATGCCTTAATTTTGTGCATATTGATTACTATTTGCATACTCAAAGCCGCTTATCGCGCTTACTGTTTACAACGACTAAGAATGCATGTTTTTAAAGAACAAAATGTTAAAGTAATTTGTTGTTAGTTGTATTCCTTTCGTAGTTTTTGCTTAAGACAACTTCATAAAATGGAAGAAATACATTGGTTTTTCTGATCAAATGTCTTTCAACCAAAAAAGAGTACATTTGGTCAAATTTCACATAAAGAAGAGTACGTCCATTTTTCGATCGAAAAGGAGTACATGTACTCTTAAAAGAGTACGTATGGTATCCCTAATCTATACTAACCGATTTTACTTTAAGTTCAATCTCATGATGGTTTTACTTCGTTATTGATTTTTCCAGTAGAAATTCCATTGAAAACGTTTAAAAAAGTTTTTAAGTGGGAAAAACTGATCAATATCATGATTGAAAAAAGTGTGCGTTGGTTGAAGGGAGGTACCAACAATAAAGAAGATTTTTTTTTCTTACAAAAACAATATATATTTTTTACAATTTTTTTCATGAATGGTCTTAAGATAACCTTTATTTCCTTCATTGAAAGTATTTAGATCAAACGAATAGTTTTTTAGATACACGCATTCGTAACTGTCCCATTTCTAAACGAACTAAGCCTTAGGGCAACTAACCCTACCCACCTAGCCTTATGGTACCAATTGTTAAAGTAACATTTTCCTCAATAGAGTCCCTTTTTCGTGCAAAAAATTTTATGTTCAGGTGAAACTGGGTGAATCTAGTTTAACGATATCTATAAGATTTTGAATGATGATGTATGGCACATGACTTCGTTTATCATTCGACAAAACTCGATAGGAAGAGTCCTTAGTGGTCGCGTTTGAAATAGGGTGTCTGAACACTCTAAAATTGTCTGGCCGTGATAAAACATATCTATTCTGAAAGTCAAACGTCTAAACTGCATTTGAAAAAACAGAGTGTTGAATTAAAAAAAAAATACATTCTGAAACATTTAAAAATATTCATTTCTCTATTGTCATCTCTTCCAACCAAAAACCGATTCGTTGGCAAGTTGCAGCACTAGTTGTTTGGCAATGACGCATTTAGCACTTCATCTCAGTATCGTATTTCTGTCGATTGCACGTACACCGGGAATCGTTATAGTCAACCCAAATGTGGGAAACAAATCCTGTATAGAAAAATCAAGCTTCCACACCGAAAGGGGTAAACCATCTCAGTCGTGGATATATGTTTGTGGTAGATGGATACGGATCCGGAAAAATTTTGCCCTCACCAAAGCAGAGGAAATCATGGGAAGGAAAAACCTTCTAGCTGGATTTATTGAAGGTGCAGAAAAGGGCTATAAAATTGATCGCCTTAGTTTAGGGGGAAAATCGACTATCGTGGGTGGAGTGGGTGGCAGTCAACTCTCGGTTCTGGTCGTTAAGCCCAAATTCGCTCGGTCACATACCGGTGTTGACTAATGGTGCCTGGTGAAACGTGGCAAGTGCTCAAATCGTTGCCGTTCTTCGTTTTTCCGTTTATCGACGCTGCCACCGCCACTATCGTTATTATCGCGCAAATCCCAGGCGCTTTGAGATTTGCAGCTACCGATAAACAATGATTTTGTTATAAGTGGTAGAATTTGAAGTTGAGATTACAGGTTTAAAACTATACTTTCGCAAAAGTTATCGAAATTAGCATGACCGAGTTCCACTTAATAATTAAACAAGCTGATTTGATCCGGTCTTCTTCGGACTCACATTAAATATATATCAAAATGAGTCGATTGATTTTTCGAAATTTTGGAAGCATTGTATTCATCATTATTAGAAGTTTGGCCCATGTTTGACCATTTGAGTTTTGTCATGTTTTTTAGGTTTTGATCGGGATTTTTTACTGTTTCAAAATGTTTACTGTTCACTGGTTTTCAAATTGTTGAAAAACAAATAGCTAAAAGCTTTTTTTACAGAAACTTAAAACAATTTCTCTTGAATGGATAGTCATGCTATCAAAAAAGCATTTTGAATCCTTACCTTGAATTGGCCAAGCCTTACATTTTATATCTTCAAATGATAACAAAGTTTTTCACATATGCAACGACTCCTTTTGAGGATCCATCTTTTCAAGATGGATGATTTCCTCGTAGAATGGTATATTCAAGTATTATTTACAGTAGAACCCCGCTTATCTTAAGAGGTCAGGAGAAGGATCACCTTAGATGAGCAAAATCTCGGAATACAAGTAATACTATGAAAATGTAATCCTTTGGCTCTGGATTTGCATACCCTCCAGGCGCATAGCCCGGTATAGATTTTTGTTATGGTATTTAATCATTAAACTCACCGAAATCAACGATGTCAAAGCTGTGGACTGTATATGGATAAGGGTCGGATCAATCACTTCAGAATTCCAGGCTACACTTAAAGGAAGAACGCAAGAATAACACTTGATAACTATTTCTCTTTATTTTTCTCTTAAGGTTACAAGTACATTCTAAAATTTCACTTGGTAGGTAATTTCGCGGAACAAAGGATAATAATGCTGAAACACGCGGATTAGATTCAAAACTAAACTCACATCACGGCGCGCGCTTCTTTTTAAATCAGTTAGAATATTCTGGAAAGACTCCATACAGACAATGGTTGCCCGCCAGGATTGTTCTGGAATTTTCTGTGCATGCGCATGGAATAAACAGCTGAAATTTCTAATGATCCCGCGCCGATCCTCCGGTGCATAGGGCCGTGGTAAAAGACCTCCACTGTTGACGATCCGGAGCCAGCGTCTTCACCTGGTCTTAGTCAAGATTCTCGTCGACAGTTCGGATTTCAGCGGCTAGGCTTCGCCGCCACGAGTTTCTGGGCCTGCCTCTTCTTCGATGACCTTCTGGATTCCAGTCAAGCGCCTCTCTGCAAATCTCGTTTTCATCTTTTCGCAGCGTGTGCCCAATCCATCTCCACTTACGTTCCCGAATCTCGATTTCTAGCACCCTTTGATGACACCGGCGATGTAGTTCCTCATTCGAGATCCAGTTGCCAGGCCACCAAGCGCGGATGATATTCCGCAGGCAGCGGTTTACAAATACTTGCAGTTTTCGCGTCGTCACCGCATATGTGCACCAATTTTCGCACCCGTACAGCAATACGGATTTGACGTTTGAGTTGAAGATTCGGATTTTTGTTCGTAGAGATCTGGCGTGACCGCCAGATGTTTCGGAGACTCGCAAACGCAAATCGGGCCTTTCTGATCCGGGTTTCGATGTCTTTCCTGGTACCACCATCAGGCGTTATCTGGCTACCAAGATACTGGAAGCACTCCACTTTCTCAACCTGTTGCCCAGCTACCGTGATTGCCTGTGTTGATCTCCATCGACTGGGTCTTTCCAACATTGATTTTGAGACCTGCTGCCTTAGAGCTTTCGGTGAGGTCATCGAGTTTGCTCTGCATATCCGGTTGTGTTTGGGCGAGCAAAACAATATCGTCTGCCAGGTCAAGGTCGTTCAGTTTCTATTGTTGATGGATTCCACGGCAATCTTCGGTTCAGTGCACAGTCGATCGATCCAGTCAGAATCTCATCCATTACAATTAGAGAAAGAACCGGTGTGATAAGATACATCACTGTCTCACTCTAGCAGTTACCGGGATAGGATCGGACAAGACACCTTCGTTGAAAAACTTGCACGAAAATGCCTCTTACTGTGCTTCAATCAGATGGACTAGTTTCTCTGGGACTCCCCATCCTCTAAGAGCCGCACAGATGTTATCATGGTGAAGTCGGTCGAATGCTTTTTCGAAATCAACGAACACCAGCAGAAGAGAGTCCTGAAATCGTTGATTTGTTCCGTTGTGATGTGGTCTACACATGATCGTCCGGATTGGAATCCAGCTTGTTGCTGTCGGAGGGTAGCGTCTATTTTCTCCTGGATCCTGTTCAGGATCACTATGAGGGTTGATCTATAACGTTATGCCTCGCCAGTTACCACACTTTGACAGGTTTCCCTTCTTCGGGACCTTTACGAGGATTCAGTCGGCCGGGAATGTTGCAGTATCCCAAATGTCAGCGAAAAACGGTGCAACATTTGTGCTGACAAGGCAGGATCGACTTTCAGCATTTCAGCAGGGATGCAATCGATCCCAGGTGCTTTGTTGGATTTCATGTATTTGATTGCCACTTCTATTTCAGCCAGCGAGGGCGCTTCCGAGTTAACGCCAGTGATGCGACTTACTGTTGGTGCTTCGAGCTGCGGGTTCTGTTGGCCATTGCTATGCGTGACTCGAACAGCGAAGTGCTCAGTTCATCGTTTGACCTGATCTTTTCGATCGGTTAATAACTGACCTGCTCGGTCTTTTAGCGGCATTCTTGCATTAGTAATTGCACCACTAAGGCGGCCAGAAATGTCACAAAGCAATATTCCGAAAATCAATCATTTTACTTCAGCCATGCTTTACTGCATTCAGAGCCAAAAATACATTCCCGCGAAACATGATGTGTTAAAGAAGGACGCAGACTATCAGCAACGAACGTCTCGATGGTGATTGCCTTCCTTGATGGCTTTTAACCTTCTAGGATCACAACTGATATGTAAATCAATTGGCTAAAGAAGGGGGAAAATGGGAAAACAAATAACAATACGATTCAACACGAGGCACTTGACGATAAAGTAAGGCATCGGATGGATAATATGCGAAAAACAATAAGTAGCAACCATCTGATGTACCTGAACAAGTAGCACGCATCGATAGAATTGGTTAAGCAATAAAAACAGCACTTGTGAGCGCTGCTTGTGTGATTTTTTGCCCGGTCGGATGCAACCTCATGTGTTCGACCCATCTGAGCTGGTTGTGGGTAGCAATGTGGCTTCTTCGTCACTTGCTACAAACAACCAGCAGTTGCTGGGCAAAGAATCACACAAGCAGTAAAAAGCTGTCGATAACACAATGCCCTGCTCACATTTTCACCATCTATTCGTTTCTTCTACCCAAAGCGCTCTAGCTTTGACCTTTCCACCTATCAATTTTCATTTCTGTCTTAATTGCTCTCTAACTAGAATTTCAATTTGCCGAAATGCCATAAACTTAGATAAGATGATATGTATCAGTTCTGAGAGATGTGTAGAGGTTACAACTGCCGTTTAACTGCCTTTTTCAGCTCCGCATATCGAAGCGGCCGGCTGCTTTGGCTGACCTGGTACATGCCTGCTCAATTCCGACTTTCGCCTTTCCCCGATCATCGATCATCCTCCAAGTTTCATCCGACATCCATTCACTTCTTCTTTCACAAACTTTACCAAGAGAACCATGCCTCATTGTGATAAAGACATTCTTGATTCCACATCACTGTTCTTCAACTGTTCCGTCTGTCAGCAGCTCCGAGGCTCGGGATTCAAGCTGTTCAACGTTTGCCCTTTTCACCTCTGGATTCTTCAACCGGTGGACGTCGTATCGACACCCGACGTTCACCTCGCGCCGTTGGACACGCGCAACTCTCAGTCGTATCTCGCCAAGGACGAGGTGTTGGTCAGATGCAATGTCTGTGCTTCGTTTGTTGCGGACATCAAGAAGGCTCCTTCTCCATTATCGGCTGATGCAGGTGTGGTCAATTTAATTTTCTGTTCGGCCATCTCGGAATACCAAAGTGACCTTATGTGCTGATCAAT
Source organism: Uranotaenia lowii (assembly GCF_029784155.1). Taxonomy (NCBI): domain Eukaryota; kingdom Metazoa; phylum Arthropoda; class Insecta; order Diptera; family Culicidae; genus Uranotaenia; species Uranotaenia lowii. The sequence continues at coordinate 155,416,002 of NC_073693.1, read as the reverse complement.
GGGGGAAGGGCGATCTACCGATCACCATGTTGTTGTTGCCATAAAATTCTACAAACAGCTCTCCGTTTTTGCTAATCAGTCCTAGGCCACGGCGCCCCATGATACGCTCAAGGTCCTGATTGTCGGAGCCAATCTTTGCGTTGAAGTCGCCCAAATGGATTGTAATGTCACCCTTCGGAATTTTCTCAACCACACTGTTCAGTGGACTGTAAAACTGCTCTTTCTCCTGCAAATCGGCAACGTCAGTTGAAGCATAACACTGGACCATTGTAAAGTCCTTGACCCGTGTTATAACTCTAGAGGTGATAAACAAAATCTGCTGAACGATTCAAGTTCATTTGAAAATAAAATTAAATATTTGCATCTTTATATCAAATAAACACGTTCGTCATCGTGGGACCTACATTTGGATGACGGGGTGTGACGCTCTCTTGCTCAATTAAGCTGCTAAGTTTAGCCACACGTTGCAAATCTTGAAGTTCTCCTTCCTATTTTTCGCTTCGAGAATTTCTTTGGGCCCGGCTAGTTACACTATAAAAATGAGAGTGTTGAATTCAATCATAAACTATGTGTTTTGAATAGATTCTCATTTTTGCGAAATGGATAAAGTTTGGTTCCAATGTAAATTGCGCACTTTCATCAACCTAAATTTTGACAGCACTTTGTTGCCTGTAAAAAGTACTATCCGATCTATATTTCTTCAAATTTTAAAAATAGTGTGTTTTTGAGATATTGACAATACAAGAGAAAAAGAAAAAAATATTTTGAACAGTTTCTTTCAAAATCAATCATTATTAAATCGATTGCTGGCAAAACCGTTGAATGCTTCAAACAATTTTGTGCGTGAGTAATTAAAATATAGGCAAACATTGTTAAAAATGTCCGCAAAGTCGGAAACTACGGTTCAGGGTCATCAAGATAGTCAAAGCGCATGCCAGAATTTTTATTCATAAATGAGCGATAAATAAGTGTAGATCGCTTAAATTTCTTGCAAATTTTTCTAAGATGAGCAAAAAGTGTTGCCTAGCTATGAGTCAATAAAACCTAACCTCAATTTTTTTTTTTTTGCTAATTCCAGAGCTTGTGAGCTACAAATATAGCCGATACCGAGACAATGAGACAGATGATTCGTGGTGAACAACAAAGCTTATGATAAACCATATTTCAAACGAATTCCAGAAGATGAATCTTATAAAATTTCTGATCGTCCCTTGCAGATTAAAGTGTGGATTTGCTAGATGTTTAAAAAAAATAAAATGATTTGCTAAGACTCCTGCTCTTGTAAAAAGAACAACAATTTTGAAAACAAAATCTTTGATTTTCGCTGTTTAAAGAAGCCTAAAAAAGTACTCTTGTATATAAATATTTAGCAAACTACGATCTTAACTAACTGATTGATGCTACTTGACTTGAAGTGCAATCTCATGATGGTTCTGGTTAATTTTTTTTTAGAATTTGTCAGCAGACAATGCAGTTAAAACGTTTTTTGTGGCACACAAATAATCAAGTTTTGTTAATTTCGAAACAGCTGAACCCACCAATGCCCTCCTCACTTTTAAAACTAGAATAAAGATTTGAATTCTAATTCGTAGCCAGAATATCGACGATCAATGAACGCTTTAGGAGCGGATCTGTTTTGGACGATAACACTTATGTCCGAGTAAGTGATTAATATTAAATTGTTAATCATTAGAAATATGTTTTATGCTTCCCTATTCAATTTTAGTTCCTTGAGCAAGAATACATAGTATTTGAAACGTTGGATGAGGCACACATAAAAGGGTTTTATTTAGAAAATTTTGATTCGTATTAGTTTTTGGCGTTTTGAAAATATTGATTTCAATCTATTAAATTTGTTTATTTGATTTCTGATTCAAAATAAGGAATACCTTTTTGAATTATCTATTGAAGGCGTCCAGGAAAAATTTATTCTGATGGATTCAATGTCGTACCACTAGCACTGATTTTTTTTTCAATTTTGTGTGATGGTAATAAGTGAAAATAATAGTTTCAGAAATCAATTTCATTATTTATTGTGCAGTTTGGTATTGGTGTTATTTCTAGCGAAATTGGAATCTCGAAACAGTTCAAGTCCATCGCACTTGTCTTTCACGGATCAATAATTTCTTACCTCCAAATGGGAAGATTTTTAAATGAACATTAATTTCCCCCTGGCCTATTCAATCGGAAAAGTGAGTTGTATATTAAATTTGATATACGACGGTTCTGTTCATCTGAAAAATAGCTTGAGTGCTTAAATTACACGCTTAAAACAAATTAATTAACTACATGCTTTATTCCCATTGAAACGATTTTCACAATCACTTGCTCTCTCGTCCCTCCTCCGGAAAATACAAATTTCAGCACAAATACAGTACCCTTCAGTCTACCCTTCTTCAACAGTTCTCGTTAGTGCATCTGCTGAATTTTTGCTTGGAGGAACAGGGCGAAGGAACGAAATTGTCTGATTTATGCTGCACGTGATAAGCAATGGGTTGTACCTCCATGCACCATAGTGATGTATCTTCGTTTGCCACCCTTTAAATTTTCGACCCTTCGCCCACCGAAACCCCTTCTTTTCCTCCTTACACTCGCCAAATTGCACACAAACAGCAAAACAGCTCATTATTTGCCGCGCACTCGAAACATTTTCCGAAAACGCTTCGCTGCTGCTGAGCTGAAAAACAAGAATGTTAACGCTGGTTTTACAATTTCATTAATGGTTCGATGGAAAATGCTCTCCACTTGTTGTCGTACAAAGCTCTGCATATACGTGTGTTTGTGTTTTTTTCTCTGTTCTGTCTGTTGTTACATTATCAGCAACAGGCACTGAATTTCGTTTTTTTTCTCTCGTATTTTGCATATTCACCAGTAGGTAAGACTTGTGCTGAGCGAGCGTTCCATTGCAGAAAATATGCACTCAATGTGCATCAAAATTATGAAGGTTCAAATTTTTAAACACGCTTTGGATATAAATTATGCGAAGGTACGTAAACTTTTTGAAATGAGGTGATATCTCAACCTGTTATTTCAAGGAAATAACTTTCTTGAGAAAAAAAACGTCCAATACATAACTTTGAGGGTATCCCATTTTCTCAACATTCATTGTCCATCAAAGTGCTTAAAAATTGATAACCCAAAAGACACAAAAAATAATCCAAACCTTCAATCGAGATTCCTCAAACCTTTACTTGGTTGTTTGGTTAGTTTGCCCGGGGTCGATTTATTATTTATTTGATTGTTGTGAAATATTTTCGAACCAAAAGTGTGGTCGGCTTTCTGTTTGTGATGATAGGCTTATCGTGATGTCAGCCACATGATGTGGGAAAATGGACAGTCGGTTATTATTGCTGCTGCTGCTTTGTGCTTTCGCCATATTGTTGGTACACATTTTCTTCTGAGGATTCGAGACATCGAAGGGAAAGTTTGACAGCTTCGTGAAAAGGCATTCCACCAATACTTGACCATTTTAATATTTTATCAGCTCTAGCTGGTACTGATTGGAAAAGCCATGTCGTGAAGGCAAGTTTTGATTATCCTTTATTATAATACTTAATTTTCAGTCTTAAAATTGGGCTTTTTGTGGGCTAGTATTACGAAATACTTCTTCAAATATATGTTAATAATTTTATCAAAAGAAAACTTTTTTAATGCTGAGGACTGATAACTATGAAATACAATAACTTTTGAATCATCTAGTAAACTTAATTTAAATTATACTCCTAGTATAAGTAACTCCAGAATAATGACCACTCGAAATCATATGTTTTCAATGATTTTTGTAAACCTTCAGTTGAAATAGATACCTTTTACAGATTATGTTGTTTTGACTATGTGTAAACTTATTTCATTTCGAAAAAACTTATCCAAAAGGAATTATGGTATAAGGTAGAAAATGTAAATATTTCATAACAAGCTGTATCATTACAAGTAAAAAACAGATTACTTTTTTACCCATGCAGTTGCACGTAATGTTTCATGGATTTTTCTAAGTGTGAAATTAAAAAAAAAACTAACGCTACATAGATACATGGTATTCGTAGATTAATTGATTCTCTCATTAAATATCACCATAAAATAAAATATTAGAATTTCAAATTTAAATCACATAGACTAACTGGCTATTTGAATGCCGTGCACGTATTCCAGGAGGAAAACAAGTCAATACCTTCACATTAAACTTTGTATACCCTTAGGTTAGGCTTGTCAGATACTTTCAGAAAAAAGCGGGACATCTCACGAAGAAAAAGCGGGACGCAGCCGAAAAAAGCGGGACATTTAAGAAAATCTTTAAAAAAAGCTTTATTGTGTAGCCAAACTTATAATTTTATCATCAGCCAAGTTGTTCAAAGAAAGTACACAAAGGGTTTTTTAAACTCAGATTGATTTTACCCAATTTTTCTACATGACTTCTATTTACACGTTTTTTTGCCATACACAGTAAACATTTGCTTCGATTTCCAGCAAAAAAAAAATGCTGGAAACGTTTAGCAATCCAAAATTTTGCTGGAAATCAGCAATCGGTTTTCTAATCGCTGGATTTTTCAGCATTCGGTTGCGTTCCTTTCTTTTTTGCTGGAAAATCAGCAATCGGTTTTCAAAATGCTGGACTTTCCAGCAATTGATCTAATTTGCTGGAAAATCAGCAATCGAGTTGTCAAATTGGAGTCTGTTTGTTTTCGTACGCTGAAGCAAGGTGAGACTGTATTTCACGAATTTTGGTTAGATTAATATAATCATTTTTATTTTCCTCTATATTCTAGCAACCAGGCATCAAGTCAAGGGTTAGTTTTTATTGCACAGGCAGAAATTCCATAAAAGATACTAATCAAAACTATTTTTACAGGTGGCGGATGATCAACACTTTGGCACAAAGCTGCCACCCCAGAGCCGGTGTAAGAAAGATGTAGAACAAAAGATTTTTTTGGAAATAAATAAATCCCTTATTGAAAATAGGAGAAAATTATTGTTTTTATATGCACAGAGAATATGATAATATGAGAATATTGGCTGTGCATATAATTAGCAATAAAAACAATTATTTTCTCCCATTTTTCAATAAGGGATTTATTTATTTCAAGAAACATCATTTTTAACAACTTTCTATCATTGGCTCTGGGGTGGCAGCTTTGTGCCAAAGTGTTGATCATCCGCCACCTGAAAGGCAAAATTTTGGTTAGTATCTTTTATGGAATATCTACCTGTCCAATAAAAACTCACCCTTGATTTGATGCCTGATTGATAGAATATAGAGGAAAATAAAAATAACACTGGGTGACAGCCAAAAAATAGTCTGGGGTTTCTCAGCTGATTTAGACTAATTTTTGTGTCCTGAGTTAGAATATCACATTGATTTTGCTGTATCAGATCAACTTTTTGAGATACAGTATTCTAATATCCTGACCTAATTGAACAAAACCATGGTCATTGTCGGACTCAGGGCGTCAATATTAGTCTAATTCAGTTGGAAAACCCTGGACTATTTTCAAAAAATCTTTTTTTGTTACTCAGTGTAATTATATTAATCCGACCAAAATTCGAAAAAAAGAGTCTCACCTTGCTCCAGCGTACGAAAACAAACAGTTCCCATAGCTGATTTTTCAGCAAAAATGACAAGACTACAACCGAATGCTGAAAAATCCAGCAATTGGAAAACCGATTACTGATTTCCAGCAAAATTTTGGATTGCTGAACGTTTCCAGCCATTTTTTTTGCTGGAAATCGAGGCAAAAATTTACTGTGTATGCACTGTTATTTTCCACGGTTTTCGAGAATTAACACGTTATTTGAGAGAAAATAATTCAATTCGTACATGAAAACGGCGGATATGATATCGTTAAAAAATCTACATATGTGTAGTTTGTTTAAAAATTTGTTTGTATGGTAATTTGTTTAGAAACTTGAAAACTCAAAAAAACTGCCATCAGCTTTCATCTTTATATACTTTGGACAATTGAGTCGATAAAGGTGGTGTATAATATAACGCAATTCAACTAGGATCCCAGCACAAAGATTAATCTGTTTAATTCTATAATCTATAATTATTTGGAGGCAACTTGAACAATATTTTCTTCATACATTGGTTGAACTTGCTTCAAGAGCACTTAACTGAATCCGAATCTTACTGTAATGCTAGAGTTCAGAGTATTCTGCATTGCCTTAAAAAAAATATGAAAAATGCTGCTTATTTTTAGAAAAACCGAGCAACGTTCCAGGTTTTTTAACAGGCTACAAGACCAAGTTTAAGTTTCATAAGTGGCCTGAAGATTCTCATAAATCATTCAGTGTTACTTGAGTAAGATGTATTTCAAAGATTTTATGTTCATCACAGAATTCAAAATGAGACTAAAGTTTGATTTTTTCCATTGCTAGTCAGTTTACTTAGTAAATTCTTACCAAGAAAAAAAGCGGGACATTTTGAGGAAAAAGCGGGACAGCGGGACATGCAACAAAAAAGCGGGACATGTCCCGCTTTTGCGGGACGGATGGCAACCCTACCTTAGGTCATATTTAAGCAATGATCCAGGGAAATAATTTTCTGCCAGACATAATGTAACAAAAAAAATCCTCTTTGCCTCAAAAATCTTCTTAAAGCAAAAAAAAGCTCCACAAATGATGGTCACCAAACAAGAAAAAACTTGGTATTTCCCCTTATTTCCAGATTGTTGTATTCTTCCTCCTTGGGGCACTTTTAGCAGACCGTGGATTAACTTAACAATCACCAACCAGTATGACTTTGTGGAAGTTTGCCGGGAGACCATCTTCGATGGGATCACGCTTGATTTGACCTTACATCGTGTGCCATTACTGCGGACAACATCGTCCTCTAGAGCTGTATCCGGAAAAAAAACTCTCGAACAACCAAAGTGAAACCAACAAAAATAAGAAACGACAAAAGTGAAATCTTAAGCTTTGTCCGTCTTCTTCAAGAAACGAGACAGAGAGAGCCTTTCACCATTCGCATAAATGGTTTCCCAACCTTTCGCATATTGAGAAATGTTCGATTTTTTTGTCGTTTTTTCTTCTGGCTGCAGTCGAGATTCCATTCATAAACATCGCCCATGGACATCGGTATTTATTGCACCATAATTGAAAGTCCGAGTTATTGACTGCAGGAGAATGCATCAGCTCGATCCACAAAAGTGAAGAAAGATAATCCTTCCGGAATTGAGGGATCCCTTCAAGTGCTATCGAATTGGAGCACCATAGGACCCGTACGAATGCAGGGATGTTCGTTTCTCAAGATGATGGGCGGGCATGTATGTGAGATTTTAGAGCCGACCCATGGAGTAATGGGCTTTCATAGGTTCAAGTGGATACTTACTATTGAGAAAGAAATATGTTGGATTTTTTTTTAGTTTTTTTTAACGAAATCTATAAAACGAGGAATCCTGAAAAATTTATCAAGATCCGCAAATCTTATCAAGGTCCGAAAATCTTATCAATACTCAAAATTTCAGCTAGACCCATTTGATTAACAAGCATTATAATTCAGAACTCAGAAAAAAATACTTTGGAGCCAGGAGCTTGCAGTTCCTGTCCATCTTAGGAGTTCAAAAGCAGTTTTTGTTTGCAATCCACTAAGTTCACCCTAAAAGTAATGCCTATTTGTTGTTCAAATCGGAGACATTGAAGATTTTTTTGTTTTGTTCAATTTGCAGGACTACATTTATGACATAAAATCAAACATATCCACATCTTGCGAGGCTCGTGTTGTAGCATTAATCTTCCTTAAAGATTGCCTAACTGTCTGCTTGCATTAGCTGCCAGTTTGTCTCCGGTGAAATGAACTCACGAATGTCCTTACACAGCATTTTTCAGCGAATTAACTCAATCGAAACGCACCATAAAACCATGCCTCTTGAACTGCAACTTGAAACCTATGAATGGTTGTTTGTTTTAACCCATCAGATGGTTAGAACGATTTGAAGGAGTGCTCAGTTTCAACTTGAAAGGGACACAATCCGAACATCATTTCTTCACTGAAGGATGGGCGGAAAAAATGAAATAACGCATTTTGTCCTTCGTTTCTTCCACTCCATCGGGTTGAGTGAAGTGTGCGAAAATTTTCCTGAAGGGTAGACGAACGAAAAGCAGAAAAAAATGACAAAGCTTCCGAAAGACGGCGAAACTGCCATTTGCAGCTCCATTTTCCGGCCGACCGCGAAAGTCATAATTTATAGATTGAATTTAATCTCTTTAATGTACTGCCATGCCGCCGAGCTGTGTGTTAGCCTTTCCGGTGAAAAAAAAAAGAATTCTCGGCAAGCTTTCAGGCCGCTGGCTGAAAAAGAGGTCGTCAGAGAAACAGTCATCTTCATCCAAGAAATGTATCTTTGAAAAATGACAATTTTTGTTGCTCTTAGGACAGCAACATGTGGCCTTTGGAGATTTGAGGCATCATTCAAATGACGGAGCTATTTTTCGACTTTTAGGCTGAGTGGTCTGCAAGGTGGGAATGATAACCACCTGTCAAACTTCATTGCAGCGATCCTTATCGGTTTGTGGTAGGAAATTATTCTTAATGATGGTTTATATTAGATTCAGCACAAAAATGAGATAGTCAAGAATTTGATGAGTCAAAATCCATGGATCCAGAATCACGAGTTAAAAGCAACGACTGAAGAGACAGTGAGAACAGCCAAGAAAAACGAATCAAAATTCGAAAGTTATGGGTGGGGAGTCCATGTTCAGAATTAAAAAGTCAAGAGTCAAAAGTCCTAGGCCAAAAGTCAAGAGTCCAGAGTCATGTATGAATGATTGTATCCCATTTACCCGAAAACTTTTGCCCAGAATGAATTTTTCCCTGAATGACAAATACCCGAAATCAAACCCCAGAATGAACCATTTCCCAGAAAAAAAAATCCCAAGAATGCAACATTCAAAAGTCAAAATTCAAGAGTCAACAGTTAAGATCCAAGTATGAAGAGTCAAAATTCGAGGGAAAAGAATCAAAAGTCAAAAGTGAAGAGTGAAAAGGAAAGAGTCAAGAGTCAAGAGTCAAGAATCAAGAGTCAAGAGTCAAAATTCAAGAGTCAAGAGTCAAAAGTCAAGAGTCAAGAGTAAAGAGTCAAAATTCCAGGGAAAAGAATCAAAAGTCAAAAGTGAAGAGTGAAAAGAAAAGAGTCAAGAGTCAAGAGTCAAGAGTCAAAATTCAAGAGTCAAGAGTCAAAAGTCAAGAGTCAACAGTCAAGAGTAAAGATTCAAAAATCGAGAGTCAATGGCCAAGAGACAAAAGTCGAGAGTCAAGAGTCGAGAGTCAAGAGTCAAGAGTTAAAAGTCAAGAGTCAAGAGTCAAGAGTCAAGAGTCAAGAGTCAAGAGTCAAGAGTCAAAAGTCAAAAGTCAAAAGTCAAGAGTCAAGAGTCAAGAGTCAAGAGTCAAGAGTCAAGAGTCAAGAGTCAAGAGTCAAGAGTCAAGAGTCAAGAGTCAAAAGTCAAGAGTCAAGAGTCAAGAGTCAAGAGTCAAGAGTCAAGAGTCAAGAGCAAGAGTCAAGAATCAAGAATCAAGAATCAAGAGTCAAGAGTCAAGAGTCAAGAGTCAAGAGTCAAGAGTCAAGAGTCAAGAGTCAAGAGTCAAGAGTCAAGAGTCAAGAGTCAAGAGTCAAGAGTCAAGAGTCAAGAGTCAAGAGTCGAGAGTCAAGAGTCAAGAGTCAAGAGTCAGGAGTCCAGAGTCAAGAGTCAAGAGTCAAGAATCAAGAGTCAAGAGTCAAGAATCAAGAAACAAGAGTCAAGAGTCAAGAGTCAAGAGTCAAGAGTCAAGAGTCAAGAGTCAAGAATCAAGAGTCAAGAGTCAGGAATCAAGAGTCAAGAGTCAAGAGTCAAGAGTCAAGAGTCAAGAGTCAAGAGTCAAGAGTCAAGAGTCAAGAGTCAAGAGTCAAGAGTCAAGAGTCACGAGTCAAGAGTCAAGAGTCAAGAGTCAAGAGTCAAGAGTCAAGAGTCAAGAGTCAAGAGTCAAGAGTCAAGAGTCAAGAGTCAAGAGTCAAGAGTCAAGAGTCAAGAGTCAAGAGTCAAGAGAGAAGAGTCAAGAGTCAAGAGTCAAGAGTCAAGAGTCAAGAGTCAAGAGTCAAGAGTCAAGATTCAAGAGTCAAGAGTCAAGAGTCAAGAGTCAAGAGTCAAGAGTCAAGAGTCAAGAGTCAAGAGTCAAGAGTCAAGAGTCAAGAGTCAAGAGTCAAGAGTCAAGAGTCAAGAGTCAAGAGTCAAGAGTCAAGAGTCAAGAGTCAAGAGAGAAGAGTCAAGAGTCAAGAGTCAAGAGTCAAGAGTCAAGAGTCAAATGTCAAGAGTCAAGAGTCAAGAGTCAAGAGTCATGAGTCAAGAGTCAAGAGTCAAGAGTCAAGAGTCAAGAGTCAAGAGTCAAGAGTCAAGAGTCAAGAGTCAAGAGTCAAGAGTCAAGAGTCAAGAGTCAAGAGTCAAGAGTCAAGAGTCAAGAGTCAAGAGTCAAGAGTCAAGAGTCAAGAGTCAAGAGTCAAGAGTCAAGAGTCAAGAGTCAAGAGTCAAGAGTCAGGAGTCCAGAGTCAAGAGTCAAGAGTCAAGAGTCAAGAGTCAAGAGTCAAGAGTCAAGAGTCAAGAGTCAAGAGTCAAGAGTCAAGAGTCAAGAGTCAAGAGTCAGGAGTCAAGAGTCAAGAGTCAAGAGTCAAGAGTCAAGAGTCAAGAGTCAAAAGTCGAAAGTCAAGAGTCAAGAGTCAAGAGTCAGGAGTCCAGAGTCAAGAGTCAAGAGTCAAGAATCAAGAGTCAAGAGTCAAGAATCAAGAAACAAGAGTCAAGAGTCAAGAGTCAAGAGTCAAGAGTCAAGAGTCAAGAGTCAAGAATCAAGAGTCAAGAGTCAGGAATCAAGAGTCAAGAGTCAAGAGTCAAGAGTCAAGAGTCAAGAGTCAAGAGTCAAGAGTCAAGAGTCAAGAGTCAAGAGTCAAGAGTCAAGAGTCACGAGTCAAGAGTCAAGAGTCAAGAGTCAAGAGTCAAGAGTCAAGAGTCAAGAGTCAAGAGTCAAGAGTCAAGAGTCAAGAGTCAAGAGTCAAGAGTCAAGAGTCAAGAGTCAAGAGTCAAGAGTCAAGAGTCAAGAGTCAAGAGAGAAGAGTCAAGAGTCAAGAGTCAAGAGTCAAGAGTCAAGAGTCAAGAGTCAAGAGTCAAGATTCAAGAGTCAAGAGTCAAGAGTCAAGAGTCAAGAGTCAAGAGTCAAGAGTCAAGAGTCAAGAGTCAAGAGTCAAGAGTCAAGAGTCAAGAGTCAAGAGTCAAGAGTCAAGAGTCAAGAGTCAAGAGTCAAGAGTCAAGAGTCAAGAGAGAAGAGTCAAGAGTCAAGAGTCAAGAGTCAAGAGTCAAGAGTCAAATGTCAAGAGTCAAGAGTCAAGAGTCATGAGTCAAGAGTCAAGAGTCAAGAGTCAAGAGTCAAGAGTCAAGAGTCAAGAGTCAAGAGTCAAGAGTCAAGAGTCAAGAGTCAAGAGTCAAGAGTCAAGAGTCAAGAGTCAAGAGTCAAGAGAGAAGAGTCAAGAGTCAAGAGTCAAGAGTCAAGAGTCAAGAGTCAAATGTCAAGAATCAAGAGTCAAGAGTCAAGAGTCAAGAGTCAAGAGTCAAGATTCAAGAGTCAAGAGTCAAGAGTCAAGAGTCAAGAGTCAAGAGTCAAGAGTCAAGAGTCAAGAGTCAAGAGTCAAGAGTCAAGAGTCAAGAGTCAAGAGTCAAGAGTCACGAGTCTAGAGTCAAGAGTCAAGAGTCAAGAGTCAAGAGTCAAGAGTCAAGAGTCAAGAGTCAAGAGTCAAGAGTCAAGAGTCAAGAGTCAAGAGTCAAGAGTCAAGAGTCAAGAGTCAAGAGTCAAGAGTCAAGAGTCAAGAGAGAAGAGTCAAGAGTCAAGAGTCAAGAGTCAAGAGTCAAGAGTCAAGAGTCAAGAGTCAAGAGTCAAGAGTCAAGAGTCAAGAGTCAAGAGTCAAGAGTCAAGAGTCAAGAGTCAAGAGTCAAGAGTCAAGAGTCAAGAGTCAAGAGTCAAGAGTCAAGAGTCAAGAGTCAAGAGTCAAGAGTCAAGAGTCAAGAGTCAAGAGTCAAGAGTCAAGAGTCAAGAGTCAAGAGAGAAGAGTCAAGAGTCAAGAGTCAAGAGTCAAGAGTCAAGAGTCAAATGTCAAGAGTCAAGAGTCAAGAGTCAAGAGTCATGAGTCAAGAGTCAAGAGTCAAGAGTCAAGAGTCAAGAGTCAAGAGTCAAGAGTCAAGAGTCAAGAGTCAAGAGTCAAGAGTCAAGAGTCAAGAGTCAAGAGTCAAGAGTCAAGAGTCAAGAGTCAAGAGTCAAGAGTCAAGAGTCAAGAGTCAGGAGTCAAGAGAGAAGAGTCAAGAGTCAAGAGTCAAGAGTCAAGAGTCAAGAGTCAAATGTCAAGAGTCAAGAGTCAAGAGTCAAGAGTCAAGAGTCAAGAGTCAAGATTCAAGAGTCAAGAGTCAAGAGTCAAGAGTCAAGAGTCAAGAGTCAAGAGTCAAGAGTCAAGAGTCAAGAGTCAAGAGTCAAGAGTCAAGAGTCAAGAGTCAAGAGTCACGAGTCAAGAGTCAAGAGTCAAGAGTCAAGAGTCAAGAGTCAAGAGTCAAGAGTCAAGAGTCAAGAGTCAAGAGTCAAGAGTCAAGAGTCAAGAGTCAAGAGTCAAGAGTCAAGAGTCAAGAGTCAGGAATCAAGAGTCAAGAGTCAAGAGTCAAGAGTCAAGAGTCAAGAGTCAAGAGTCACGAGTCAAGAGTCAAGAGTCAAGAGTCAAGAGTCAAGAGTCAAGAGTCAAGAGTCAAGAGTCAAGAGTCAAGAGTCAAGAGTCAAGAGTCAAGAGTCAAGAGTCAAGAGTCAAGAGTCAAGAGTCAAGAGTCAAGAGTCAAGAGTCAAGAGTCAAGAGTCAGGAGTCAAGAGTCAAGAGTCAAGAGTCAAGAGTCAAGAGTCAAGAGTCAAGAGTCGAGAGTCAAGAGTCAAGAGTCAAGAGTCAGGAGTCCAGAGTCAAGAGTCAAGAGTCAAGAATCAAGAGTCAAGAGTCAAGAATCAAGAAACAAGAGTCAAGAGTCAAGAGTCAAGAGTCAAGAGTCAAGAGTCAAGAGTCAAGAATCAAGAGTCAAGAGTCAGGAATCAAGAGTCAAGAGTCAAGAGTCAAGAGTCAAGAGTCAAGAGTCAAGAGTCAAGAGTCAAGAGTCAAGAGTCAAGAGTCAAGAGTCAAGAGTCAAGAGTCAAGAGTCACGAGTCAAGAGTCAAGAGTCAAGAGTCAAGAGTCAAGAGTCAAGAGTCAAGAGTCAAGAGTCAAGAGTCAAGAGTCAAGAGTCAAGAGTCAAGAGTCAAGAGTCAAGAGTCAAGAGTCAAGAGTCAAGAGTCAAGAGTCAAGAGTCAAGAGAGAAGAGTCAAGAGTCAAGAGTCAAGAGTCAAGAGTCAAGAGTCAAGAGTCAAGAGTCAAGATTCAAGAGTCAAGAGTCAAGAGTCAAGAGTCAAGAGTCAAGAGTCAAGAGTCAAGAGTCAAGAGTCAAGAGTCAAGAGTCAAGAGTCAAGAGTCAAGAGTCAAGAGTCAAGAGAGAAGAGTCAAGAGTCAAGAGTCAAGAGTCAAGAGTCAAGAGTCAAATGTCAAGAGTCAAGAGTCAAGAGTCAAGAGTCATGAGTCAAGAGTCAAGAGTCAAGAGTCAAGAGTCAAGAGTCAAGAGTCAAGAGTCAAGAGTCAAGAGTCAAGAGTCAAGAGTCAAGAGTCAAGAGTCAAGAGTCAAGAGTCAAGAGTCAAGAGTCAAGAGTCAAGAGTCAAGAGTCAAGAGTCAAGAGTCAAGAGTCCAGGGGCAAGGGTCAAGAGTCAAGAGTCAAGAGTCAAGAGTCAAGAGTCAAGAGCAAGAGTCAAGAATCAAGAGCCAAGAGTCAAGAGTCAACAGCAAGAGTCAAGAGTCAAGAGTCAAGAGTCAAGAGTCAAGAGTCAAGAGTCAAGAGTCAAGAGTCAAGAGTCAAGAGTCAAGAGTCAAGAGTCAAGAGTCAGGAGTCCAGAGTCAAGAGTCAAGAGTCAAGAGTCAAGAGTCAAGAGTCAAGAGTCAAGAGTCAAGAGTCAAGAGTCAAGAGTCAAGAGTCAAGAGTCAAGAGTCAAGAGTCAAGAGTCAAGAGTCAAGAGTCAAGAGTCAGGAGTCAAGAGTCAAGAGTCAAGAGTCAAGAGTCAAGAGTCAAGAGTCAAGAGTCAAGAGTCAAGAGTCAAGAGTCAAGAGTCAAGAGTCAAGAGTCAAGAGTCAAGAGTCAAGAGTCAAGAGTCAAGAGTCAAGAGTCAAGAGTCAAGAGTCAAGAGTCAAGAGTCAAGAGTCAAGAGTCAAGAGTCAAGAGTCAAGAGTCAAGAGTCAAGAGTCAAGAGTCAAGAGTCAAGAGTCAAGAGTCAAGAGTCAAGAGTCAAGAGTCAAGAGTCAGGAGTCAGGAGTCAAGAGTCAAGAGTCAAGAGTCAAGAGTCAAGAGTCAAGAGTCAAGAGTCAAGAGTCAAGAGTCAAGAGTCAAGAGTCAAGAGTCAAGAGTCAAGAGTCAAGAGTCAAGAGTCAAGAGTCAAAAGTCAAGAGTCAAGAGTCAAGAGTCAAGAGTCAAAAGTCAAGAGTCAAGAGTCAAGAGTCAAGAGTCAAGAGTCAAGAGTCAAGAGTCAAGAGTCAAGAGTCAAGAGTCAAGAGTCAAGAGTCAAGAGTCAAGAGTCAAGAGTCAAGAGTCAAGAGTCAAGAGTCAAGAGTCAAGAGTCAAGAGTCAGGAGTCAAGAGTCAAGAGTCAAGAGTCAAGAGTCAAGAGTCAAGAGTCAAGAGTCAAGAGTCAAGAGTCAAGAGTCAAGAGTCAAGTGTCAAGAGTCAAGAGTCAAGTGTAAAGAGTCAAGAGTCAAGAGAGAAGAGTCAAGAGTCAAGAGTCAAGAGTCAAGAGTCAAGAGTCAAGAGTCAAGAGTCAAGAGTCAAGAGTCAAGAGTCAAGAGTCAAAAGTCAAGAGTCAAGAGTCAAGAGTCAAGAGTCAAGAGTCAAGAGTCAAGAGTCAAGAGTCAAGAGTCAAGAGCCAAGAGTCAAGAGTCAAGAGTCAAGAGTCAAAAGTCAAGAGTCAAGAGTCAAGAGTCAAGAGTCAAGGGTCAAGAGTCAAGAGTCAAGAGTCAAGAGTCAAGAGTCAAGAGTCAAGAGAGTCAAGAGTCAAGAGTTTATAGTGAAGAATCAAGAGTCAAGAGTCAAGAGTCGAAATTCAAGAATATTTAAAATTTTTATTCATAAGATTATTTCTCCTGAGAACTTTGAATTGAAAATTGTAAAAAACAAAAATAAGATAGTGCTAAGAATTTCCACACTTTTGGAATTTCGAAGCCAAAATCCCCACTCATTCAAAGCTGTCAAGTTTCGAAATGAATGCTGATTTAAACTGACAGCATCTTGAAAATCACCCAAGCAATAATGGACAACCTGATATCGTAGTTGTCCCGGCTCCATTCTCCCGGGCCGATCAAAATATTCCAACTCCTTCGCAGTTGTCAGTTTTTATTTCCCAAATAAATGAAATTCCACTCAGCAACACACTATCCTACTTATACTTACACCGATTGGTTGGTCGACCGGTCCGATCTGAGACCAGCAGGCAACATTCAAGTTACTTCATCGCCCCACAAGAGCCCTGGAAGGAAATCTGTCAGAGCAGGAAAATATCAGAGAGAGCTCACCAAATTAGATTGTCATAATTCCGTGATTGCTTTCCGCTTCATCGGGCAAAGGTATTTTGTATCGCTTTTGCTACTCTTATACTTTTTTTTTTGGCTCCGATGGGAAGGTCCTTTTTAACGTTCTCGAAGCTCTATGCAAATTACTAATGCCCATGCTAATCATGTACCCTTGTCAGGGAGTAATTTTTGAATCCGAAAGGAAGGAAGGAGGAAAAAATCTGATGTGGCATTTTCCACTTTTGAGCTCGCTCGGAATTCAAGGGACAGGAAAATAAAATGGGAATACTGCCTCCAATCCTAAGCCGCATCAGAAGCTGCTCTTGATGATGCGATTTTTGGCGCCTTCAATTCAATTATCCGGACAAATTTGATTTTCCCTCGCCAGTCAGCCAGAGTTTGCAGAGTTCGCAGCCTGTCTCTGGCTCTGGTTAATGTAGGAATGTCAGTGGGGAATGCAATTTACCCGAGTGGGCATCCATGGAGTTTTTCGACGACAACGACGGGGCACAATTATGGGCGCATTGAAGTGGTGAGGCCGAAAATTTGGACCGTGGCCAACTTGAAAGTAAGTGGAAAGTGTTCATTACGTTCTGGTCCGAAATTGCCGGCATCAGATGTTTCCGGTTCCTAAGTGTGGCGCGTTAAGAAAATCCCGGCACTTGTTTATTCGATTATTGAGCACTGTTTCCATCTGTTGCGATTAAAATTGCGGCAAGAGTTTTTCGGAATTTGATTGCGGGATAATCCCAAAGAATAGCCAAACAAAGGACTATTCTTGAATCCTTGAAAAACCATTTTTTTGAATTACTTTGAACCTCCCTTTAAAAAAAAGTTGGGAACATTAAGTTTAATTCAAACCACAGTGATATTAAAATTCTCCTACAACGTTCTTTTTGCCATAAATTTTAAATCCAATCGATTACAGTGCAATCGATCTTGAACTGCTTTTTCACCTGCCTGCTTTCGAAGCTTCTTTGCAAGAGAGCGTTTGCCAAAACGATAAATTTTCCCATTTTCACACCTACGATTCTGATTTCGTAAAACAGCGGATCGGTACCACCGTGTGATTCATGTGAGAATCTGCATCGGAAGCACAAAATCTGCAAACTGGCGTTTTTCGTTTGTAATCTTTGGAAAATTTACAATTTTTTGAAGTACCTTTGAAATGCAAAGTGATTTGTTGAATGAAAAAAAAAATGCTTTTATTTTAATTAAAAAATTTTCCATGCTCGCCTATGCCAACTGAAAATTTACCCTTGTGAGTCAATACCAGTAAATTTACTGTAAAAGTTGGGATTTATCCATGCGAACATTTTTTAAAATGTCAAATGAAAAAAAAAACAGTCTAAGTTTACACTTGCAATTAAACTGTTTTGGACCTGAGGTCTTTAGAACTGCGAAGAATAATCATTCTTCATGAACTCATTAATAAGTTTTACATTTTTCAACTTGAACATGGTCTGTAAACAACTTACTACAATGTTTTACTGATTAAATTTCTAAAAAAAAAATTTTCGCTGTACTAATCCCAATTTGAATTGAGGAGTCATGAGATATGAGCGGATTCCCACGGAAATCAGTTTCTCATTTTTCGTCACTCGTTTCTTGTTTCTCGTCTCTCGTTTCTCGTTTATCGTTTATCGTTTCTCGTTTCTCGTTTATCGTTTCTCGTTTCTCGTTTCTCGTTTCTCGTTTCTCGTTTCTCGTTTCTCGTTTCTCGTTTCTCGTTTATCGTTTATCGTTTATCGTCTATCGTTTATCGTTTATCGTTTATCGTTTATCGTTTATCGTTTATCGTTTATCGTTTATCGTTTATCGTTTATCGTTTATCGTTTATCGTTTATCGTTTATCGTTTATCGTTTATCGTTTATCGTTTATCGTTTATCGTTTATCGTTTATCGTTTATCGTTTATCGTTTATCGTTTATCGTTTATCGTTTATCGTTTATCGTTTATCGTTTATCGTTTATCGTTTATCGTTTATCGTTTATCGTTTATCGTTTATCGTTTATCGTTTATCGTTTATCGTTTATCGTTTATCGTTTATCGTTTATCGTTTATCGTTTATCGTTTATCGTTTATCGTTTATCGTTTATCGTTTATCGTTTATCGTTTATCGTTTATCGTTTATCGTTTATCGTTTATCGTTTATCGTTTATCGTTTATCGTTTATCGTTTATCGTTTATCGTTTATCGTTTATCGTTTATCGTTTATCGTTTATCGTTTATCGTTTATCGTTTATCGTTTATCGTTTATCGTTTATCGTTTATCGTTTATCGTTTATCGTTTATCGTTTATCGTTTATCGTTTATCGTTTATCGTTTATCGTTTATCGTTTATCGTTTATCGTTTATCGTTTATCGTTTATCGTTTATCGTTTATCGTTTATCGTTTATCGTTTATCGTTTATCGTTTATCGTTTATCGTTTATCGTTTATCGTTTATCGTTTCTCGTTTTTCGTTTCTCGTTTCTCGTTTCTCGTTTTTCGTTTTTCGTTTTTGGTTTTTCCTTTCTCGTTTCTCGTTTCTCGTTTCTCGTTTCTCGTTTCTCGTTTCTCGTTTCTCGTTTCTCGTTTCTCGTTTCTCGTTTCTCGTTTCTCGTTTCTCGTTTCTCGTTTCTCGTTTCTCGTTTCTCGTTTCTCGTTTCTCGTTTCTCGTTTATCGTTTCTCGTTTATCGTTTCTCGTTTCTCGTTTCTCGTTTCTCGTTTCTCGTTTCTCGTTTCTCGTTTCTCGTTTCTCGTTTCTCGTTTCTCGTTTCTCGTTTCTCGTTTCTCGTTTCTCTCACTCTTTTCTCGTCTCTCGTTTCTCGTTTATCATCTCTCGTTTTTCGTTTATCGTTTCTCGTTTATCGTTTCTCGTCTCTCTTTTCTCGTCTCTCGTTTCTCGTTTATCATCTCTCTTTTCTCGTCTCTCGTTTCTCGTTTATCATTTCTCGTCTCTTCTTTGCAGACTCTCGTCTCTCGTCTCTCGTTTATCGTTTCTCGTCTCTCTTTTGCAGACTCTCATCACTCGTCTCTCGTCTCTCGTCTCTCGTCTCTCGTCTCTCGTCTCTCGTCTCTCGTCTCTCGTCTCTCGTCTCTCGTCTCTCGTCTCTCGTCTCTCGTCTCTCGTCTCTCGTCTCTCGTCTCTCGTCTCTCGTCTCTCGTCTCTCGTCTCTCGTCTCTCGTCTCTCGTCTCTCGTCTCTCGTCTCTCGTCTCTCGTCTCTCGTCTCTCGTCTCTCGTCTCTCGTCTCTCGTCTCTCGTCTCTCGTCTCTCGTCTCTCTTCTCTCGTCTCTCGTCTCTCATCTCTCGTCTCTCGTTTCTGGTTTCTCGTTTCTCATTTCTCATTTCTCGTTTCTCGTTTCTCGTTTCTCGTTTCTCGTTTCTCGTTTCTCGTTTCTCGTTTCTCGTTTCTCGTTTCTCGTTTCTCGTTTCTCGTTTCTCGTTTCTCGTTTCTCGTTTCTCGTTTCTCGTTTCTCGTTTCTCGTTTCTCGTTTCTCGTTTCTTGTTTCTCGTTCCTCGTTTCTCGTTTCTCGTTCCTCGTTTCTCGTTTCTCTTTTCTCGTTTCTCGTTTCTCGTTTCTCGTTTCTCGTTTCTTTTGTCTTGTTTCTCGTCCCTCGTTCCTCGTCTCTCATCTCTCGTCTCTCGTCTCTTGTCTCTCGTCTCTTGTCTCTCGTCTCTCGTCTCTCTTTTCTCGTTTTTCTTTCCTCGATTTTCGGTTATCGTTTATCGTTTATCGTTTATCGTCTGTCGTCTGTCGTCTGTCGTCTGTCGTCTGTCGTCTGTCGTCTGTCGTCTGTCGTCTGTCGTCTGTCGTCTGTCGTCTGTCGTCTGTCGTCTGTCGTCTGTCGTCTGTCGTCTGTCGTCTGTCGTCTGTCGTCTGTCGTCTGTCGTCTGTCGTCTGTCGTCTGTCGTCTGTCGTCTGTCGTCTGTCGTCTGTCGTCTGTCGTCTGTCGTCTGTCGTCTGTCGTCTGTCGTCTGTCGTCTGTCGTCTGTCGTCTGTCGTCTGTCGTCTGTCGTCTGTCGTCTGTCGTCTGTCGTCTGTCGTCTGTCGTCTGTCGTCTGTCGTCTGTCGTCTGTTGTCTGTCGTCTGTCGTCTGTCGTCTGTCGTCTGTCGTCTGTCGTCTGTCGTCTGTCGTCTGTCGTCTGTCGTCTGTCGTCTGTCGTCTGTCGTCTGTCGTCTGTCGTCTGTCGTCTGTCGTCTGTCGTCTGTCGTCTGTCGTCTGTCGTCTGTCGTCTGTCGTCTGTCGTCTGTCGTCTGTCGTCTGTCGTCTGTCGTCTGTCGTCTGTCGTCTGTCGTCTGTCGTCTGTCGTCTGTCGTCTGTCGTCTGTCGTCTGTCGTCTGTCGTCTGTCGTCTGTCGTCTGTCGTCTGTCGTCTGTCGTCTGTCGTCTGTCGTCTCTCGTCTCTCGTCTCTCGTCTCTCGTCTTTCGTCTCTCGTCTCTCTTCTCTCGTCTCTCGTCTAGAGACGAGGTATCTCATGTCAGGCATATCAAGTGTTATTTGTGTGTTGTGCATGTGCATTATTTCTATGTTGTTTTCTCAAAACTTGTTCTCAAAACTTTCTCCAAGATTTTTCGGGTCTGTGGGTTTTCGCCCTTATTAAACATAGGTAATTGTCGACTAGGTTTGCATTTCAGAGGCTGGTGAGCAATCATAGTTGACAGCATGCCAGATGTTCGAGAAACAGAGGGAGTACCACTCTCTTGCTTTTGAGCAGACACACTCGGCTGATTATGTATTACGAATCAGGAGCTACTAGTTTTCTCAATTAAGTACCTGGACATTTTTTCTTCGGGAAACATTTTACTCTTACTTTTCACGGTTTGTTCAATCTCAAGGCTCTCGCCTTTTTTTCAAATTGAAAATGTTGATTTATTGATTAGTGATGTTTATGTTGACTTGTTGAGCAGGATCGTGGCTGAAGATCCTCTAACGAGTTGAGTAACTAGTCAAAACAACAAAATGTGATATTGTTCGGTTGTAAAACGAGCATACATTTCATCGTTTTATCGATTGACCATTCAGATTATCTCGGAGTCATCATATAAAAACCGTCCATTTAAAGCCATTCCCGAAGAATCATTTATCTGAGAACAAGTCCAACTGACGATGGCCGAGAGAAGAAGCTACGAATGAAGAGAAAGATGGTTGATCATCTGGTTGACTGAATCGGTTTTCTGGTCGCATCTTTGGAAAATTTGCCATCATTTAAATTGCTTTTTTCAACCATGCTTCCATTATGCTTTGGTGAATGCTCTAAGGTAGGAAACTACCAAGAAGCGTTTCAGTCAGAAGAAACGTGGGTGATGGTGCAGTGTAAAGTGATTTTTTTTTCTACTTGAAGCTGAGCCTGAGCCTGAGTTTTGTAAAAGCTGCTGCTGCTTCAGAATGGGGTGTAGTCGGATTGTGTGGTAATTGAAAGAGGATTTTTCTCTTCACTTCCTTCATCTGCTGAGCGATGGACCTTTTTGTCGTCAATTCTTTCGATGTGTTTTTTTTTTCGCGGTGCTGCTCTCTTGTCTTCGCTTCATCCGGTGTAATATTTTTATCCTTACTTTCTACTTTCTACTTGCCAAGGTTTTAGCAGGTCTTAAAATTACTTCGTTCAATTTTCCAATAATGCTTCCAGATAAAACACTTTAACGTAGAGGTTCACTTGAAGCGTTGTTTTAAGATTCTCTATTAACAATAAAGGTCAGCTCAAATTTTAGCGTTCAAGAAAATTCTATGAATTTATTATGATTTCCTTATTATATAACAATAAAGGTCAGCTCAAATTTTAGCGTTCAAGAAAATTCTATGAATTTATTATGATTTCCTTATTATAACTGATGTCGTATTATACCATTTTTTTCTGTTTTCTCTTTTCAGGTACGTGATAAATCCGCTTGCTAGGCCCGGTGCTAAGTATACTACTACGAATATCGTAATTCGAAAGAAGACTGAGAAGACTTATCAAATACAAAAAGAAACACTTATATGATGCCATAAGTAAATTTAGAAACACATTCAATAAAAGACAAAAGCTTGCTTTCAATGTCCATCTGCTGACCACTTGCCAACCTGGTATAAATCTTGAAGGAGGGAAATCCCTTATAACAAAAAATGGGATAGAAAAGAAGATCAAATAAAGCAATTGATTCCCATCGATAGCGCTCGACTAGTTTTGTGTGTCCGATCATAAGAAGTCCTGTAAAATAAAGGTAGTTCAAATAGATCCAAAAATACCTTATTCAAAACTAAATTTTATGCAACAATTAAGAATCTTAATGTTTCATTAGCGATTGCAAATTTTTACAATGCATTTTTATTGAAACAATTTTTTTGTTGAAAATGATCCACCGTAATGGAAATTATGTGACGACAGACCACGTCAACAGTCAACAATCGATCCATCAATTTTGGAAGCAACTCTCGCTTGCTCTCCTTGTGCCTTTCCCATTACAGACTTCTACTGTGCAATCATACAGCAAATGGTCAACCATCACCCCAAAAGTGCCATATCCTTCGCCCCGGCATCATTGAGTGTTTGGGGGGATGCTGCAGCAACCAACAATACAAGGGACCCCTTAGTTCATCATTCAGCGGCCCTTGCTCCTGAGCCAGGAAGTTCTCTTCCGGTTTTCCGGATTCCTACCGGACAAAGTGATCCGAGGCAAGAAGGAAGGAAGGACGGAAGCATCATTATAGATTTCATAACGACCTTCGGTCAACATCTGCATGCGCTATTGGGGACGCGACCAAAAGGACATCCTACTCCGTACAGTAGCATACAAATCACATCACACTGGATTCGTGTTTCGGGAAAGTTTATCGTTTCGTGGTGTTTTATGAGTGTTGGTATTCGTTTCTATCAGTTTGAAAACTATTGAAAAACCTAAAGTTATGAATCAACGTAATTTACAATCATATGTTCTTATCCGTTCGGACCATAGTCGAAAATGGATTTAATTTAGGAGTTTAAGTTGGCATTTATTGAGCCGATTGAATAGTTAAAATTGTGGCAATTTTTTTTAATGTATCTCCTTAGTTCAACGTCACAGTGTAACGGGTTAATAATGCAAAACCTTTTCTTTAAGATATTTTGCTCTTGAACTAAGTAATCTCAATTTTAAGTCGTAGATGGCAGCACTTTCTTGTTGTTAACCGAAATTTAGACCCATTTTCGACTATTCACTCAGGATCAATGAAGGTGTACTGAATGAATTGGTCAAGAAATAAGTACTCGGTAAAGCGTGAACGCAAAAAAAATCAAGACTTTAGAATTCTAACCTGTTTTTTTCTGATTCAAAATCAACCCAGAACGTTGATTTGATCATTTCACGTCATTTTATGAAGAAAATAAGCAGTTTGATGAAGTTTAATAGCTGAAGTGTAAAATTCATCAGTGCCAGAGAAAAATCTTTTAAAATCTTAAAAATCCCTTAAAACCTTTGGAATACAAGAAGGTGACTAAAAATTTAGTTATGTATTCAAATTGTTCGTAGAAGCATTATAATTCACATTTCAACAGTAAAGTTTAAGAAATAATCTTGATTTTTGTAGAAAATCCGTAGTTGTGCTATTCTTTTATCACACTTTTTTAAAAATTTTTATGATCCTTTACGCAAATTGCTTCATTAAAAAAAGGAAATTTATGCTTGATTTGTCAAAATTACAATTTAGCTAAAAGTGATATTTATACAAAAAATCCATAATAAATAAGGAAATTGATTTCGAAAACCATTTTCCCTCTTATGACCATCACACAAACTCAAAAAAAAAATTCTTTTAAACTTAAAAATTCATCAGAATCCAAGTTTCAAATCATTTTTTTTCCGGTACATCAATGAAAAATATTAAAAAATATGTTTCTTATCGTAAATTAGAAATTAACTTGAAAATTGAAGCATTCTTGTTGACAATTTTTTTTAATCAATATTTTCAAAATACCTGTAAATGAATACGGATAAAATTTAAAAAAAATAGAATTTTTTGATTCAGACATAAGAATCAGTGCCCAGAAGTAGAATATCTACAGAAAATAAGACACCAGATTTGAAAAGATTTTAAATCCGAGTTCTTAAATAATTTTCAGATCAGGTAAAAAATTAACCATGATTTAAAATTGTTTAACAAAGTAATAATGATTATTAAATAGCTTAATTTACATTCTCCAACTTCATTTCTAATTGAATGGTTGATTATAAAATTCTGCTGTAATTTTTTGAATTTGGAAAATATAGCAGACATAGGAAGAAAATTTTATAACTTTGTCTCAACGCTAATAACATTGCATACTTAAAGGCGCTATTTTTTATAATTAAGAGAAAATTAGTTATTTTTGCTCTTTTCTTCATACAATATTTTGATAAATATTAGTTTTTGGATAAATATTAGTAATTTCGTAATCAGCAATCATAACGATCGATTCAGAAGAAGAGTATGCCGTATGGAAGGGGTCGAACGATTGATACATTGGAACAAATATTTTTTTTCATAATTTTCCCATGTAAGGAACATTTTAAAGTGATGAAAAAAGATCTTCAAGTTACATTTTGTGAAATTTTTCAAACAAAGTTCAATTACTCAAACAATTATTTTGTTAAAAAAATTTAAACTACAAGCATTGTTATTTTGCTCATTTTTGCACATTTTTCTAGAACATTTGATCTTTGTAAGACATTCCAGTATCGAGATATAGCTAAGGAATCAAGTATCCTCATTCTCCCCTATAGTCACAAATCCTAATTCATGGTAAGGAAAAAAAATCCAATTTAATCTGAAGAAAACTTTTTCAAAACAAATAGTTGCTGGCTAAATGAAATTGAATAATTTTGTAAGCTAAAAACATATTATAATAAAGAAAATATAGCTTATTCAATTTTGCTTCAAATTCGCTACTACGAATCATTTTTTGACCTTTTCATAGATTATTTAACACTAAACGTACCGACACTTTGTATATACCTATTCATACCGCGAGCGGTCAAATGACGGTTTTGACTGTTTCAGCTAAAACGTTCTAGTTTCTCAACCGATTTCTTTAAAATTTATAGTTTTGAAAAGCCTATAATGTGACTCAAATATGTTTTTCAGACAATTTTCTGCTACAATCAATTATTTTAAAGTTATGTTAAGTCCAAGAAATTTTTTATGAAAAAACATGCTTCAGGAAAGTTGCTATAAATCAGTTATTTAGTGCTCGAAAAAAAAATTCACTTAGTGCATGAGAAATCTGAAGTTAAAAGCTATATGTTGCATATACGGAAATTTTTATCAAATTTTTTTAAGATCATGGCCTCAAAAAATTTAAAAAAAGTTGTGTAAAACCCATACTTTTCAATCAATCAACCGCCAAAGCTGTTCCTGTTACAGTAGAAAAATTTCAAAAAATGAATTGGAAAGTTGACTTAATTTGTCACATTTTGGCATCTTTAGATTTTTGAAAATACGAAATACATAATTTATGACGAATTTTCAAAGGTAGCTGTTTTACAAACATTTCATCAATTCGGATTTTTGATACAATTCCTACACCTAAATTCAGTTTTGCACTGGATTTTGAGTATGTTATCGTAAGGTTTAGGCAAAAAATTATATGCAAAAGAAAGAAAATTTCATACCGGTTCTACTGACGTAACTACATTGGCGGTGCGATGCTTGACAAAAATATAATAAATATATTTCTGAAAGTAAAACCAGAAAACTTGAGCGAATGCTCGTTTCTTTTTTCGTTTCCTTTCACCCGTCTTCGTGTGCAAAATAGCTTCGAGATATTACTACCCACTGCGCCCGTCTGCCAAACGAGAATTTGTGCTGACTTTTCAAAATTCAGAAACTACCTTACTGTTTTATTTATCATATTTTTGTCAAGCATCGCACCGCCAATGTAGTTACGTCAGTAGAACCGGTATGAAATTTTCTTTCTTTTGCATATAATTTTTTGCCTAAACCTTACGATAACATACTCAAAATCCAGTGCAAAACTGAATTTAGGTGTAGGAATTGTATCAAAAATCCGAATTGATGAAATGTTTGAAAAACAGCTACCTTTGAAAATTCGTCATAAATTATGTATTTCGTATTTTAAAAAATTTAAAGATGCCAAAATGTGACAAATTTAGTCAACTTTCCAATTCATTTTTTGAAATTTTTCTACTGTAACAGGAACAGCTTTGGCGGTTGATTGATTGAAAAGTACAGGTTTTACATAACTTTTTTCATTTTTTGAGGCCATGATCTTAAAAAAAATTTGATAAAAATTTCCGTATATGCAACATATAGCTTCTAACTTCAGCTTTCTCATGCACTAAGTGAAATTTTTTTCGAGCACTGAATAACTGATTTATAGCAGTTTTCCTGAAGCATGTTTTTCATAAAAAATTTCTTGGACTTAACATAACTTTAAGATAATTGATTGTAGCAGAAAATTGTCTGAAAAACATATTTGATTCACATTATAGGCTTTTCAAAACTATAAATTTTAAAGAAATCGGTTGAGAAACAAGAAAGTTTTAGCGAAAACAGTGAAAACCGTCATTTGACCGCTCGCGGTATGAATAGGTATACCACATGCGTTATTCGAAAACCACAACACTTAGAAAAATTTTAAAAACGCAAAAATACTTGCATTTTGAAAATAAAAATAGTCCTGTCGTTAAATTTGCGAAAAAAAAATTATATAAGGTGTAATCATCATTCAAAGTTCGAAAACCGTCATTTGACCGCCTCCGGTACGTTTAGTGTTAAAAACGAAGATAAGAAATAATCAGCTTTAGAAATATGCTGAATTTATAGTTTAAGATTTTGATAATATAAGACAGTCAATTTTTTTTTATAAAAAACGGAAATTTGGTTTCAAAAACTTAAAATATAGATTAAAAAAAAGACAAACTTGAAAAAAAGCAAAAAAATTGAAAGTAGAGTACAAAATTTGGCTAATTTGTTTGCAATAAATTCAAAATATGATGATAAAAATATCTTTTTCATCATTTTGGAGGATATTACTTAATAGATCAAAAAATTTGGTGCCTATGATTTAATTCTCGATTTGAAATTTTGGTATCCTGATTTCAAATCTTTTTCCTTTCATTTCGAGTATCGGTTATATGTTGTTTATTTTAATTTAAAAATCCTAAATAGATTTGATCAATGATTAATTGATGAACTGATGAACCAACAAACCTACATAAAAGTCAAAACAGATTCTGTATTTGTATATTGTCCCCCATTCTTTCATACAATAATATTCTATTTTCAGAGGTATACATAGTGATTGAAAAATGGTAAATTCAACTTTTTTTTTTAAATTTGAAAAGATTTCATCACAAGTAGTTTTTAAATAAAGGTTTTATTTCATTTAACAAATTTGCTGACGATTAGAAAACGATTACAACTTTACTCTTAAAACATCAAAAATTCAACTTGGTTTAAAATTTTAGAATAGGGAAAAATAAGTTTAAAAATTTCCATAATTTTTTTCGCAGAAGTCAAAATTATTTGCGGTTTTCGGGAAAGTTGATCATTGACCTAAATTATTTTTTTTCCTCAAAGTGTTGTGATGTTTTACAGTTTTGTAAAGACTGTGTGCAAAAATGCGCAATTCAATGATTCTTTCTACCTATTTCCAAAAGATATTTCAAAAACAAAAGTTGATAGCAAAAAAACAATCCCATATTGCTATTTAGGGCTCCCAAATCAATCAAAATAAGCAACTTCGCCCCTCGGACAATTGTGAATTTTGTGGCCTTGTATAGTTTTTCGAAACTCCTTTGAATGTGCGGTTGAGCATTTTGGAGAACAAATAATACAAAATGAAATTGAAGGTGAAATTGTTTTTTTTTTCCTTTGAAGAATATATCATATCCGCATAAAATGTATACGAACACCAAGGCCGGATTAAAGGGGGGGGGCAAAAAGGGCAATTGCCCCGGGCCCCCCGGCTCAGGGGCCCCCCCGAAGGAAGAAAAAGTTTTAACATTACTTAAATCATACTACTACAAATCCATGAAAAGAAATCAAAACTAGAAAATCGGAATGAAAACTTGAAATATAAAAACTAAGGGCCCCCGTGAAATAATATCTAGATTAATTTTGTCTTAAAAAGTTCAGGGCCCCCCCTAGAGTAAGCAGTGAAGGAGCTCCCCCACATTTTGCGAGCTGAGAATACCCGAACAACCCGACAAACCCGGATTCGAAAAAAAAATCAAAAGAATATAAGGCAAAACCCCTCAAATTTTCATTTTTTTATCGAAACATATCAGTTACGATATTCTGTACAGAACAGGTAAAATAAAGAAAAAAACATCTCCTTATTTTCATTATATTCAAACATCTTGCACAACAATAATGTTTGTTGTTACGTTAAGTTTCCAAGTAATGGTTTACTGCACTTAAATAGCAGCTAATTTCGCTATATGATAAACATTTCAGAATTTTACCCGGGCAGTATCCGGGTTAATACCGCGTATTATATTAATTTTTCACCATTCAATCATTATTATTTAAATTTTCATCTAATATATACAGTACCGTTCATAATTGTATAGAAATTGGAAGCAAGCGCACTGTCACTTCGACTTTGAGCTTCCATAACTTTTTACGCTGATGATATTTTTTGATCAAATTTTTTGCGTTAGATAGATCAACTATCATACTATTATATCACAAAACTTGAGCTTTCTGGAGTTTGTGTGGCCTGAGAAACAGTAATTCTCCGAAAATCGGACTTTTTGAACTTTTCTCATTCAAACTGCAATATCTCTGAAACTACGCTACATTTTTTATTGAAATTTTACAGAGTGATTGATGAAATATAAAGCTAGCATATCTGAAGTTTTCGAAAAGTTCTATCGATGAGATCAAAAGTTACGCGAGGTGCAATATATCAGGCATGAACCTTGAAATGCGATTTCTATAGAATTTTGGACGATTCATGAAAACAATATCGTTTCCTCCAGCAATCCGACAAAAAATGTCTTGCAAAAGCAATGAAGAAAAGAAAAAATGAAATAAATGATCCATTTGTGTTTTGAAATCAGAATCTCGCGATATTGTCGTGATTTTTCGGTTGAAATAGATTTACCGGTTGTTAAACAGAAAATTTGATTTTCCTATGGAAACATTCGTCCAAAATTCTATAGAAATTGCATTTCAAGGTTCATGCCTGAAATATTGCACCTCGCGTAACTTTTGATCTCATCGATAAAACTTTTCGAAAACTTCAGACGTGCTAGCTTTATATTTCAACAATCTTTCTGCAAAATTTCAATAAAAAATGTAGCGTAGTTTCAGAGATATTGCAGTTTGAATGAGAAAAGTCCAAAAAGTCCGATTTTCGTAGAATTACTGTTTCTCAGGCCACACAAACTCCAGAAAGCTCAAGTTTTGTGTTATAATAGTGTGATAGTTGATCTATCTAACGCAAACAATTTGATCAAAAAATATCATCAGAGCAAAAAGTTATGGAAGTTCAAAGTCGAAGTGACAGTGCGCTTGCTTCCAATTTCTATACAATTATGAACGGTACTGTAAAAATGGAGGCGTTTTTTTGTAACACCATCACGTTTAAACGGACGGTCGGAATGAAGTGAAATTTGGTATCCAAGGGGTTTTCGGGACAGAGAAGGTTTGTATAATAGCCTCGAAAATATCACTTTTTATGGAAGTGGGCTCTCATACAAAAAATCAACTTGAAATAGGATACAACTCGAAAAACTTTGAGACAACTTTCATGAAAGCTATTTCTCGAGCACGAAAAAGTTAAAGATGTGTAGATAAAGCTAAACATTTTCTATCGATTTATTTATTAAAAAGTTTACCGGGTCAGCGAGTTGGTTCATAAATTCTAAACCCTTTTCCCTCCCTATTTTTGAAAGTAAAATCTTTAAAAAAAAAACTGTAGTTGCTTAAATTGGACCAATCAACAGTACAGGGTTTTTTTTTAAATTTCCATCCCAATTTCTATCTTAAACTTGAAATTTGTAGTGGAACATTTTCAACTGATTTAATTAAAATTTTATCATCTACTGAAGTGAATATCCTGCATTCAGCATATCATTTTCCAAATGATCATTCTCAAGTTATCATAAAAACGATCGGACAGTTGATAATCTGATAGATTCAATTCATTGGGATTTTCAAGTCTTGTGTTGTTTCTTCAGTTACTGACTTTCATTGTTTTTATTTTTTCTGAATTTGGAAAATTCAGGATCTTTGTTTAAAGTACTAAACTCATTTGGATTGCTTATCTGATTTTTATCAATGATAACTGATTCTGTGATTTAAACATTTAATCTTTATTCTCAATTTTTTTTCAACCGATCAGTTTGGCACTAATATTCCTTAGGCTTTGAGGGCATCGAATGAAACTTTTGACACATCTAAAATAACAATTTGATAAAAAAAAATTATTTGATTAGAATCATTTTCAAAAACATCTCATGTAAAGATTTTTATTGTGTTTCAAAGACGTAGAATTGAAATTCACATTTGGTGCAATTTCTGCTTTTGCTCTGATTGTAACTTTGTATCTGTTTTAAAAAATGTAATTAATGTTTTTTTCTCAAAACTTGATTTGAAATTATGATTAAGATTTGAGACACTGAATTTTGGTTCTGAAAATAACGTGATAAAAAGTTTTGAATTCTTAAGCTCTTATAATTGTATCTCCAAGGAATGTGGATTTGATTTTGTTTGTTTTTTTTTTTCAAATTTGGTTTAATATGATTCAAATCTTTATGATACTTCCTAATTGTCACTGAATAAATATTTCTCGAATAAGCACAAACCAAACGATCAATGATGATATGAAAATAATTTAAAATACCTATCTGGGCCTTTTTTTAAATTAGAGAATTTTAGTTGGTGATAAGGGTTTTGAGAATTAAATTTTGCATTTTGAAGCTTAAATCAGAGTTTTCATTTTAAAGAAATTTCTAAACTCTTCCGCAATGTTTGCAAGTGATTGATTTACAATTTTTGTTTGAAGATACCAGAAACTATTATCTACGCAGGCAACATGGCTGTTTTTTTTTGTATTTGTATTTTGTATTTTCTGGGATAGCATTTGTAAAAAAAATCAAATTTTAGGGGCCCCCCGAGAAAAATTGCCCCGGGCCTCCTGATGGCTTAATCCGGCCCTGACGAACACATACGAATTTTTATGGAGTCTAAGTGATTAGTAGATAATTTAGTAATAGATACTAGCTTTAAAACGTATTTAGCTAATTTTTTTTGACTTTCGTGAGTAGTTAACACCTGTCAAATTACTCAAGCTGGACGTTGATGTGTTCAATTAGTATTTGAAGAATGAAATTTGAAGCTCAAATGGTTGGTTCCAAATTCTGAACTAGTTTAGTTGCATTTGTCAAAGAAAATCCATTCCAAGGCTGAGTTGGGGTTTTTGAGTGTCAAGTTTTGAGTGTCAGCAAAGTTTTAGGGAATTGCAATTCAGAATTAACATTAAAAATTATTTTCAATTTGTGATCGTCATATAGTGTCGCTAAATCAAATGACTAAGGACTAGAGTGATATAGGACTGAATTCTACCGAAGGCGAGCCAATTTTATGACACGCTCGATAACACTTATTTATAAATATCTTTTGGAATAAAGTTGTTTCCCGTTTCTGCGGTGCAGTTATCATGAAACTCTACAAAATTAAACACTACACTTTCGGTGGCTCGAAGATACTAAATTTGTAACGTTTGGTCCAATAAATTCTGAGATGTACAATGCTGAATTTCGGTGCTTCATGGTTTAGATTTCTTTGCGGTCAAAAAAAACAGCATCGGCCCTTAATGTGTTAAACCCGAAAAATGATTCAAATCGAAATATTGCCAATGATGCTGCATAAACGCTTTTTAACATTATTCGAAAAAATTAACTAAAAAAAAACCAAAAAATTGCCTTTATTCAATTCTCTAGGCCCTCGCACTATTCCCTTTAATTTCATCCATCAAACTTTACCATTTCTAACCTTTTGTCCTAAACTGGCTCACTCTTGGAAAATGTCTTTTTTTTTAATATCAACAATTTACTAAAATTCAACAAAAACTACACGAAAACATTTACAAAGAAAAAAGTTTAACTCTCACATAAATCAACCTGCTGTTTCTTTGCGAGCCTTCGAGATAAAAGAAATTTCAAGATGTAAGAAATAACGTTTCCACTTACATTTAAAATTAAAAAAAAAACAAACCAAGTTTTTCCCCATTTGAAATTCAACTTATTGGTTTTTAAACGAAGAAAAAAGTTTCGTGATATATTTTAACTTTAAACTTAGTTATTGCTGATTATGTGGAAAAATTTCATGTTGATCAAAATTACCCCAGTGATCATTTTTACCCCGTTTTACTGTACTCAACGAAAAAGGTAGCACGGGTGTTTCATGAATAACTTTTTCAATAGTGATCGTTTTATTTTCAATGTGAGTTCTTGTGAAGCTTATATCATGACAACATTTCATCCGAAACTTCACCTCGATTAGAGTTGTAATACAAAGGTTAAAATGGATTGAAAATTACCTAAAATTAAAAAGTGATAACTCATCAAAAGTGTGCTATGTGATTAAAACGAAAATATGCACCTGAATGACGCAATAATCATAAGATTACGAAAAACAAACTAACAAACAATTTGTTTCATAACACAGTTTCCTGTGAGTTATATCACTTCTTTTAGCTAGTTGTAACTTTTATTCCTCAACCGATTTTAATTCTACAAAAAGTATTGAACTTGTCTTCAAAAGTTTTAAAATAATACGAATTTTGACAAAAATTAATCTATATAGTTCTTTTTTCAACGTGAGTATTTTTGTGATTCCTGTGTAATCCACACGAATATATTAATATTTCTACGAATATGAAAGCTTTTCGAATTGTTTAAAATGTATGAAACGGGTCTGAGCACTGAGCCTAGCAATTTTTCCAAAATTCCTAGTTCAGTTTGCTAAGCTTCTTAAAAAATTCTAAATTAAACATGCGGAAAGTCCTGTTGATTCGGTCTAAGCAGCGACCACGGCCAACAAAAGTGGTTCCCGGAAAATATGGTTTACGATTATGATTGCCATATCATTTTCACTTCGACGCGAAACGATGTGTTTTATGGGAGTGTGATTCCCGGCCCCAAAAAACCCCTCGCAGGAATACGTGTGTGTGTAGATCTGAAGTGGTGCTGGGAATCAGAAGAGCGCCAACGAACGGAAAAGCCTTCTTCCATCGATGAACGGGTTGTCGTCAAACGACGACCCCGGCTTTTATTCGAGAACGGAAAACGAGGATTTCAACCCTCTCCCATTCTACTCTCATCTCATCCACTTTGCTCCACTTGTTGGCGGTCGTCATGGTTCATAAAAGTCTCGCTTAGAGCTTGCGGGATGAGCCACGATATGTGTCATCAATTTAACCAGCGCGTCGAATATTTGTCAATAAATTATAGATTGAAATGGAGAACGGATGGAAGTTATGTAGTGGGTATCTATAAGTTCTATGGAAAATGTCCGGACGGAAGATCATTGAACGCATTCGTTCCATTCCTCCATTCCAGAAAAAAAAAGTATTTTTGGATGGTTTGGCGGACACGCCCTTCTCATACTGGCATACATATTCGATCAAATATATTTCATTCCAAGGGTTCCATACCTCATTTGCTGCGTGGATAGTTTCTTGCCTAGACACATCTGAGGAATGAGTTTCAGATATTTTGAATTCATGGTAGAATTTCTGGCTGATGGACCAAATTATTGGCGCCATACTTTCAAAAAAACATTAATTTTTTAAAAACAAATCTATTTTTTTTCTAAATTTTTTACTTAATCTTGGCATGAAGATCGTTCGGCCTATCGTTCATTCGACCTAACGATTCTTAATAAAATTATCATTTTTCAAATCATAATCAAACTAGAATTCGGCAAGTTTGATATAAACATTAAAATATTAGTATTGGGATGAATAAACCAACCTGGTTTTAAATACCTCGAGGAAAAGGGAAAAATCAAAGTCTGCAATCGAATCTGAGATTAAACGAGAAATTCTAAATTTATTCAGACCAAAATACGCACCCGTACTAAACACTAAACTAAAACCAAGTACATTTTTTCAAAGATGATTACAAATGTTAAGGATCTGTACCTTCTAACCCTTTAAATAATAAGATACCGTCAACTGGGGCAACATGCAACAATTTTCAACTTCATTGGCTTCTAAAAACTTTATGTTCACAGTTAATCATACCTTTTATGCATTAAAAGTTTCAAGGTTGACGGGACATCAAATTGGCGTAGTCAGAAAAATTATTGGTTTCTTCAGTTATTTTTAATTTTCTAAAAACATGCGATTTTCATCCTCCTCAGAAAATGGGGTAACTTGCAACAAACTATGTTTTTTAATAAATCTTATGAAAACGTATGAAAATGTATAGTTTTTGATAAATTTTCGATAAATTCAAGATCATTACGCATGAAAACACCATTTGCAGTGATGTTTTGTTTTGTGAAAACTTATTTTCAAATTTTTTCTGAAAATTAGGGTGCTGCATACATTTAGGGGTAAAACAATAGCACTAAAAATTGAAAAAGCCGAAATCATTAAAAAAAATGTTTGGATGAAAGAAATTTCAGTGTTGAAAAACGCGTTATGCAAAACAATCATATTCCAGCATTTGGATATGAGATTTACAAAGTGTTTTTTTTATTTGCATTTTGTTGCATTTTACCCCACACTGGTAGCTGAATTATAAAAATATTTATTTAAAAAAATTGAGTGATTTTTCGAAAACTATTTTTACATTAATAGTGTTGGTATAGGATGAGGAAACCAGTATAAAGTTTGTAGGTGATATTATCAAGCCAATCCTTCATACTGGGTATAGTTTTTTACGGCATCGAAAAATGTTAAAAATTGTACATTTATTGTTCGATTTTTTAAATTTTATATGAAAATCAAAAACTTTAAAAAACTATCTCAGGATGCTAGAAATTATGTCATCATCATGTTGTAATCATTAAAAGATATATTTATCTCATTACATTAAATTAAAAATTGAATCAGTGTGGTGTTATCTAAATGTTGCATCCAACCCCGCTGCTGCATGATGCCCCGTTTGACGGTACTCAAACTTGAAAACTAGTATGTTAAACAACACATCTAGAGCTTAAAGTTCAAAGACATTCAATGAAGCTCGAATTTTTAAGATCAATTTGCAGCTGCTTCAAGCTATTCGTCTGTCAATAAAAACTTCAATCCATTGTCTGGTCTCCATTCTTTTGTAACAACCATTCACTAGTTATGTAGTTGCTCGGGAAGAAGAGTGACACCATCGTAAAGTGGTTTAAAGCTGATGAAATATGACCGGTTGCTGTCAGAAAAGAACCCGACAAATCGAGAGGAGAAGGGTATCAATTTGAGGAACAGGGGTTCACCCTGCATATTTTTTATGCTCTTTCTAAACGGCTCGGGACATTCGAAAATTTGGCAACAATACTCATACCTACCTTTTTACAGCATGTTTCTCAGATCATTCCTGGCGGATGATGCTGCTGTTGATGGCGATGGTGATCTTAATCAAAGTGATGGTGTCTACACCGGTCATTGGAGAAGCATTTTATACGCAAAAGTTGTCCCAGCTGTGTCCTACCCAAGCGTTCTTCCAAAAGGGCGGCTCGAAGTGAAAATCATCACTCAACAGGGCCCGGCCAGCCAGGGCTCAGTCGATGCAAATATTTTATGCCAACCCATAAAATAATAAGCCTTTCCTCAAAGTGAAATCCCGGCTCCAGGAACTTTCCACGCCAAAGCTTAGCTGAGTTGTGGAGTAACGAGAAGAGAAAATGGACGAACGAGGAAGAGCAGTGGTAAAAGCTGTTCAGAAGGCGATATGGTGCGCTGGAAAAATGTTTTGTACTTATTGTTGTTTTGTGTTTGTTTGCATAACATAATGCCTTAATTATAAAAGGATAATCTCTTACGTTCCCTTTTACTGCGGCTATCTTTCTCTGGCCCCTCCCCCTCGTATCGCACGTCTGGATCAAATCTGGTATGGGCTGGAGCCTGAGTGTTGAAAATTGAAATGATGCCAACAAATGGTTTGTTGTGATGGAACGACAACAAATCATGTACAAATTTTACGGTTCACTGGCGGGGAATGTATACTATTATGAATGAGAGTCGGAGTTGGAGTTGGAAAAGTGAGGATGCCATGTGTTCTGTCCTGTCCTGTTTCATGAAGTTCTAGCCGTGGAAAATAAGGGGCTGAAGTCCGGACTGGAAGACAGACAGAAGGATATTTTCACTAACAGGCTGCGTACCTCTTCGCACACGATTGAACAGGCAATGATGAGTTCAAGGATGCCAATTTTGTCAACGAATCGTAACTTTAATGAGCGAAGATGAAATTTATACATGGAAATAGTTCAAAAGGCTATGATCCAATGTTCACACATGGAACAACACCGAGAAAAGAGGCGTTTCCATTATTTATTGAAACGATTTAAAAAAAAAAAAAACTTTTTGATTAACCTAATTCCTAAAGTTCACTCGGTCCAAGGCGACCCTTATATAATTTCTCGGACATCCCACATACCGGATCCGTAGCACCTGTTTTGCGGGACAGTCGTCCGGCATTCTCGCAACATGTCCTACCCAGCGTATCCGGCCAGCCTTCACCACCTTCTTTAAACTGAATTCGCCGTAGAGTCGCGCGAGTTCGAGGTTCATCCTTCGCCTCCACACTCCGTTCTCCTGTACGCCGCCAAAGATGATTCTTAACACTCGTCGCTCGAATACTCCGAGTGTACGGAGGACCTCCTCGAGCAATATCCATGTCTTGTTCCCGTAGAGAACAATCGGTCTGATGAGCGTCATGTACAGGTTACACTTCGTGCGAGGGCGTAGTTACTTGTGCAGTCCATGCAGGCACGACTTAAGCTGAACATTCGCCGCCAGATCTCATGGCTGGTATCATTGTCTGGGGTCACCAGTGAGCCGAGATAGACAAAGTCTTCGACTATCTCCAGCTCATCGCCTTCTATATTGACCTTATTATTACTTGACAAGCGGGCTCAGTTGGTCTCAGATCTGCAGGCCAGCATATACTTTGTCTTGGACGCATTAATCATAAACCCAATCCTTCCTGCTTCGTGTTTCAGTTTGCGATAGATCTCTTCAACCGCCGCAGTTGATCTGCCGAGAGGCTGGGTCATTCGGCCGAAAGTCATGACTGAAGGTCATTCTGTCGATGGACGTTAGGCCGAATGGGTTATCTGGCCGAATAGGTCACTAGGCCGAATGGGTTATTCGTCCGACACGGTTATCCAGCCGAAAGGATGCAAGGCCGAAAGGATGTCAGGCCGAATGGTAATTTGGCCGAATAGTTATTAGGCCGAATGATCATATGGCCATTAGACTGAGTCGATTTGGGGTCATTTTTGAATTTCTCAAACCCTGGGGTCTCAAAAGCTTCCTTTTGGTCCAAAACTCATCCATGATTTTTTGCAGATTTTTTAAGTAACGTTTACATGAGTAAATTTGAACTTTTAGGTTTGTATGGGAAAATTGAATATTTTGTACTGAAAAATCAACATTATTTTTGTTTCTTCTGTGGAACCGAGCCTGCCAATGGTTTTAGTACTAATTTATAAATTCCTTCAAGGAAATTTTCCGCTGAACAACTTTGTCGAATATCATAACTTCGTATCTTTTTAGACAAAAAAGTTATTAGCTGTTTAACAGGTGTATGTCTTTTTGTATTTATAAACCATGAATTCAATTGACACCACTGCTTGTGCCCCACGAATTATGGCATGAAAAGTGGTCTTGCAATACTTCGCTAGGCACCCAGCAGTGGTGTCAATTGAATTCCTTGTTTATCAATGCCAGAAGACATACACCTGTTAAAGAGCTAATAACTTTTTTGTCTAAAAAGATACGAAGTTATGATATTCGACAAAGTTGTTCAGCGGTAAATTTCCTGTAAGAAATTTAAAAATTGACATAAAAACCATTGGCAGGCTCGGTTCCACAGAAGAAACAAAAATGATGTTGATTTTTCAGTACAAAATATTCAATTTTCCCATACAAACCTAAAAGTTCAAATTTACTCATGTTAACGTTACTTAAAAATTCTGCGAAAAATCATGGATGAGTTTTAGACCAAATCGAAACTTCTAAGACCCCAGGGTTTGAGAAATTCAAACATGACCCAAAATCGACTCAGTCTAATGGCCATATGGTCGTAAGGCCGAAACGTCATAAGGCGTCATAAGGTAATTATCGAATTACATCATGTGCAGGGGAGAAGCTAAAAACACATTGACAAGACTATCCCCTCAAGAAAGAAATTTTGGATTCTATGTAAGGGTTATGGTCACAATCTTTCAGTATATGTATTTTTGGAAGCGCAAACTTTTGAGGCACTTTTTAAGCATCCAGTGAAGCGTATTGATCTTTCAGATCGAATTTTAATATTTCTAACCGTAAAACTCAGATGAATTCCGACATAGAAGACCTCCGACTCTCATCGAATACTTCTTGGAGGATGAACATCGAATCACGATCGCAGGTTTCCACAATGTTCATCACGTTATTTGGTCCAGTTCAATTTTTTCAACTTTGTTTTTATTGACGGGTTTCTTTGGAAGTTGGATGAGCCTGAAAACTGTTGTCAACTGATCAAGCCAGTAATTTTACAAATGTGTTCGTGAAAACAATTTTCCTTTGCTTTCTTCCGGGGGATGCTCCGGGTTGCCGGCTAGTGTCTACATTTCACATTTCTACTTAGAATAGAGTTCGTTAGGATAGCATAATGGAAGGATACAAGGATTGCATAGCTCAAGGATAATTTTCTATCATCTTGCTCCCAAGAGTCCATGTAGGTAAGTAGGTTTTACTGCGCCTACGTGGCGTTGCTTATGAAGATTGTCTAGGGAGTGCTTATCAAGAATTAAATTATTTTTTCAGCGAAGCAAAGAGAGAGATTTCTGGATGATAAAACTCTGAGATATCGATTGTGAATCACCATTATGAAACTATTTGAAGTTTCAACTTTGCTTAAGAAATATGAGTAAGAATTTAATATCCAATTATATAAAGTGGTTCAAAATTTTAAATGTTTTGTTGAAACTTACGGTTTCCTTCGGCACAGCAGCAAACTTCTGCTGCCACGAGTAGAACCAAAACATTGTTTTGGTTCCTCTTGCTATGTCCAATTCACAATCAAAAACAATAGATCAATGATTGCTGATGACAGGTGATGATGATAAACACGGTACAAATGTTAACATCATCACACGGTTTAGCAAGACTAGTCAAATTGTATTCGTGGTAACACAAAAGTGTTGCCAGATATCTGGGTAAGAGTATCAAAGTACTCATTGAGAAATGAATACTTTCCCGGTGAGGGAATATGATAAGTGGAGAGTGCGACAATAAAATTTGCTAATGAATTGTGTAGTTATGTTATGACTAGACTGACGAAACATGAATAAAGATATTCCACCATTGGAACTTGCGTTTTCAACATGTTTTCTTTTTATAGTTATTCTGGAATCATGAGTGTCGAACAAGGAAAATAAAATAATATTAGTTTCAATTTCACACCCAAGATTCGAATCAGGATTATGTCCCAATGATCAACCGAACTGACAATCAAGAATAATAAACTGGATACAAATTCCACAATCCGATCACAGGCAACAAATTTTGGTTTTTATGAGAAAAAAATTGGAACAAGAATATCGGAAATGATTCAAACCTAAACTTAAATACCAGATATATTTCCACACTTATGTGGACAGGGAAAATCCGGGCTATTTGATCTGAAAACTTTGCAAAATTCAGGCATTGAACTTCAAAATTTACAACCCAAAATCTGAGCAACATCCAGCCAAATTTGGGAATTCTTCGAAATCAAGAAAAACACTCGAAAAATTGATTTTTTTTTTTTCATTAAAACATATCATATAGAACATATCATCTTTTATTTGTACACATATAATTTGCTCAAATAATTGTTTTGAAAGCAAAATGCATAATTATGATCACGCAATTTGTGTTTTTCTTTGATTTCGCGAATAAAGTCAAATTATTTAGGCGAAATGCGGCAATCAGGTAACCTTAGTGAGTCTAATCTTATTGAAAATTCGTTATTCGGAACTAAGGACATTCAGCAACTTCTTTTATGAAGAACTTTTGATAGCGATTTTCGAGTATTGTTTTTGAATATCTATCAACAAGTGTGAAATCTTTTGCAAAACTGCAGTAGAATTTTAGATCTGGGAAGATTGTGAGATTTTGGCCTTAAATCTGAATCGAGATTGATACTTTTGATTCGCTATAGTTGTTCATCAAAATTTGATTGAGAATTTATAATTTTGAGTTTAGAGAAGATCATTTTGCTTGTCATTTTTGGACACTTCCCGTTCCTACGGCCATGTTTTGTAACAACCCAGTAAAATAAACTAATTTGGGCAAAAAAAAAATCAAACAAAAGTAGACTTATTCTGTGTGATTTTTTCCCGAAAAATCGAATGAAGGCTGCTTGAGTAGACTGAGTCGATTTGGGGTCATTTTTGAATTTCTCAAACCCTGGGGTCTCAAAAGCTTAGTTTTGTTCCAAAAATCATCCATGATTTTGCAGAATTTTTAAGTTACGTTTACATGAGATAATTTAAGCTTTTAGGTTTGTGTGGGAAAATTGTATTTTGTACTGAAACATCAACATCGTTTTTGTTTCTTCTGTGAAACCGAGCCTGCTAATGGTTTTGTGCCAATTTATAAATTTCTAAAAGCAAATTTTTCGCTGAACAACTTTGTCCAATATGATAACTTCGTATCTTTTTCGACAAAAAAGTTATTAGCTGTTTAACAGGTGTATGTCTTTACGGATTGATAAACCACGAATTCAATTGACACCACTGCTTGTGTCCCACGAAGTATGGCATGAAAAGTGGTGTTGCAATACTTCGCCAAGCACCCAGCAGGGATGTCAATTGAATTTCTTGTTTATCAATGTCAAAAGACATACATCTGTTAAAGAGCTAATAACTTTTTTGTCTAAAAAGATACGACGTTATGATATTCGACAAAGTTGTTAAGCGGAATTTCCCGTAAGAAATTTATAAATTGGCACTGAAACCATTAGCAGGCTCGGTTCCACAGAAGAAACAAAAATGATGTTGATTTTTCAGTACAAAATATTCAATTTTCCCATACAAACCTAAAAGTCCAAATTTGCTTATGTAAACGTTACTTAAAAATTCTGCAAAAAATCGTGGATGAGTTTTGGAACAAAACGAAGCTTTTAAGACCCCAGGGTTTGAGAAATTCAAAAATGACCCCAAATCGACTCAGTCTACCGCTTGAGGCCCCGTACGCTTTGGAAAATCGAGTAATGGCTGATTTTTTTTTATTCTTCTATATTTTTTTATTATTCATGAAAAAGTAACTTCGGACTTGAAAACTTTAAACCGAATGATACTTCTCTTGTGTGGTTTTTTTTTCGAGAAATCTAATGAAGGCTATTTCAGCCACAACTGCATCGGAAAATGGAGTTATGTCTGTTCCCTTACATTTTTCAAATTGTTTAGAAAAAGTTTGTTTGGACTCGAAAATTTTAAACCAATGAAGACTTATTTAATCTGATTTTTTTTTCGAAAAGTCGAATAAATGTTCGGAATGGAAGATTTTGAATTAAATGAGACGTATCTTGTGTGATTTTTACCAAAGAAATTGAATGTTGGGTTATTGTGCCACCGCACGCATCGGAAAATGAAATTAATACTATGTTACTCTCAATACCCTTACCCAGAAACAAAAAAATCGCATTAGTAATGATAGTTCAAATCGTTAAAAATGATAATGCGAATCTCAATTCCTACCAAATAAGTAAACGATTGTAAAAATGGTTTTTTAAAGTCGGTATAAATTAAGCTTGCCAGATTGCCCGGATTTATCCGGGTTTGCCCGGATATTTGATGCAATATTTCGAGAAAATCCGGTCCGGCCCGGTTGCCCGGATATCGTGAAAAAAGTCCGGATATTGCCTGGATTTTTTCACAATTTTCACAAAGAAACAAAAAAAATCAAAGTTTTTGAGTAAATTTCAGCAAAATCGATCAACGGTATGGAAATTTTCAACGGTTGTTTCAAATAATTTCGCTGGTTTACTTTTATAAACCTTTAAATATTTAAGTGTTCCAAAAACTTTTTGGAAGTCTGCAATAACATTAATAAAATATTAATTTCATTTTTTTTGCATTTTTTCTTTGCTTTTATATATAATAACACCTAAATTTTGCCCAGTTTTTGCCCGGTTTTTGGATTTGAAAAATTGAAATCCATGCCCGGATTTTGCCAGGTTTTTTGAAAAAATGCCCAGAATTGCTAGGCCCGGATGGGAGTGGAAAAAATTCTGGCAACCTTAGTATAAATCGGATATGATAAAATGTCCGCCATGTTTGCAAATTTGTTCTCCTGTGCGGGATTCAAAAGAGAAAAAATTCTGGTTGTCCTCTCTGCGATAAGCAGTGCAATCAGATTGCTAAAAATCAGATCAGGAGTTTGAAGCACAGATACTTAAATATTGTGAAGATAACGAAGAAGAAGGGATTGATGCTGAAAACCTCAAGTAATCAAAATACACATTTGTTGATGGTCCAACATGCTTCTACTACGAACATGCTTCTACTAAACTGTTCCAAAAATGTAGGGGAATTGAGGGTAAACTCGCCATAACACCTTTTTTGAGGCGTGCGGTGGCCAAAACAGCCTTCAAAAATCCTTGAAAGTAAACATACAAGATAAGTTTCATTTGATTTAAATCATTCCAGCACGAACATGATTTTTTCTGAATTATGTAATTGAAATTCTTAGCCCCGATATGTGTTTTTCGGGATTGTTTACAAAATATACGAAAATAAGGGATCAAAAAGACACTATATCTCCGTTTGTAAGCTCCTTCGGCTATGTTCAATCAATTTTCCGGACATTTTCTCTAAAGGAAAGTATATTTTCATAGATTTAGTTCGTGTAGGAGGGAAGATATTGAATTTCTTCGCAGTTTATACACTTTTTTCTCATTGTAGCAATAGTGGTAGAACTCCATGAAACAACCCTGACCTGAAAATTGCGCAGCAAGAAGTTTTAGATCAGGCGCTAAGTTCATTTTAATTAGTCAGATCTGCCCAGAGCTGCTGCAAGTTGTTCTTGGAGACTCTTCTACTGACGTGGTTCCCTGTTCTCGAAACAACCGGCTTTCTCGATCACTCTCGAGATTTTCTCACCTACCTTCCAAATAAGCAACAAATACAACCATCTATGGGTTACCATCAGACCAATTATTAAACATTTGACATCCATTTTGGCCGTAGCAGGTGCTGTTGGGCTAAAGGTTTGGTCTGGGGGTCATTCTAGCTTAGATGATCTTCAAAAACGGTCGTTTTCGGCCTCTGGACTTCGGAAAGTGTCTGTTTCGCATAGC
Source organism: Uranotaenia lowii (assembly GCF_029784155.1). Lineage (NCBI taxonomy): Eukaryota > Metazoa > Arthropoda > Insecta > Diptera > Culicidae > Uranotaenia > Uranotaenia lowii. The sequence continues at coordinate 155,372,949 of NC_073693.1, read as the reverse complement.
ATTCGGCTTAAATCTATCTCTTAATCATTTGGGTTGTAGATTTTTGCAGCTGACTTTTAAGGTTATTTTTGCTCGATCATGAATCGTAACCTAAGATGTAGTAATCTAGGATGCATAACAACGTCGAAAGCTTCCTGTCAACGTGTAGAAATGAGAATACTTGCCTTTTTCGCATTAACTACTGTGATCCGGCTCGTAGGACCACAATATCTATTACTATTTATATGGAACTGTGGCCTTTTAAGGTCTTTGTACTACAAACCACAACATTTAGCGCGGCACTACCTATCTATTCTTGATGTAAGTAAATCCAAAAAAAAAAGTTTAATGTTGCTCGGAGACTGCTGACCAGGAACTCTCTTAAGTCTTCACTGGAAACCAGTGTAAATTTTGTTTTTCATTTTGAGGAGGATTCTTTCGATTTTGGTGAAAAATACGGGTCTAACAGACTTCCGTTTTTAATATAGTTACTTGTTTCAGCTTATCTTTTTTTTTTCTTTTTTTTTTTGTGATGGTCCCACAGGCCCATTTGGGTCCTTCCTCCACCCCATACGCTTCTTTAGGAGTGGGAGGGACAGTTTATCCTTAGGATAATATGTATTGTTTATTTATTTTATCTAATTTGTACGACTTATTCGTCTCACTCCCGCGTATGTCCATCACCGTACAATTTTCCATCTGATGCTTCGTCAGATCTTCATCACTATTATTTGATCCTTTTTAGGATTAGTCTTTTTAATATGGTCTGTTTTATGTGATTTAATGTCAACCTCTTAAAAATATTCAAGTTTGAACTTTCTTTGATGTTCTGTGGTAGGCTGTTATACATTTTCAGTCCGTTGTAGAACACAGAACGTTTGGTCATCTCTCTTTTCGTGTATGGTAATCTGAAGTCTTGAGCTCTCCTTGTATTGTATCCGTGTATGTCCATTCCGTACTGCAGACCGTCCGATAAATAAGATGGTAACATTCCTTTCTTCATTTTGAAGATGAAAATCAAGCTGGTGTAAGCAATCCTCTGTTTAACTGACAACCATTGTAACATATCAAGCATAAGAGCACTTGGAGTATATCGGCTGCATCGTATCACCACTCGCATTATCTTGTTTTGTATTCTTTGCAGCCGCTTTGTCTGCGTATCTGATGCATGGAGCAATATTGTAGCGCAATAATCAAAATGTGGCATAATTACAGATTTCACGTAAATAATTTTCGACCAGAAAGTCATATATCTGCTTATCCGACAAAGTATTCCATATTTCATGGCAATCTTCTTAATAGTGTAGTCAATGTGAGCTATAAAATTTAATTTTTCATCTATCTGTACTCCTAAGTATTTGACTTGATGTACTCTTTCGATTGCAAAACCATCAATCAACAAGTTTGAACACTCTCCGATTTTGCGATTACCAATAATCATCCAGTGGGTTTTATTGAGATTCAGACACAATTTTCTCTGTTTCAGGAAATCTGCAATATTTTTTAAATCAGCATTTGCTTTTTGTATAACAAATTCTAAATCATTACCGCTCCAGTAGGAGACCGAATCATCCGCAAATAGTTTTAGACGACCGTATTGTAAACAATGTATCATGTCATTGATGTACAGTATGAATAACAAGGGACCCAACACACTTCCTTGGGGGACACCTAAGTTATTTTCTCTGTATTGCGAATAAGATGAACCAAACTTTGTTCTTTGTATTCTGTTATCTAAATAACTCTTAAACCAGTTAAGCACAGTTCCATTGATACCAACTCTTTGCAACACATTTATCAGAAGCGACCGATCGATTGTTTCGAACGCTCTTTTGAAATCCAGAAACACAGCAACTGTGTAGCTATCATTTTCAATGTTGATCTTCCAGTTCCTAAGTAGCAAATTCACAGCAGATTCTGTCGAATGTTGTTTTCTGAATCCAGACTGCTCGGCAATAAGTATTTCCTTAGACTCAATAAAGTGTAAGAATTGCTTTTTTACTGCTAATTCTAGCACTTTTTCTTGGATTTCCAACATGTTTATCGGTCGATATAATGTTGCCTCTCGTGCATTTCTCTGTTTTTCAATAGGAACTACAGTTGAACACTTCCAAGTATCAGGTACAATCCCTGTTAGAAGACTTCTGTTAATGACATCTCGAAACGGACTCGCTAGTACAGATAAAGAATCTTTAAAAACCCTTAGAGAGACATTTTCAATACCCGCCGTGGGTTTCATATTGTTCACTATTTCGTTGAACTCTTGGCTGTTTATTGTATCAAATGTGCGAAAATCTCCGCCATTGTGCGTGGTCTGATTCAAGCAGACAATAGAGCTTGTCGGAATGCTATCATGAATTTCCATGACACTATCGATAAAGAAGTCATTAAACTTCTTTGCAATTTCAGATTCATCTGTGATTTCAGCTCCACTAAACGAGATCGATTCAGGTGTGGCACCACTTGGATTCATTAAACGCTTTATCGACTTCCACATTAACTTTCCATTGGTTTTGTTCCTCTCTAGCTCATCTTGAATAGATTGGTTTTTTGCTTCTTTGATTTTACGCGAGTATTCATTCCTTACAATTTTGTAATTACGCCAAGTTCGTTCGCATTTAGTTCTTAAAAACTGTTTATAAAGATTATCTCTTCGCCTTTTTATCTCACTAAGACCTCTAGAGTACCAGTTAGTACCCGAACCAGTACCATTAAGTACCAGTTTTTGACGAAAAATTTTTTGTTTTACTAGCGCATTAACACTATTTTTCAAGAGTAGATCAATACGTCTTACCAACTCATTGAAGTCTGCGCATCTCAAAGTGGGCAAACCTGCCTCAAGAAGCTGACGTAATTCGCTGCTTTCATAATGACTCCAATCATTTACTATTTTATGGGTCTCGGGTACGACATCGTCAAGTGCTAGCCCAGCATAGATATTTATTGACTCATGGTCAGATACACGATAATCAGAAATAATAGTCGCTTTAGCTTTGTCCACATTTGTGAAAACCAAATCTATTCTAGTACTGCTGGATACCGTTATTCGAGTGTCTGCAGTGACAATTTGCCGGAAACCGTATGCTTCCATAACACGTTTCAAATCTCGGCACTCTGCTTCTTTATTAAAATTTATATTGAAATCAAAAAAAAAAAAAAAAACAAAAACTCGGCACTAAAAAACGGTACATCACATCAGCTCCGCTGTGGTGCTTTGGAGCTTCGTCAGTTTCCTACAGGCAGTTTTGCTCTAACATACAAAAATCTTCGGTCTCCTTAAGGTTCCACGACGCCAAGATACCTGTGATTTGAAGTTTCAAAGTTCACCATTGAATATCAAAGGCTTTCTTAGCAAACCCAAACTCCATTAGTATCTTCATTCTTTTCAAACTCGAGAATTCCGTATAAGGCTTTTTCCATATGTGAGTGACGTGCCGCATTAAAAAAACAGTTATTTTAAACAAAATAATTTATTTCTGCAATGTTTGAGCTAGGTAATGGCTTTTCAAAATTAAATCTAAATTTTAATAGAAGGTACTGTTAAAGAAAAATATAAAATTTAAAACACTGACAACCCTGGATATGTTATTGCACCCAGTACATGCAGTCCCAGAGCACAGAAGGTACAAATCGAGGTCAAACTGGGTGTGGAAACCGAGCAGGTGAATGAGGATGACGCCAGCAAACTACTAACTCAAACTAAACTGCCGATGTCGACGATAGTGTGTCAATTATTCCGTGTGTACAATGTCGAATTGACTCTTAGCAGAGCGTCCTTCCCAACTTACCTACTCGTAACACTTTCCGAGGGACTGTAAGGGATGTTGTTTTGAACGGGTTACATTCATTTTGTCCTACGCAATGGCTGAGCAACAATGCCGACAATATGGCTGTTGATGATGCAGATGATGATGATGGTCGTTCAAGTGCCCCAAAACAACAACTTCGACGACGATGCCGGGCTAGGCGTTCAAATGCCCAAAATTGAATGGCTGGGCGATGACTCTTCGACGAGAAAAATCAATAAATTCAAATTAGGTATCGAAATGGTTTGTTTACAGAAGATAACGGCACATCGGCGGATGGGAAGCATTCGGATGCGGAAGAGCAGAGCAGATTCCCAAATTAGGGAAAGGTGAAGCTGGAGGAACAAAGCATTTAGCTTATGAAAGAGACAGAACGAGTGCGTGTGTGTCGGAGGGTTTTGTGAATGTGGTTTAACGCTTGAATGGCAATGCCAAAAGCCGGAGGAACAACACTCGTGTTTCGGATGTGCCGAGGAGGGATCCAGTGGGAAATTTTAAAGGTGTGACTGTGGTACTTCGAGGATGCTTTTAAGTGGGGGCTGAATTGAAAATTCAAATACGAGAATATTGTTTTGGACTTGAACCATTTTCTATTCTTTGTCAGAAAATTTTTAAAAGCAGAGTTTAAAATAACAAAAGCTGTTTTGTATTTTTTATGTTTTCATTGAAAATAAGATATTATATTTCATTCAAGTTAACCCGGAATTTCAGCTGAAATTTTAATTTCTAATAGAAGAAAATAATAAGGTTTTCTTTTTCAAAATAAAGAGTCAACATATTTTTCAATACAAAAATTGGAATAGTTTGTGTATATCATACAATCGACAATAAGTCTTCAATCAATTGATCTCATGTAACCGAAATATGTATATTTAATAAGGTCGAAACAAAAAACCAATTCTTTTTTGGCAATCTACACCGCATAAAGGGGAAAATGCATATCTACCGCAAAGAAATTCAATATCTTTCGACCTACATAAACCAAATCTATCAAAATATAAATTCCTTTAGTGACAATGTCCAGAGGGTCGATTGGACATAGTTTCAGACGCCGCACGAGCTGCCTTTTTAACCCCTTATTCCACTATAAACAATTCAGAAAAACACTGATTTGAACAGGAATATTTCGAACAAAAGTAGACCTATCTTGTGTGATTTCTTTCAAGGAATCAAATGAAGGCTGTTTGAACCACCGCACGCATTGTTTATTGTAGTAATGGCGGTTCAGAAAAAGCATATTCGGATTTGAACATTTTGAACCAAATGAGACTTATCTTTTGTATCAATTCCTCTACATTTTTATAATAAATCCGGAAAAAAGGATGCCCAGACTTAAAATTTTTTAATCAAATGATATCTATCTTGAGAGATCTTTTTTCCGAGGAATCGATTGAAGGCAGTTTGAACCACCGCACGCATCGGAAAATGGAGTTATGGCTGTTTTAACCTCAATTCCTCCACATTTTTTTTTAATTTAGAAAAAGCAGTTTCTGACTTGAATATTTTGAACCGAATGAGCCATATCTTATGTGTTTTTTCCAAGAAATCGAGGTTTATGTGTGCAACCGCAAGCATCGGAAAATGAAGTTATGGCCGTTTTTATCCCCATATCCTCGTATTTTCCAAATATTTAAGCCATAAATCTAATTTTCGAGCCGTGCGCCCTTCATTCGATTTCTCAAGAAAAAAAACACACAAGATAAGTCTCATTTGGTTTTAAATGTTCAAGTCCAAACATGCAATTCTCTGAAACAATTGGAAACTATAAGGGAATTGAGGGTAAAGCAGCCAGAACTCTACTAACCGATGCGTGCGATGGTTCAAATAACCGTCATTTTATTCCTTGAAAAAATCACACAAGATATTACTCATTTTTCTGATTCCAAGTTTTTTTTTTCTGATTCCATTGGAAAATGTAGGAAATTTGAGCTCCATAGCTCCATTTTTAAAAGCGTGCGGTGACTCAAATAGCCCTCATTCGATTCCTCGGCAAAAAAAAAAAATGCAAGATAGGTATTATTTGCTCTTAAATATTCCAGTGCGAACAAGCATTTTCTGAACTTTATTTTTTATTTTGGGAACTGGAGGTTAAAACTGCCATAACTTCATTTTGCGATGCGTCACTCCAGAAATCACTCCAGATTAATACCATTTGATTCAAAATTTTCAAGTCCGAACAAGCGTTTTTCTCAATCAATTAAAAATGTTGGGAAATTGAGGATAAAACAGTCATAACTCCATTTTTGTTAGCTCAAATAGCCCTCATTTGATTCCTCAGAAAAAATTCACACAAACTACCATCAAGACGCCATTCACCGCCCAGACACCATTTACCGCCCAAAATCACCCTTTTATGTGTATTTTGAAAAAACTGGGATGTTTTTCTCCAAATATAAGACCTGTGTTCTGTGTCGGCATCATTGTTCGACCATTTCACTGAAAAAACATCACTTAATTATGCTAACTATAGCCATAAATAAAATATTTGGTTTTTCGTTCCGGTCAAATTATTGAATTCGACGCCTGTTAGCGAACTAAGCATTACTGTACTCCTAGGGCAAAAAGGGTTTTTGTTTACTAGATAGTACCTATTGGACCTAAAATCGATTGGAAACGATAGTTTTATTTTTGTAGAATAGATTTGCATCAAAAAAATTTTGATTTTTTCAATAGTTGTCGTTTTTTGAAGCGTTTAGTGATGGGCGCTAATTGGTGTATAAAAAAAAGTCTGGGTTCCTAATGACCGGTCACGCACAATTTCTTTGTTTTTAACGCATGTATTGTGTCAAATGTGTAAATTGTAAGTAGCATTTAGTTTGATTATGTTACAAAATGATGTTTTATCGCTGAAAGTAACCGGTTACTTGAGGTTGTTTGCCGGGAATCATCATTTTGTCAGTCAACGCACTTTGTTAAAATTTGTAATAAATTTACGGAAAAAATTTCCCAAAATGTATTCTCTAAAGAGCCAAAATATGGTTTTGACAGCTCGTTGTATGTAAAATACTAAAAAGAACAGTTTCCGTGTTGTTTAGATAGTTTTTCCTTAAGAAAACATTATCGATACCCGAAAAAGTCGAGTGGGCGGTAAAAGGGCCAGTACAACACCCCAAAGTTTAGTTAATTATTTTGAAAAGCGTACATTTTTCGCATTCCACTAAATTTTTTATTTAAAGTAAAGCAGTTTTGGGATGTAATTGAAAAGTAAGCGAATAAAAATCTGCCGTCGTTTTTTTATTACACATGTTTGAAGTTGAAAAACCGCTTAACTGGGCGGTGAATGGCGTCTTGATGGTAGGTCTATTTTTGTTCAATTTTTTTTAAACCATATTTGTTTTTATCTGGATTGTAAACAAAATATAGGGGATTAAGGGGTTTAAAAGGTACTATATTTCGGTTCAAAGCTTGTGCGGCGTCAGATTCAATTCTGATTCATATCTTGTTCCGGATTAAAAACTCTGCCCCTGAAGTTGATCTGAACCAGATAAATTTGGATCTAATACTGGATTATGGATTCTGATTCTGGATCTTCAACCAAGACTCTGATCCTGATCCTGCATTTAGCTCCCGGAACATAATTTCGATTCTGATCTCGGATTCTGATCTGGCTAGAGGACTCTGATCTTAAATCATCATCTTGGATTATAATCTTGCATCCTGATTCGGATTGTAGATTTTGGTTCATGAAGAAATCAAAGATTCTGAATTGGATTTAATTCGGGATCTTGATTATGGATATTTATTCTGGATCCCAATCTCTATCTATCTGATCAAGGACTCTAATTTTGAACTTGACCCCAGGCTATGAGCTCGATTCTATATCCTGATCCTGATCTTAAATTTTGCTTCCAGAACTTAATGCTGGATTTGAACATTTGATTCCGATATTGTATCCTGAATCTTGTACCATATATTAGATCTTGATTCCTGATACGATACTGGAGTCTGATACGAATTTTTATTATGATCCAGAATCCCGAACCCTCTTCTCGAATCCATGCCGATCATGAAACCTCTTCATAATTTTTAATGGTACACTCGAGATCCAAATCCTATCATGAGCACGGATATTGAATACTTAATCATATTCATAATCATGATTCATTTTTTTTTAATAACTAAAATTAAAACTTAATTTCATTTTCAAAATCACTCACATAATTATGTCCATAAAATTACCGAATACATTTAACAGTTGTCTCATATGTTTCCATCTCCATTCTATAAATTGTTTCTTGAACTCAAACATACTAACTTTTGGAAACTTTCCTATCAAAAAACTTGTTACAAGAATTACTAGCCATTGACCACATTTCATTTTTTTTTCATTGTCTCCTAAGCTGCAACTCAACAGGTCTTCTAGTTTGGTATAATATATTTTCAGTTTCATTCGGAGAGTCTCTTTTAACCAGTCCCATATGATCTTGGAATTCGGACAAACTTTAATCCTATGCTCATTATAATCGTTAGGCCCAGAACATTCATTACACGACACATTTTGTAAGCCTCCAAAGTTATAGCTAAACAGTTTTTCTTTGTTGGATAGGGTAGAAGATTGAGGCGATATGCCAACATACTTGAGATATGATTCTAACAACTAAATTTTGTACCCACAAACTATTAAAAATTCAGAAGTAGATTTCTAATCCTAGATCCTAATCCCAAATTCTGGTCTTCATTCTGATTCAATTTAAGAGTTTTTCAACCTAACTCTTGATTTTTAGGTTGGGATGAATCATCCAATAGGATGAAACTCCTTGTAAAAAAATTGGATGGATTCTAAATACTAGATCTTGGATCTGGGTGTTTTTCCTTAAATCCTGACCACGAATTCTTACGCTAAATTGTTATCCTGGGAACACTTACTAACCTTATATTTTGGATAATACATCATAATCCAGAATCCTGGAGCCTGATACTGATCTGGAATCCTGAGCCCGGACTCTGGTGCAGATTCCAGATTCATGAAGATTCTGTCCCTTTACCATGATCTTGATCCGGGATAAGTTTTTCGGGTTTTGATTCTTATCCCGATGCTGATCGATGATCTTGATCCTGGATCCCGACTTCGTATCCTGATCCTAAACTGAGCTTTTCTCCTGATCCTGGATTCTGATCCTGGTTTCTTGTCCTGGCTTTTGATTTCGCATCCTGATCACAGAAGTTGATTTTGGAGGTTTGTTTTATCATTTTACTGATCAGTTGTGAAATTGCTGGAATAGCTTTGCAGAATTTACACTGGAAAAGGATGTTCGTTTTTTAAAAAAAACCCTTTAAAGACTCTCGATTCAATTTGGAGAAATTTCATGTCCTTTATTTTATTTATTCCATAATTTCTTTTTTCTCTTTAATCTTTTTTAAGTTTTGTGCTTTTGAAGATCCTTTGAGTGAGCAGTGCTAGTTTTCTTTATTTGCTATATTTGATCAGATTTAAAAAATGATCCATTTGATACATACAGTACTTAAACAAACTGAAAAACGCTCTTGCTGTCAAAATGTTCAAGGCTCTGTTTCTTTTGTCACATAAGGAGTGTTAATTTTAAATATTCAGAAGAATTGAAGTATTTTCTATTCAATTACGACTAGTGAAAAAAATATATCGAAAAATCTTTATGTTCTTCACACTAAAGCGTTGTTAAAATGAAGTACTCACGCACTTTTAATAACCTTACCAGTTCCTTATCCTTTCTGCTTATAAATTTGTCCCTTCTTCATGAAACTAATGCATGGATTTATTATTTGTTTCCCCTTTTTAGGGCGCGATTATTTTCAATAAGATGGTGAAAAAAACTTTCTCAACGATAATGTTTTCCGTAAAAAAAAAAGTTATATGTAATCATAGAACTAAACTTCTGTGATTTTGTTCGGTCAAATAAAATGGGGGATTAGTGGGTTTAAGTACATGGTTCAAGTTATAAAAAACTATTTAATTTGCTTAAGCCCAATCATAACTGAGTTTCCTTCAAATGATTTTCAATCTAACTAATTTTCTGATTATAACAAGCTTGGATAGTTTGATCGAATTTGAAAAACAAGGGAAAACGTAACTCTTAATTCAAGCATAAAATTTTACGACAGCTTAAAGATACATTAAAAACAATGAAAACCAAACAGCATTTTGTCAAGATCCCCTACACCCTTCCTGAAATTATTTGAATTAATTTTTTTTGTGAGGAGTTTGGCCTCCAACAACAAGCTCTACATACGGAACCGAAGTCTGCTGCTATCTGTATTCGTATGCAAATTGACAATAACAAGCGAAGCAGCGTGAGCAAAAACAACATCCTCGACCCAATTTTTCCGCAATCCAGCGGAGCGAAAAGTTGCAACTCAAGGGTGAAGGGATAAAAATCAAACTCCCACAGGCACAGACAAACGTGAACAACTGCCAAACCCCCAATCCCATCCACTTCCGGGTTTCCCTCGTCTTCTCCATACGCCTAGCGACTTACGCCTAACGCCCAGCGCGGTGAAATAAGAAAAAAAACCACGTGTGCTCGTTTTCACGCGTGCAGTTTGGCGGGAGTAAATTTCCATAGAAATTACATTTATCATCGACCGGCATTGCCGTGTGGCATAATTTACTATCTGCCGAAAAGCGAACGCCCGGTGACAGGACAGGTTAGGCTGTGGGTTGAATTTCACCCCCCCTTACCAGCAACGGTAAACTGTAAGCTGTTGCTCATTCGCTTGCTGAAACATCATCGCGCCCTGGCTTTGTTTATCAATGTATAGCTTCATCAAGAGTCATATCTCGATTGGCAGCTCGCTTTGCTCGATCGGTATCGGGTTTAGTTCGATTCAATCAAACCCCTCACGGCGGCCTGGCCTAGGATACAGCCTAGTCTAAACCCGGCCTATCGGAAGCACCGGAACATCACCCGGGCAAGCCGGAGAAGGTCGTCAAGGGCTGAAGTCTGGCTCTGGTGGTGAGACAATTTCCCCCTAGCTCATATCGCGCTAGCTACACCATGTGATATTCGCTGTTGCGAAAAACCACACAAGGACAAAGTCATGCAAATATGGTTTGATTATTATGCGACGTCGTCGTTGGTGGCACCCTCTAGAAATTTTGCTCCTCTCTGGGTGCTCTCTCATGCGGTTATGTTTACACGTAATAATCGTATTCATAAAATGAAATCGCACATAATTACAAGCATGCAATATTCTGGGGCCCCAGCCATGGGTGTCTCAAATTCCACTTGAACGTTTTTTTTCGGAAAATTATTTTGGAAGACACAAATGCCATTTCAGTGTCTGGGCACGTTGGCGAGGTGCAATTTTGTACTCGATTGTTTTTATATTCTTTCGTATCCTTTATTAACTGATTTCTTACTACGTATCCCATTGATTGCATTAATGTGCATTTTTGGAGAGAATATTAGAAGGTGGTTGATTTTTTTTACTTTATCACTACAGTGCATAGATGCTGGTAATCTTTGATCTTTATTTGATGTTATAAGTTATAAAAGAGAATTAAACTGTTGGTCCAATAAGAGCTAACGTGAATAAATACTATACGGGAATGGTTTAGAGTTTAATTATAGTTTATTTTAAAGTTTTATATAAAAAATGTAGGGAAATAGTTTCGCTGTAATCCCTTTATGCTATTATTATAATTATTATTACAATTTATTTGAGGCCTTTTAACCTCCCGGGTCATTCGAATCTTGTGTTTATGCTGGTTTTAGTGAAATTATTTTGTGACTGTTTGTGACTGTTAAACTTCTATTTCATCTCAATGTATTGCATTATAAATCAATCCTTTAATTTTTTTTAAATTATTTATTTGTTTTCTTCGCCAAACATCGTAGGCTACATATATGGTCTTAATCCTAGAAGTTAACATTTTTTTAAATATGTCTTTATTTGTATCAATTTACATTACATTTATATTACATTAATACATTGAATATGGTGTTCAGCTCAATAATGAACTGTTCAGACCTTTATAGTTAACTAGATCAAAAAAATTATTTAAAGGACTAAAATTTGCTAAGCGCAATCAAGTATTTAATGTAGGAGAACATCCTGTTATGGCAAAAATATTTTAAACATAGAACTTAAAACTATCCTAAAATTAAACTAATATTAAAGAGAACGAATCTCTGCGATGGAAGACTGCATCGATTTTCCTCTGAAGCTAGAGATGATTTTGTTGACCATCTCTTCGATCGATTCAATACCCGCAATCCGATGAAGATATTCGGTGCTGTGCCAAGGTGGAAGCTGCAAAATCATTTTAGAACCTCATTCTGAATCATTTGGATGGCTTTCTTCCTCATCGCGCAGCAGCTAGACCAAATCGGAACTGCAAACATTATCGCTGGTCGAAACACCTGTTTGTATATCAGATACTTATTTCTCAGACACAGTCGGAATTTCCTGTTGATGAGAGAATAAAGAAATTTAGTGTATTTATTACATTTTGATTGAATATCTTCAATGTGATTTTTAAAAGTAAGATTTCGATCAAGTGTGAGTCCCAAGCACTTCGCGTGATCAGACCATTCTAATGAAACCCCGTTAAAAGTTTTGGAATGATTTTCATTAGGTTTTAAAAATTGGCTTATGGGTGAATAAAACAAGTTGAGTTTTGGAAGCGTTAGGAAAAATTTTCCACATTTTCAAATAATTCAAAAAGGAAACCCGTAAATTCCGACCTTTGGCTGAAAGCCAGGGCCGGATTAAGCCATCGGGGGCCCGTGGCAATTTTTTTCGGGGGGCCCCTATGATTCGATTTTTTTTTCAAATGCTTTTCTAGAGAATACAAAACATTTTAAACGTGTAATAGAACTGGAGATGAGTTCAGTATACTGCCTTCAAATAGCCATGTTGTCTGCCTAGAAGATAGTTTTTGGTACCTTCAAATAAAAATTGTTGATTAATCACATGTAAACATCGCGGAAGAGTTTAGAAATTTAAAGAAAAATGAATGCTGTGATATGAGCTGAAAAATGCAAAATTTATTTCTCATTTTTGTTTCATCGGGAAATATTTACCTCATGACAATTCAATCATGATTTAAAAAATAGAAGACAAAATTTAAAAAAATATAAAATAATTAAACTCAAATTTCTTAGAGTTACAAACATATATTCTTACAAATACAAAAGTTTAAGAATTCAAGAATGAAAATCAGGTTATATTCCGAACCACAATTCGTTGTCTCAAATCTAAATCATAATTTCAAATTAGGTTTTGAAGAAAAAAATATGAATTAAGTTTGAAAAAAAAAAAAAGATTCAAAGTTAAAATCAAAGCCAAAGCAGAAATTTCACCACATGTGAACTTCAATTTTATATCTTTGAAACACAAAAAAAGGTTTATGAATATGTGTATGAATATGATTCTCATCAGATAAAAAAATGGTTATCAAATTGTTTTTCCAAATGTGACAAAAATTTAATTGGATGCCCTCAAAGCACAAGGGGTATAAGTGCAAAAATGATCGATTGAAAATAAAATCGGTATAGAGATTAAATGTTTAAATTTCAGAATCAGTTATCATTGAAAAAAGAAATCCAAATGAGTTTGTTACCTTAAACAATGATCTTGAGTTCTCAAAATTCACGAAAGCCAGGAAACTGAACTTCAGTAACTAAAGAAACTCACAAATTAATCTCAATGAATTGAATCTGGAAAAAGATAAGATTAAAACATTGAAATATAAATGTTAAGAAAATTACTCAATGATATTGGCAATCCAACATTAGATCGTTTTTATGATAATTTGGGAATGATCATTTGGAAAATGATATACTGAATTCAGGATTTTTACTTCAGTAAATGATAAATTTTTTAATTAAATCAGTTGAAAATGTTCCAATACGAATTTTAAGTCTAAGGCAGTATTTGGGATGGAAATTTAATAAAGAAACTCTGTACTGTCGATCGGTTCAATTTAAGCAACTACAGATTTTTTAAGCATTTATTTAAGCAAAAATAGAAAGCGAAAGCGGTTTAGAATTCATAAACCAACGGAAAGTTCAATAATAATGATTGAAAAGTGAAAATTTATAATAAAACCCGGTATTAACACGGATACTGCCCGGGTAAAATTCTGAAATGTTTATCATAAAGCTTCTCTGTTCTCTCTTAGCACTGTGAACTCACATGTTTTGATGAATAAAAACTGAAAACTGGAGGTGTTTTTCCTCATATTCTTTTTCATTTTTTTTCGAATTTGGTTTACAATATTTTTGTCCAGATATTGAGGTGAAAATTTTGAAATTCACTACTTACTCTAGGGCCCCCCTTACCTTGAAAAACTTTCTAGATATTATTTCACGGAGGCCCCTTGTTGTTATATTCCAGGTTTTCATCCCAGTTTTCTAGTTTTGATTTCTTTCCATAGATTAGAAGAAATTGAAGTAGTATGATTTATGTAATGTAAAACTTTTTTTTCCCTCGGCGGGCCCCTCTTAGCCGGGGGGCCCGGGGCAATTGCCCCTTTTACCCCCCTCCCCCATAATCTGGCCTTGCTGAAAGCAAAGTATCATAAGCAAATAATCTTCAACCTTTTTCTTTTGGTACATCAAGAAGATCAGAAGTAAAAATATTGTATAAAATTGGCCCAAGTATACTACCCTGAGGGACAACGGCTCTATTGGGTGTCCTTTCATAGCACGAATTTTTATAGCTTACCTGCAAAGTTCGGCGTATCAAATAATTTCGAATAATTTTGGTGAGATATACAGGAAAATCAACTCGAGCTAATTTAGCTACTAAACCTTTGTGCCAAACACTGTCAAAAGGTTTTTCAATATCTAGAAGAGCAACACCAGTTGAATAACCTTCAGATTTGCTAGCGTTAATCATATTAGTTACACTCAAAAGTTGATGTGTAGTAGAATGTCCATGACGAAAACCAAATTGTTCATCAGGGAAAATAGAATTCTGATTAATGTGAATCATCATTCTATTCAAAATAACTCTCTCAAATAGTTTACTTAAAGAAGGAAGCAAACTAATTGGTCGATAACTTGAAGGCTCTGAAGCACTTTTCCCAGGTTTCACAAATGGAGTTACTATGGCATTTTTCCATTTATTGGGAAAATAAGCCAAGTGAAAACATTTATTGAAGATTTTAATTAAAAAATTTAAAGTGCTTTCAGGCAATTATTTAATAAGAATATAGAAAATTCCATCTTCCCCAGGGGTTTTCATATTTTTAAATTTTTTGAAAATCAATTTAAGTTCATCAATATTTGTCTCGCAAGAACTTTCAAATACATTTTGTTTAGAAAGAATATCATAAAATTCTAGGCAAATTTGAGCATCAATTGGACTAACAACTTTTAAATTAAAATCATGAGCAGACTCAAACTGTTGGGCTAATTTTTGAGCTTCTTCTGCGTTAGTTAAAAGAAGTGTATCTCCATCTTTCAAAGGGGGCATTGGCTTCTGGGGCTTTTTTCAGAATATTAGTTAATTTACAAAATGGCTTTGAGTAGGGTTTTATGTCCTCTATTGCTTTGGCAAAATTTTCATTACGAATGAAATTTAAACGACGTTTGATCTCTTTTTGAAGGTCGCAATAAATAAATTTCAAATAAGGATCCCTTGTACGTTGATATTGGCGTCGACGAATGTTTTTCAGTCGTATCAAAAACTGAAGATCAGCATCGATCAAAGGTTGATTAAATTTATATTTAACTTTAGGTATTGAAGCGGCTTTAGCATTGACTATTGAAATTGTCAAATTTTCTACAGCCAAATCAATATATTCTATTGAATTCAATGGATCTTTTACATCTAAATTATGTTCAATAAAATTCCTTTACCACTCCCAGTCAGCTTTTTCAAAGTAAAAAGTTGATTTTAAAGGGTTTATCAATGGGATTCGGGTTAACGAAAAAGTTACTGGAAGGTGATCTGAATCGAGGTCCGCATTAGTAACTAATTGACTAAAATGCTCGCCTTAATCCGTTAGATCCAAATCAATTGTGGAGGGATTTCTTATTGAAGAGAAACAAGTATGCCAGTGCAGTCATTGAATAAAATATTCCCATTAGAATTTGAATAAATATTATTCCAAGATCGGTGTTTTGCATTAAAGTCACAAAAAAAAGACTGATTTCTAGTGAATTTTTATAAATCTCCCTTCAACAAAATTTTACGTTACCGCTACATTGGTTATCTTTCCACTTATAATATGCGGCAACAATTACAATTATCCCATAGAAGTTTCTAATTCAATTCCAATTGTTTCTAAGACTTTTGTATTAAATGAAGGAAGAAGTCTTAATTTGAGGCGACTTTTGATAACAATAGCTTCACCCCCACCTTGTCGATCAAGTCGATTATTTCGCAAAATTTTAAAGAAAGCATTGCTTTTTAAGTTGCGGCTTTAAAAAGTTTCAGTGATGGCAGCAATATGTATGTTTTGAGTTTTCAAAAATAAAAAGAATTAATCTTGGTTAGCCAGCAAATATCTTGCGTTCCAATTCATAATATTTGAACATCTCTTTGGATCCATGAGGGAATCGTAAAGTCATAATAATTTTGTTAGCATAATAAAGAAGTTTGGAAAGCTTCAAACACTGAATTTGCTTTCAACATAAATTGCATCATTTCCATTAAATTTTGATGCAAAAAATTTAATTTTTCCTCAGTAATCTCACCTAAATCAACAAAATTCTAAGGATCAGAAAAAGAAGGAGAAGAACAGGTATTTGATTTTGAATTTCGGGGACTTTCCCAAGTCTTCGCATGAACGTTGAGACTTGGTTTTTCCCATTTTTATTAGTTAAACCTGAAGAGGGCAACCCATTTTCAACCACCTCTGAGAACGTTAAACAACGAGTCAGTGGCGCAGAATCAGCACAGGTAACATTAAAATCACTTCGAGCATTACCAAGTCGTGATTCCAATGTAGGCCGAGGCTGACCGCAAACAGACAGATTGTTTGCCGGTCTGACGTGTGAAGACGAAAAAGCGGAAGGAGGAGAAGAAACTTTTCTGGAAACTTTGGGATTTTTCCTAGAAGCAATAATTTTAGCCCTAACAGGTTAGTCTATGGAATTGGAGGAATGATTACCTGCGCAATTCGCACACTTGAAGAATTCTATTCGTGGTTTATCACCACCGAAAAGGCACTTAAATTTTTCATGACCGAATGAGCCGCAAAGCATGCAGCTGGCATTCATTCTACAATTTTTAGTGCCGTGACAAAAAGCTTGACAACGACGACATTGCGTAATATTTTTAAGAAAATTGGTAGAAGATTTTCGAAAAGGTTCTAATTTGACTCGACAATGAAACATAAGACGAGCTTTTTCAAGTATTTGCAAATAACTAACCGGATCCTTTTTAAAATGGATCAAATAAAGCTCAGGTGCAAAACCAACACTACTGGTATTTTTCGTGTTGGTTCTTTTCTTCATTTAAATCAATTGAAAGGGAGAAAACCCTAACAAAGAATTTAATTCGGTTGTGATTTCATCCTGTGTCTGATCGCCGGTGAGACCACAAAGTACAACTTTGAAACGACGATCACTTTTAGTGTCGTAGGTAAAAAAGTAATGTTTTTTTGTTTTTCCAATAATTTAAATTTTTTTGAAAATCATCAAAAGATTCCGCCAATATACGAGCAGTTCCCCTTCGACCGACCTGAAGAGAAATCTTCACATGCTTGATGGAAGTGACGGTTTGGTTTTGAAAGGCATTGAAGTCAGAAATCGTGACCGTAATAGGTGGAACCTTTTCGTTTTTAAGAGCATAAGAAGAAGAAGGTTTTTTTTCCTGTAGGGGAGAGCCCACTGCGACCAGTTGTTGATCTATTGTGGTGTTTACCCCGCGTTACTATATGCTGTCAGGTTCACCTGCACTATTGATTGGAGTGACAGGTGATTGCTGACTAAGCATTTTATCCCAATCGGGTATGATATCAAAGATGTATGATATAACCTTCTTAGGGCTGATATGCAACCATATGTCTTGTGCGCTTATTAACTTTGCCCCAAGTACACGCTCTCTCCTATTTAGGAGGGCGCAGCAGTTGCATAGAAGATGCTCTGCAGTTTCTTTTTCGAACCCGCAGAACCGACAGTCATCGTTTTGAATAATGTTTATCCTTTTGAGATGCTGTTTTGATGGACAATGTCCGGTCAAGAGACCTGTGTAAGTACTTAGTTCGTGCTTACTTAAGTTCAACATGTTTTTTGAGAGTCGTGCGCTTGGTTCAATGAATCTTTTTGCCTGAGTTGCTCCCTCCGCTGTTTTCAAGTTGGAAACAATAGTGGTGCTTTCCCTGTTCTTGAACTCCATAGTCAAGGCACTTCTCGATACTCCGCAGAAAGGTTCAGGTCCAATCAACAGTCCCTGAGATCCTTCCCTAGCTAGTTGGTCTGCTTCTTCGTTCCCTAGGAAACCGCAGTGGCCTGGTACCCAGAATAAAGATACTCTGTTCCTTATGGCCAGGTTTCTTAGTGCAACTATACACTCCCAAACTAGTTTGGAGTAACATGTGAACGTACTTAGTGCTCGGAGAGCAGCCTGACTATCAGAGGACATGCAGATACTTGTGTACCTGTATCCCCTTTTCAAACAGGCTAAAGTGCATTCTAGAATTGCTTGAATTTCAGCTTGGAATACTGTTGGCCAGTTTCCCATAGGAATTGAGATCCTGAGTCTAGGTCCGAAAACCCCTGCCCCAGTTCTTTTTTCCAGCCATCAGTGAAGAAAAGGATCGATCTGGCAGGAACCGCAGGTCCATCTGACTCCCACACGTCCCTATCATTGATAGTTACATTGTATGGTATGTCTAGGTTGAAAATGGGCTCCATCCAGTCATCATTTTTCACAATAAGTAAGTTTAATTTAAATTTCTTTAGGATTTTAAGGTGTCCTGTAAGATCTCCTTCATAGGGAGTTTTGTGTTTGGAGAGTCTCAAGGCACTACGTTCCGCCTCTAACTCAAGGAATTGATGTAGAGGCAGAATATTTAGTAGTGCATTTAGAGCCTCATTCGGTGTGCTTCGCTTTGCGCCAGTTATAGCTAGCGTTGCTAGTCTTTGGAGCTTCGCTAGTCTTTTCTGGGCCGTTATTTGCATAGTTTTGGTCCACCATACTAAGGAGGCATACGAGATTTTGGGTCTTATAATAGCTGCAAATATCCAGTAGATAATTTTCGGCTGTAGTCCCCATTTTTCCCTACTCCTTTGAGGCAGACCCATAGAGCTGTTGTAGCCTTAGCGATTTCATGCTCTATCTGTGGGTTCCATGATAGCTTTGAGTCTAGTAAATATTTCACTTGTGATTCGAGGTTTAACACTTCCCCATCTAATGTTAGAGGTTTTAGTGTAATTTTTCGTCTCCTAGTGGCTATCACAGTAGTTTTGGAAGGGTTTATGTTTAGTCCCTCTTCCCTGCACCAAAATAGTGCGTAGTTGAGTGCAGTTTGCATTCTATTAGACAGCACATTCTCATGTTTTCCCCGAACTATAATAACTACGTCGTCTGCAAAGCCAATAACTTCGAATCCCATGGATACAAGTTTGTTCAGGAGGTCGTCCACTATCAAGGACCACAACAACGGTGATAGAACCACCATTCGACCTCCCACTCGTTATTTTTTGTTGTGGTCGAGACTTGGTTGGTTCTTTGGGATCCGGTTTTGTCGTAAGGGTTGAAGGTCCCTTTGCCTTCTTGGCATTTGACTTTTCCGCGCTGCTCGAACCACTGTTTTCTCCACTGCGAGCCCGTTTTGCATTTTTTGCAGGTGGTGTACATTTTGCAGTGGAAATTAGGCGCATGGCCTTTTCGTACGGTACATTTTGAGCGAGACACTTCTTCAGTCGCTTCCGTCCCGCACCGCTTAGTTGCCGAGTATCTAAGTTTTTCTCTTTGATTGGCGTGTCGGTCTTTTTGATGGTGACATTAACCCCATCATCGATGCTCTCGTCTTCCGCGGGGGAGTCCAAGGCGGAAGAGGAAATGGATGGCACTCCCATGAACGACTCGAAAGAGAGCTGTCTCTCGAGCTCACCTTCTGTGGCTTCCATAGGTTCCGGCTGAGACAAGCAGTCGGCACTCGTTATATTTTTATTTTGATTTGGTGTGTTCATTATTTGAATCCCACGAGTAGCTAGGGAAGAAATGGTCCGCTGTGTCAGTGCCCTGCTTTAACACAGTAAGGGATATATACTGTGGGGTGCACCCTGGTTCCCCACAGGCTCCGTTAGAGGACAGGATTAAACCCCCCTGCCCATTCATCCTTCGGCACGGTTGCTCGCGTAACACCTTGGAATTAGGGGTTTGCCCCCGTCTCGGTTTGCATGCGACCATAGCATCCACCGGGGTTGGGTACCCGATCTCCGCTAAGGTTGCTCGCACCCCAGCTAGCACCACGGGGAGGTTGAGAATCGGAGTTGTAAGACAAGAGGTGATATGACCACTACCCGAAGAAGAAGGTTTCTTATTACTCTTATCAGAACTACATATGAATATTTCCTTATCAGCGATGTTTTGAAGGACATCGAATGAATTGGAAATTTTAACTTTTTTGACAGATGGACCTGGATTAGGTCCGGCAATCCGTTTTCTTCCGGCTTTCACACCGGCCGATGACTTCCCCATGCTGGAAGGAAAAGAGAAAATATTAATGAAAAAAATTAAATTAACTTTAGCACTGAAAAATGCTGGTTGTAAATCAGGTAAGAAAATAAAATAATGTAAAATGTTCCTGCAGGTACACAGCAACGATACGATGCTCCGGCGTACGTGTTGACGGCTCAACGGTAGATACAGATGGAAGTGTGAATGTGATCTAATTTTGGTTTTTGCAATGTGTCGTGTTCATGTTGCGAATGTCTTCTAGGTACTTTCAATGTAAATTTTCAATTTTTACCTAGCAAAAAAAAGTTATTCACATATGAGAGTGTTACTTATTTTTTTAGAACAGTCGTTATTGCCTACGTAAAGAACGATGCAGATTCAGATTTCAGCTACACATGCATTCAATTTTGACATCTTGTTGCATAAATCATAAATTCAGAATTAATTATTTTATACAACGAAGTGTTATTATAGAAAGTTTATATGTCTAGAGACCACATGCAATCTCAATTCAGTGCATTCAAGCTGCTGTACAGAAAGTTTCTAAACAAGCTGTCATTTTTGCTTTTTGAATAAATAGCAAGTTTCCATTTCAGTATTAAAAGTTATTTAACCCTTAAGCTTGTCCCGGTGGGAAGATGAACATATGCCCAACGTTGTAAAGAAACTACCCGAAACGTAAAAAAAAAAACTTGAATATAAATTCATTGCACCACACATACCATCTCTATAGACTCCCTGTCCATAATTATTGGTCGCCATTACCGTTCGGAAATCCTTTGATCCCCGGAAGAGACAAACGGACCAACGACAAACGTTCCAACGGACGAAAGACGGGGACCTGGACAAACGGCAGATGTGGCAATATTTTTTCAGGGCGGACACCTCGCAAGTCAATTTAAAATATGTTGGTTCGTTCAAGAGTCGAACACTCTTTCTAAGGAACAGAGACGTATGGGAGGAATTCTAGAAAGCTTATCGGAAGTTGCTCAAACTTCAAACATGTGCTCTTAGATTTGAATTGATGGAAGTAAATATGGCTATTTTTTTTTATTTTGTTCTCGTTTCTGAATTACTTTAAAAAATTTTTGAACACAATATTTTAAAATTCTTTGATAATAAATAAAATTCAAGAAGCACGTTCCTGCTTCCCTATAGATTTGTATAAGAAAAATTCTGCCCAAAAAACCGACAGCTCGAACGAGAGTGCCCACTTGATGTTAGGGCCGGCCAGTCAGAGTGGTTTGGCATAATACGTCTTGTTTTTGCTTTTGGACTTTGGTGTGCTCTTCTAGACTGTCCACGCTCGTAAAATCCACGAAAGCCACAAGTGATTCTCCGGGATCAAAAGAGAACAAACGGCCGGTGGAACCGGATAAAGCTTGAAGGCAGTTGAGGTCAGCACATCCCCGATATCCAAACCGGAAGCAAGAAGTGAAAGACAGCGCAGCACAGTTCCTAATTTAAATTTATATTCATTGCATTATTGTCGTTCGACAGATCCGGTTTCTCTCGGTTCCCTTCAATTTTATATGTTGGCGGGAGGCTCGGATGGAAATGTTGTTGTCATTCTGCTAAATCCGCAGACCAGGCAGGGGGGCGTAGATTGGGTCAATAGACAGCACCCGGAGGTTTTCTAGATCCGAAGTGACTGATCAACGTTGTCTATATAATTAAAAATTACTTTAACGTCAGTGAGCCGGACGGCCACCCAAAAGGCATTGGGAGCGAATTTTCCACTAGCCTCCACAATGGACCTTGAAGCGAAAACATCCGCAAAGGCGAAGGATTCTTTGAAGCCGTGCGTGGGGGTGAACGGATGGCAGGTGCTGATTTATTTGCATACAATTATTTTGCAATTTGCCAATGCGATAGAGGGAATGATTTATCGCGCGCATCCAACAGCAAACAGAGAATGGTCTAGATTTGTTGCTGGCTGGATGGATTTGAGAATGGTCACTCCTCTATATGGTCGAAACATCGTCGTCACTACTAGTTCATCGATTAGATAAAAGTCTATGTTGGTTGGTTGCTTGCTAAAGAATCGTGCTGAGGGATTTACGAGCTCCCGGTAATGGAAAACCGGACTGAGAGGAAATTTAATCCAGTCAGGCAATTTGAATGTTATTTGCGAATTAAGTATATGCTGATCGATTCATAGCATATAGATAATGAGAAACATTACTGGAACAAATTAAAGGATTTATAATTCAGAGGAACGACATATTCCGGTAAGACGTC
The DNA here is from genome assembly GCF_029784155.1 of Uranotaenia lowii. NCBI lineage: Eukaryota > Metazoa > Arthropoda > Insecta > Diptera > Culicidae > Uranotaenia > Uranotaenia lowii. The sequence continues at coordinate 155,350,363 of NC_073693.1, read as the reverse complement.
TAAGAATGTATAGTAAGTAAACGATCCAAAATTCTTATCGAATATGGTGGTCAAAATCCGGATAAAAAAAATTTCGGAAAGAAAACGAGATTGAAAACTTATAAGACAGATGTGATACCATTCAAGGTTGGAATTGAGATTCCTGGTATTGAAAACTGCTACCTATAGTCATTGACAAAAATTAGTAACCAAGAACATTATCCACCATCATTTAGCTTGTGTGCTTTTCCAGTGACATTTCGTTAGGACTCTAGCGTTAATCTTCATGTAAAGCTGAAGCGCATTAAAAATAAAATCGAAAAACAAATATTTGAACTTATTATACATCCTGTACACTGATGGGTAGAAAGAGGGAGTTTTGATTTTGATTTCATCATAACTTTTGGAAAAAATTCAGTACCCCGCCGTCGTTTATAGTTTCTGATAGCATTTAATTTCAAGTCTATATCACTAACTAATCACTAATCGTACTTCCATAGCCAGAACTTATGTCTGAGTCCCAAAGAATAATAAGCGTGTATTATTATTCTTCTTGTCTTTGTTCATGTTTTTGATCATTTTAACATAAAAACATCAAAAAGATCAAAAACATAAAATGGTTGGGCCTACCATGGAGCAGAGAACGCAGAGTCATCTGGAACACAGGAACAGGAAGAAACGTGGACCACCAGTACCATACATTTCAAAGGGGATCGTTGGAAGCATGCTAAAAAAAATTCTCCGTGATGAGAATACTATGCTAAATGTAAAGTAACTTCGCCAATCACTAGAGCTATTCTTCATCGGCTGGGAATGATTTATTTGGTACACAGGAATCACAAAACTTATGACTAAAAATTTTTAAAAATTTGATATATTTGATTGAAGATTTAAAAAAAATCACTTGGATTTTCTGCGTTGAACTGTTTTGAATTTCAGTGTACAATCATTTCTGGTCTTAGACCAAGGATAAAGCGCCTTTACTCGCTCTTGAAAATAAAAAAGAAACGGAAACATTAATAGAACATTAAACCTTCCGAGGTCTGTTAAGAGCTCAAAAGGTTCTTCAAATATTTAACCCTTTCACAAGAATTTGATAGTGAGATTACTTCGAAACTTCTCTGCGAATGATGAACTTTCTTTTTTTTTAAAAGAAGGTGATTGTATTCAGTTAACTTATTAAAAATGTAAATCTTGTAAGATTCAGAAAAAAGATTATGAAAATGCAAACATTTAAAAACCATGAACTAGTACATAAGTGAGAAAAACATAAAGGTGAAAGATTGGAATTGGCTCACCGGATTTTCGGCTCTCGTTGATAATCACTCTCATCATTAGTGATGATACTGCGGTACTGCTTCGGCCGGAGATATATTCGAAAAAATATCAAAAAATTACCCCTTTCCCGTTCTAGAAAACACGTTTTCTCACTTTTTTTCGCCCTAAAACAGTTAACATATTTAAATTATAATCGCAGTAATCCGCGGTATGCAACAAAACAAATTCAAGACGTTTGTTTAATGGATACTAAATCACAAATAATTCCCGCTTTCACGACCCTTTTAAAATTAATTTATCAGCTGCTCTCAAAATATAATTTGCTCAACACGCACTTTCTTTCTAAATTTCAATCTTTTCTTCTTTGGACAGTGTCATTTGATAAATATTCCTCTGATAACGAAATCGAAAATCCCACAACCTATTCATTTTTCCACGGTCTCGTTCTACGGTTTGAAAAACACTTTTTAATGCGCTGTTTAATCACTTCCAACCAAAACTAAGACGACACATCCACGTGTCATCTTTTAATAGGCTTCTGATGAAATTTTTAAACATCTTTCACTATTTTAAACAATTTAACAAACACGATTTTTACAGACGAGGAAAAACGCGTGCGCTGCCATTAAGTCAACGCCTACTTCCCCCGATAGCATTTAATTTCTAGTCTATATGATCTAAAAATAAAAACGAAACCTGATTTTGTAGATGAGAACCGTGAGACGAAAAAAACAGTGATGATATTTTTACCTTTGTTAAAGGATCATTGATCTTTTATTCATGGGTCCCTACCTTTGGCAAATGTTAAAAAATCGAAAGATTTAAGGTCCATTGACTATTTTGACCATATTATTATTTATTTCACAGTTCATAAGTGTCAGAAACAGATAACTACAAAAGTATGTCTACTACTCGAAGTCATTGCATAGCTCAAGTCGAAAATTCTTATTTTTTAAGACTAGATCAATCTTTTGAGTCCTTTCTACCAGGTAACTATTTTACAAATGAAAATTATTGGATAAGTACCCAAGCAACCAAAAATTTCGTTAAAAATTTGAACACAGTCTCATCAGCATGATCAATGCGCTGAAGTTCGTTTCATTCAGCCCAAAATTTAAGTTCTTATTGAAACTTTGAAGTTACATCACAGATTTGAACGGCCTTCTATTCAGCCTACAAGTAAACGTTTAATCATCAAAAACAAAAAAAAATCTCCTCATGCCGGCACGCACGCCAGTTCTGCTACACATTTGTTTGATTCGCTTACTCAAGCAATCAAACGACCTTTTGGAAAAAAAAGGCCTGGTACCAGATTTTAACCGCGACCCTTCGAGATGGTAGCCAAAAACGCTGCCACGACGCCACGCCAAAGATGTTGCCTTACCGGTAGCTTAAATTCTAAGTGGTTATAAGCTTCCTATAATACCTACGAAGGCAGCCAGCAGCAAAGACGCATGTTGATTATTACTCAGAAACATTACGAAACGGCGTACCTATACATCAATCATTCGTTAAAATTATATCGGTTTAAAACTAATGGAATTCGATGATTACAACTGATAAGCATAAAATTATACAAACTCATGAGCTTATCATTATATTTAATGAACGAATTGCTTCAACTGACTTTAATTTGTGATAAATTCGTGGTAAGTAAACACAGTTGGACGTCATTTTTTAAACATAAAATATTTACTCTTTTCAAAAACAATCCTTTGTGAGATAGCTTTAAGTTGGTTTGATTTGAAATTTCATTATAAATTATACATTCCAACAATTTCCAAGCTACAAAAAATGATTTATTTATTATATGCCCTTTTGTGATGTTCGTTCACATTTTATATTCATGAAATGGCGGACGTGTCTCAAAAAGGCTATTTGAGGTGCTTTTTGGAACTTCGAGTCCATAGAAGGCTATTTGAGAACCAATTTGTAACTTTTATACTGTGTGGATGCGATTGGCATGTCACAAAAAAGGCTATTTGAAGAACTTTTTGGAACTTCAAGTCCATAGAAGGCTATTTAAGGGACCTTTTCTAACATTCATGATCACATTCGAGAAAATTCGGTATCAATTTCCTTTGCAATCTTTGTTTAGCGAAATTCTAACTTTGAAGGCACGAGTTTAAGAGGGGGGGGGGGGGGGTAGGGTCTAACACTTTCAAAAAATCGTTTTTTAATTTTTTAATTTTTTTATTGTAAAACATTTCAAGAATGTTGTGCCAAATTTTCAAGTCAATTGAAGCAAAACTGTTGAAATTATAGGCCTTTATCTCATCCTATCTAATACTGCAAGAAAGCAAGAGCAGAAACTTCAAACGCGTTTTTCTCGAAAGCACATTTTTAAAGTCCGTGGACATCGTCATTTGAAAACTACTTATCCGATTCTTTTCAAATTTGGAACATATTTTCTACATATCAAATACCAGACCCCAACGTTTTTCTTTTTTGTTTTTTTTACTTTGGGGAGATTTTACAGGTGAAAAATGGCGGATTTTTTCGTGAAAAATCGTAGTTTTTACTTCAAACAGCCACAAAAATTTCATAAAAATTTTTTTTAGTTAAATAAAAACGTTGAGGTCCAGAAAAACATCTATTAAAAATATTTTAATCTGATTTTTTGACTTCAGATGATTTTGTGCTGAGATACAGTGTCCACCGCAAATCCTGTTTTCTAAAAGGCATTCTCGAAAGTGCTCCGTCACCGGCTCATTTTTCAATATTTTTCTACGAAAAAATTACTAAATGTTCTTTTAACAATGCTTTATATAATGCAAAAAATTTGAATACATTTGTTTGAACGATAGTTCTAGAAAAAAATCGTAAAAATGATGTTTTTTTATACCCGTTAGACCCTACCCCACCCCCACCCCACATTAAACAGCTGTTTTTGGCTAAAAGCAAAACAGTGAAATAATGAACGGGAAAATGATGATTACCGCGATTTTGAACCTCTCAGCCAAGCAAAATCGTACTATCTGCTGTCCAGTGCAATCCGGACACGAAAAAAGGCAATCTGGATGTGAAGAACCGAATGAAGAAATCTAGAAGGGAGAACAAAATGACAGCTGCATGTTAACATTGCGCTCGTTCTCACGCACACCTACGTATGGAATAACTCGAAACCCGAAAATCATTTTTTTTATTCTGACGGTTCCAGAGCCAAATCCAGAATCAAAAAAAAAAAAATACGCCATAAAAAAATAATTTCTTCTGATAATGAAAGTGATTTTTTGTGGCACCCAATCTTTGAAACGGGGGATCAGAATGACTTAAAATTTTGTACCAAAAGGTTTTTTCGGACGAGTATGTAAAATCAGTATAAAGTTCATAACAAGAGAATTTCGTCAAATTTGGTGCACAAGCAGATTCGGACATTGATTAATAATTTATTTTAAAGTATGATTCCTTCCACCTTCAAAACGGTTCAAGAGTTTTATTTTTAGCAATCTCATACAAATGAAATTTCCCATAACACAACGTCGAAATCAAAGCCTCGAACCAATCCCAACAATTTTTAAGAGATCTTAAATAAAAATAAAACACATACCTATGTTTGTGTTTCATCATTAATGGTTTACCAAAAGTGATTAGGCAAAAGTACAATTGAAATATGATTGATCTGAAATATTGATGAAGAGGATAATAAAGGCTTAGCAAAAAAATTATCGAGCGATTTTTACCGACATCGGTTAGTACAGTAAACTGGGGAAACTTTGATTATCGGAGTAACTTTAATCAACATGATTTATTTTTAGATAATTAACCCTTCATTTCATTATTTTTTATTTTTCCTTCATAATCATTTTGAACAGACGGAAATAATGTGAACATAAAGAAAAAAATAATAAAATAAAATTCGATTTTCACTTTTCATATACATAAATTTTTGCAAATTTGTTACTTTATGTTTTCTACGTTTGATAGCTCACAAATACAGCTTCCATGAAGCCAAAATATTTTTTTTTGTAAATTGTTGACGTAAGTAAAATAATAAGTATAAAAATAAAATATTCAGTGTTACAGTGAATTTTTTTTCTATAGTAATCCTGCATTAAAAAGATGTCTAGGAACCATATCAAATGGTGTAATTTAAAGAAAAACATAAAATATGGATTGGGGGAGGAACTGCAGGAAAGTAAAATTTCATTGATTTTTGCAGCTAAGAAAAATTGATAAAAAATTCAATATTTTGTCTCCAAATTTATTCACCATATTTGTCCATCTTTTGAAGATAAATTATTTTGAAAGAAAACGAAATAAATTCGCAACCGCTTTCAAAATATTCAAAAAAGAATGAAAAAAGTGATCTCAAATTGATCGTTAGATCTCAAAAACGAAATTTACAAATTTTACAATTCATAGACAAAACTGTTTGTTAGTCGGAACGGTTTCTTTTAGAGATGTACCGAATAGTGTTATTCGGCGAACGACCGAATACCGAATATTAACCTTTTTAACTATTCGGTCAAACGAATATTCGGCCGAATATTCGGTCGAATGTTCTATTGAGTTTTCAATGAAAAACCCTTTGCGATTATTCCAATGATTTCTATTTCTTCTATATTAATTCCCCTCATGATTTTTAGTCGATTATTTTCAACCGATTACAAGATATTTTTGAGTAGGGGTCTTTCTGAAATTAAAATGTCACCAATAACTGAAAAGACATCAGATGACTTATCGCTTCTAGGGCGTTTATCACCAAAGAGCTTTCGTTCCTGTGAAATCTGAAACAAAACATGTCAAAACAAGTGCCAAGCTATTTGAAATTGTTTCTCTGATATTGAATTAGATGAAGGTCGAATTTTAGCAAGATATCTTTAAAATAGTTGTTGAAAAGATAGATGATCTTTAACCTTAAGCATACAATACTTTCAATCACACGTATCCAGACGGTCAGGCATTCAGAACGATTTTCGAAAAAAAAAAATTAAAAAGGGCAAAATTTATGTATATTTTGAAATTTTTGAAAAATTGAACACAAAATATAAAATTTTTGAAAAGGAATTTGAGTTTTTTTATTTGGTTTAGCAAATTATCTGAATAAACCCGAGCAAAACTCGGGATTTATTGAACAATATCCGGACATCCCGGCCAGATTTGACTTATCTGGAATCTTTACTAGATTTATGGGCAAGCCTGAATATATCCAGAAAATCTGGAATAAACTATAATCAAAGTATAAACCGATACCGTTCAGCATTCTCCTGTACGATCTGCAATGAAATGAAAGATACGCGCATACACCTTAGATGTTTTGCTGAAACCATAATTTTTAATGATGGTGTAGCTTTTGGGGATTTTTTTTTATTATCTGACAATTTGCGCCGGGGGTCTTCAGATTTCTCCCAAAATTGAAAATTTGGTTCATTTTTGCGACTTAAAAACACATGTATTTTTTCAGATTTCTAACATTTTTATTTTTTGAGTTAGCTGCGGTTAGATTTTTTTGTAAATAAAAAATAACTATTTTTCAAAACTGCATAACTCTGTTATTTCTCAACGGAAATTATAAAATAGCACATCAAAATGCATTGAAATTTTACCAGCTTTTCATATAAAATAGTTAAAAAAAATTAAATAATGACCTTCAACATGAAAAGTTGTAAATAAACTTTAAATGGCGTCTAAAAGTACCGTCTGCACCACCGAATATTTTGCAAAAAATACCATTGTATAGCTCGATTCATGATGCAACTTTTATCTGAAGACACCAAAGTGGGCCATTAACACCTTGAAGAGTTATGAAAGAAATAATGACAATAGATCTCTTTTTTTGCATCGAAAACAAACAATGGTCGAACAACTGCACTCACATATGGAGATAGCAATCACTTCTTACAACATCGAAACAAAAGAACTTATCAAAACAGGTAAAAACACTACTTTTTCGTGCTTTGTAGAGTGTTTGCAGCAAAAGTGACTTTAAATTCTAACCAAAATTCTTAGTATCGTATTGTTAATGTGATATAACTAATAATGGGAATGATGCTTTTAGAAGCTGGTCATCTATATATATAAAAATGGATTTCTGTCTGTCTGTCTGTCTGTCTGTCTGTCTGTCTGTCTGTCTGTCTGTCTGTCTGTCTGTTCCCTATAGACTCGGAAAGAACTGAAGCGATTTGCGTGAAACTTGGCAGGTGGGAGTATTGGAGGCAGAGGAAGGTTTCTATTATGGTTTGAGACCCCTCCCTCTCTCATTAAGGGGGGGGAGGGGCCTCCAAAACAAAAGACAATTTTTTTGCATAACTCGAGAACCAATCAAGAAAATGGTATTAAATTTGGCATGGAGTGGTATTGGGGAACGAGGAATATTTCTAGGAATATTAGGTACCCCTCCCTCCTCTTATTGGGGTGCTAGGAAGGAGGGAGGGGGGCTACCTTACAGTTTTTCATATAACTCGAAAACTAATCAAGATATTGGAACCAAATTTGGCATGAGAAGAAATTTGAATACGAAAAATATTTCAAAGATTATTCGAGGCCCCTCCCTCTTTCCAGTAGGGAGATATGAAGGGGGAGGAGGGGCTCTTTTTTTAATTTTTTACATAACTCAAAAACAAATTGAGGAAATGGAACCAAATTTGGCATGGGAGGGTATTTGGATACGAAAAATATTTCTATGATTATTTGAGAACCCTCCCTCTTTCCAGTAAAGAGATATAAAGGGGGGAGGGGGCCTCTTTTATATTTTTTTACATAACTCAAAAACGAATTAAGCAAATGGAATCAAATTTTGCATGGGCGAATATTTGGGAACGTGACATGTTCTAATGATTGTTTGAGACCCCTTCCTTCTTCCAGCGGGGAGAAAGGAAAGAGGGAGGGAAGTTCCATACAGTTTTTATTGCATAACTCAAGAACTACAACAACAAATGGAACCAAATTTGGCATGGAACGATATTTGGGTACGAGAAATGCTTCTATGAATATTTGGTATCCCTCACTCCTTCAAAGAGGTGGATGAAAAGGGGAGGAGAGGTCTCCCTTACAATTTTCAGTAAAACTAGAGAGCTGATCGAGCAAATTGAACCATATTTGGCATGTGAGGGTATTGGATACGAGAAATGTTCCTATTATAAATTGAAGCACCACCTTTTTTTAGCGAAAATATATAGAGGGGGAAAGGGGGCTTCCATGCAATTTTTTTTAACATAAATCGAAAATTAATCGAGCATATGAAACAAATTTTGGCATCTAAAAGTATTTGAGTACGAAAAATACTTTTATGAATATTTAGTTTTCACCCCTCTATTCAATGGGGAGAACGGAAGGGGGGATGATATTTCCTTTCAAGTTTATGCATAACTCAAGAATTTACTATGCAAATAAAACCAAATTTGGCATGGGATGGTATTTCAATACGAGAATTTTTTCTATGTGAAACAACTCCTTTCTTGCAGAAGGATGATAGAATTGGGAATATTGGAAGGAAAGAGGAAAGCTTACACTTAACTTTAATTTACAAAATCCAAGAAATGGACAAAAAATAACATGGAAAATCATTTTGGTATGATTCTATGATTATCTGACACACCATCCTCCTTTCAGTGAGTAGGTACATAGTAGGAGAGGGGTGAGCCCAATAAAATTTTGTTAGCATAAGTTCTCAATTTATGCAAACGAAGTCAATAAATAGAAACAAATATGGCATGAAAAATTACTTGGTTACGAGTTATGTTTCTTCGAATGTTATAGACCCTTACGCTTTACAGTGTAGAGAGGGGAGAAAGGAGGGGGCTCCTTATAAATTATGTTATAAAGCTCAAAAACTTATCAACCTATGGAATTAAATTTGATATAAGAGGATTTTTGGGCACGAAAAAATGGGTATAATTATTTAAGACCACGACCTCTATTCAGCAGGGGGTGAAAGGAAGGACAGGGGGCCTCTCTTATCAGTTTTTAGCATAAATCCAAAGAATATCAAGCAAAAATATTCATTTTTTATAAGTGAGATTGATTGCGTACGATTAATTTGTGACCCTCCTTTTTCAGGGCGAATATTAAAGAAACAGATTAAAATTATCAGATCTTAAACACAAATTTATAGATCAAAATTCAGAAAATTATTTTAAGTCATCTTTGTGTTGCAATTCGAAACTCCAGCTGAAGCTTTCATTTTATAGCGGTTGCTTATGAATTATGTTATTACTTGATTTAAAAAAAATGCCAACACAACAATAAAAAAATTGATAATTTCTGAAAATATCATTTGTTTTTGAAAGGTGTAGCAAAGCACACCGGGTCAGCTAGTATACTATATAACTTATTAAGTTTTTGATCAAAGATCATTGTGAAGCATAATCAATGCCAATAGTAGAAGGTTCAGTCCCTGTGTTTGGGATCACAAAAACGTGATTAAAAAATTAAATATAGACGTGCATTACATAGTTTTTATATCGGGAGTTAAGCACTGGACACCAAAATTCTTTCCCATTGATCAAAAAAATATGAGAAAGTGGCACAAATGTTGCAGAAATCATCGAAGAGCTCAGTATGGCCAGCCCAGGCTGTAAAATGATGAAAATATGATACTTTTACCGTATTCGTTTTCTACATTCGTCCAGTTTTGAGGTTTACCATACTAGAACGAACATAATTCGTCGTCAGTGTTTTGCTACCTCGATTGCTCACACACGAATCTTCAGTGTTCCACTGTCCATTTTAAATCAAACCTGGGGAGTTACGGATGCAAAATTTAGCGCATAAAATTCTAAAAATGACAGTTAAATGTGCATAACTTGTTGTGACCTGGTGCAAAACTAGGTATAAACGAAAACGTTATTAGATATTTGATATAACATGAAGTCAGTTAAGCTGCAACAATCTACCGCCCATACTTTCATAACAGTCCCATATACAAAAACAAGCAAGCGAGACAATCAGCTCTTTCTGTTTTGGAATAAATTTTTAAATTGTGACCACCACTTTCAGCATAAACGAAAATCATTTCTAGGTTGTCATGATAAATCGTAAGACCTGAAATTTTCGAAATTGGCTTATTGGTAAGGTCGAGAGCACCATTTTCATTCATTATGGGACTGTTAATCGACCATATTTGAAACCTTTTTCAAATCTTCAAGCATAACAGTCCCATACAGAATATATTTTTCTCACCAAGCTACTTTCTAAGACTCAAATTTGATCATTTTTAAACTTCTAAACGCAATTGTCAGAAAAAGAAACATACTTTTGGAAAAATATCGTGAATTCCACATTGTAAGTTGAATCTTTTTACGATTTTTGATTGCATCCGATAGTTTTTCGCTCAGGAAGTCATTCCTAAAAAAGTCAGACCTGCCTTCGAAAACTAGTGTGCATCATTTGACATCAAGTGAGTTAATAAAATGTTTAAATGATTCAAAGCAATAAACCAAAGACTATTTCACCGAAAGAAGCATTGGAAAGTAACCAAATCCGTGGTATTTCACATATGAGACTGTTATTCAGGTATATTTCATATAGGACAGCCACGAATTGATATTTTTTTCGAAATTTCTAGAACAAAACCTCTTTTTTTGTGTTTTATATTGAAGCCTTATGTTGACCTAAAATGACGAAAATTCATATGGGACTGATATGCGAGTAGGGGCAGCCTGAAAAGGACAAAGAAATAGTGTTTTTTACCTGCTTTGATAAGTTCTTTTGTTTCGATGTTGTTAGAAGTGCTTGCTATCTCCATATGTGAGTGCAGTTGTTCGACCATTGTTTGTTTTCGATGCAAAAAAAGAGATTTATTGTCATTATTTCTTTCATAACTCTTCAAGGTGTTAATGGCCCACTTTGGTGTCTTCAGATGAAAGTTGCACCATGGATCGAGCTATACAATGGTATTTTTTGCAAAATATTCGGTGGTGCAGACGGTACTTTTAGACGCCATTTAAAGTTTATTTACCACTTTTCATGTTGAAGGTCATTATTTAATTTTTTTTAACTATTTTATATGGAAAGCTGGTAAAATTTCAATGCATTTTGATGTGCTATTTTATAATTTCCGTTGAGAAATAACAGAGTTATGCAGCTTTGAAAAATAGTTATTTTTTATTTACAAAAAAATCTAACCGAAGCTAACTCAAAAAATAAAAATGTTAGAAATCTGAAAAAATACATGTGTTTTTAAGTCGCAAAAATGAACCAAATTTTCAATTTTGGGGAAAATCTGAAGACCCCCGGCGCAAACCCGTCAGATAATAAAAAAAAATCCCCTTTTACAACATTACTTTTGGATATTTAAAAATTATCCAAAATTATTTGAAAAAATTACAAGTCTGTAGTAGATATTCGGCCTATTCGGCCGAATACTTAGCTCAACTATTCGGTGAGCTGAATATTCGGCTTAACGGTTTTTCGGCTATATTCGGCGCCGAATATTCGGCCGACCGAATATTCGGTACATCTCTAGTTTCTTTATTCAATAATAATAAATATAGAATACTATCTTCATGTTGCTTAACGAAAAGGTTAAGAACGGAGAAAGTTAAACAAAACAATGTTTACCGGATCAGTTGTTTTGTTATAATTTTGTGAGCTAACATTATGGTTGTTTTAGTTCATTTGGCAAGTTTTGAACTTATGATCTTTGCCAGGCATTCCAGTATCAAGATATAGCTAAGGCTTCAAGTCAGCCCAGGTCCCAATTCTCCTCACTCTCCTCTAGTGAAAGATAAGTCTAAAATTATCAAACAACATTGAAAACATCTAATAAAATAGTCATGATATGAATTCACGCTGATCTTATAACAGGAAATAATTTTTTTTTGCGTAACGAGAATTTTGGTTGCATTTTGCCTAGAATGTGAGATAATAAAAAAAATCCCAAAGCCTTTTTTTTTAAATTCCAAAAACTTTACAAAAGGCTTTTTGATAACTACCGATGAATTTTTTTATTTGTTCTTGATTGAAAAATTGCTTAAAAAGTTGAATTTTGGAATAATTTCAAAATGGATAAATTTTTTTAAGAGTTTTTTTCTGTAAAAAAAACTCTCATTCTTTTGTTGTCCGTACCTCCGATTGAGAGTATCCACGAGCCCCTATAGATTATCGTTCCCGCTATGGCAGCAGCGTGCTCCCGAAAGACCTAACGACTTTTCGGACCCGGTTCAAATATTTGTTTACGATCTTCCCTTCGATTGTGTTTATCCAAAAGCCCCGGATTCAGCGACTATGAATCTTTGATTTTACATCGTTTGCCCAATTGGGATTGTCGAGCAGCCACAGCCGCGAGGCTTAATTTTGAAAATGGAAAACTGTTTCTTGCTCTCAAACAACAAAAAGTCTACGAAACAGGGACCGGGTCAAGCAAACGATCTATTGAGTCGTATGACGACGACCGAAAAACCGGAACTGTGCAAAAAACTTTGTTTCGATTCTGTGCGTTTTTTGAATGGTTTTAGAATCTTTGCCAACCGATTTTTTTCCAATAATTCTGGACGCTAAAGTTCTACCGATAATGATAGAACTTGTTAAAATTTCCACGCCAAGTTGAACCTTTAAAAGTAAACTTTTTTTTTTGCTCTCTCCAAACGATAAGTATAGAGCAAAAAAAACAGAACAGCACGGCACATGCAGGAATTGCCGTTGGATCTCCCACCGGGGACGTGGAAAACTTCCTAAGAAGTTTGTTTTTCAGACTTTCTTTCCCGCTGAGACTGTGTGACAGCTTTTCCGACAAGAATAGCAGTTTCCACGGAAAAGAAACTGAACCAATGACGGTATAAATCCTGGCTCACGTTCAAACGAAAGAGGCTTATTTTTTCTGACCCCCGAATCCACCGGAAAGATGCAGAGCAGGTTTATTGATTCATAAATCCCGGCAGCTACACAATGTGTGGAGACAATAAAACAGCATGGCTAGTTGAATTTCGAATCAAACCCGATTGTGTTGAACCCATAGGATGTTCTTTGAATGGACCCGTGATTATTTTGAGCTTCCTGGACAGCTCCATTTGGGTGTGTTTATTCGAAAATCGTGGAATATGAAATCATTCCGCTGCCTTGGTTCATCGGTTATTCGGCTTCGCTGGATTCGCCAAATTAGGACACAATTCAATTGATCCTGGATGTTTCAAAAATCAACCCTAGTATAACACATCCCAGCATTCCAACCGAACGACGAACAGCCAAATTTACATAATAAAACATACAAGCCGATCATCGACAACAGTTTGAACTTGGAACCTGACAACGGCATATGGGCTCAAACAACATCGATGATGGTCCTCCTAACCGATTCTTCCTAGGGATGCGCATTTGTTTACCGAAGATCATGGAACGCTCTCGCTCTAGTTGTGACGGTAAAATGTTAGCACGGCAGCAGCAAATGTTTGTTATTTTTATGTTTTTACCCAAACATCTGAACCGCGAATATCTTTTTCCCCACAAACGCTGCACTCCGGCGGGTCTTATCAAACAAACTCTTCTCAATCTGGCTTCATCGTGCCAAGGTACATATTTCATTGAACATCGGGCAGGTTTAAAGTTTTCCCGGTTTGAGTTTTTTTCCGAACTCTTCCGTGTTGTTGGTTGAAATGATAATTTTATTTTTTTACCTCTGTGAACAAGATCGAACGATGTTCGGTGAAAAAATCAACTATTCTACGATAACATTCGGACAGGTTGGTTCAATCCTAAAAAAATAGTCCAATATGTCATCAGAAGGTTTCCTCATATTTTTTCATAGATTTTTTTTTTTAGAAACAGTGTGATTCCTGGTTGCAACAATATACTCCCCAACTAATTTTGACAATCTCACGCGATATGCAAGAATTCTCTTACACAAAATAATCGTAAAATACGAAAAAAAATGCAGGAAAATTCAATCTATTGACAAGTCATTCCCAGCAAATGTTGTGAAGATGTTTACATTTACATGTTCAGATAATTTTTAGTACACAAAGGCCCCTTTCGTCAAAAAAGGGGGTCCCCATCCAATGTATCTAAACCACGAGACAAACCTTATCAGGAAACACCCAAAGTTATTTTTATCGAATAATTTATCCATTAAACAAAATAAAAATGTTTTGTGAAGCAGCTTCCCTTTTTAATAAAGTGGGAGGAAACATATAATGGAGGAAACGAATAATGGTAATAATTAATCGCATTTATTATTTATTTGATTGTTATTTCATTCAATCACCCTGTGTATTTTCTGATCAGGATGGTCTCGTGTTTTCTTTATATTTATTCGATGGGAACCCCCGTTTTCTTTGACGGAAGGGGCTTTTGTGTATTAAAAGTTATCTGAACATGTGAATGTATACATTCTCGCAACATTTGATGAGAATAACTTGTCAATAGATTGAATTCTACAGCTTTTTTCGTATTTTACGATTATTGTGTTTAAGAGCCTTCCCTCCCTAGAGGGCCAACTTTCATATTAATCGGTCCAATAGCTTCTGAGTTCTTGAAGAACAAATGTAAAAGTTCTTTCTATATTTATAGATATTTTAAAGATTTTTAGTAAATTTCAGACATCGCACACAAAACCTGGCCAAAGCTCAAAATTTAAATTTTATTGGTATGATTTGTTTATAAGCTGTAGCAGCTGTCAAAACTTTAGTATTTTTATGATATAGAATTTTTCTACAAATTGTTGAATCAGCACGATTTAGTATTATCTACGAATAATACTTTCTTAAGTGACTAAAACTGGAAATTTGAAATGAAGAACTTCAATGAAGGGATCTTTAATAATTTTAAGTATAATAGATAAAAATCGATGATTATAGAGACAGCATGCAGTGCTTTGAAAATTCTTTTATTTATTTTATGTTTTAAGCATTGTTTTTTACAAATTAGTGTTTTAAACAAGTCCCGGCAAAGTGTTAAATATCATCCGAAAATTGATAACTTCAATAATCATGTGCAAAAGAAAAAAAATCGCGCAAACTCGCGCAATTTCGATATCTTCAAGTTTGAAGTTTAAAAATATTGATAGTTTCTTTCCACAAAAAGTCACCTTTGGCTTTGTTTAATAGCTCAGTGAAATGTTTGTTCTTTTTTTTGAATATTTTCAATTGTTATTTAACTTTCAAAAACAAATAAAAAAATTCTATGTTATCTTAAATTGTATAACTTTTTTAACCTGGATTATCTATCATGTCATACAAATACAAGAAAATTTCTAAATGAAAATTATGACAAACCACGAAAGCGGTAAAAAATATATTCAAAGATCTAAAAACGAAAGATGATTCAAAACAAATGCTTTTATTGACTTCAAAGCTAAAAAAATATTTTTGGCCAACTTTTTCTTCTACGTACTCCTGTGTGCATCGATGAAACGCTTGAATCAAAAAAACTTATCTTCAATTTTTTTTTATTTTGTCAAAATTGTAACATAAATTTTTAAACGCAATCATCGATAAAATGACTTGCTCTATTTGGAGTTACTTACGCTCTAAATGAGTCATTTTCAACACATATTGCCTCATAACTTAACTCAAAACAAAATTTGGTAATCGGTTTTCAACAAAAGATGCGCATGTGTCTTCAACAAAGTTTCATGATTTGTCGTGTTCTACAATATCGTAGAATAATGCCTCTATTTATCACAGTTAGGATATAATTTTCCTATCTCAGAAATCTTATGAACCACCCTAAATCTTTCCTTTCAAAAAGATGTAAAAGTTTGTTCAAGACATAAAATGCCTCAAATTTAAGGGGGAGACGCTAATAATATTTTACAACTAAAATTTATTTTTGGACCACAGTGTGATATTTGTACACAGAAATTTAAGCACATTTTTCAGACAAAATGATAACAAATTTTACTATCAGGGCATGTTAGCAAATTAACCCTTTAATGCATGAATTTTTTAAATGGAAATTTCAGTTCTTTATTTAGTGAAATAATAGCATTTTAATTCAAATAACACAACTGAACAGGTTGAAAGTCGTTATTTTGTGTAGGTATTATGAAAGTTATGGCCTATCAAAGTTGAAAAATAATTTATGAAGTTCTTTATTCATTTGAACATGATTTCGCAAATTTCTTACAAACCTTGATAATAGGGTGCAAGAAGGTTTTTGTGATTGATAAAGATAAAAAAGTATTACAATTTGCAGATCTAAAGATATAACGACGATTTTCAAAAAACTACATTATTAAAAAAATTAACAATTTTGATTTTTGCAATTTCATTGCATACTTCGAAGTTTATCTCACACATATATTGAAATACCGTAATTTAATACCATAGGCTAATTTCTTTTAATCTCTAGAATATTTTTTTTTTTTTTGAAAATATCACTCAAAAATATCCATGCGTTTCCGAGGTATTTGGATTTTGATGAGTCTTGTTTTTTTTTCCCTAACGGGTTAAACTCCTATCAAAAAAGAAAAAAAAAATCATGTTTTAAAACTACACAAGTTTCATAGGTCAAAAGACAGCCATAACCTAGACTGTTATTGAGAATCAATTTTTTTAAAAATCTTTTTTTCTGATTTAAGTAGGTACTGCTTATTCTTAAATCCAAGCTTAAGACAATTTTTTAAGCAAAAACTGGAGTAAAGAAAAAGATTAGTTAAGATTTACTACAAAACAACGGACTCTTACACAAAAACTCTTTGAGCATTTCAAAGATTCTCTCAAATTTACTCAAACATGGTATAAAAAAAATTGTGAATGCATAAGAATCAATGATTATGAGTCCGGCTTAGATCTGCAAGAAATGTGAAATTTGAACTGTTTCATAGCATACACATTGAAGCTAGAATAAACTATTGATTTTTTTTATTTAGTTGCTCTTGAATTTGGCTTACAAGCTTTGAATGGAAATTTCAAATTTATAAACTTTTGCATCTCCCATGACTTTTTTGATGCTGTTCTGATTACTTAATATTTCTATGAATTTTTTTTTATAAAAACTAATACAAAAACATTTATTTTAAAAATTTGTTTTTTAATTTGAGTGTTGTTGACTGCTTATTTGAAAGCTACTTAACTGTAGGATGAAAATAAAAAATCACAAAATACTGCTTTACACAGCCAATAAGTTTGTTGAATCATACAACCTTCGCAAAATGTTTCATGAAATTATTGAAAGTCCTAGAAAACAAAGACTACCATTTTTTAACACTTTTAAATGAATTTAGATAATTTTTTTTTCATTTTTAAATGGTTATAACTTTTTCATTAATTTTTTAGCATCTTGACATTTTACCAAAAAATCAAGCTTAAGGATAGGCAAAACCAATCTTAAAATACAAATTTCAATCCTTGCTTATTTGAGTTTTCTGGATGAATTTATATGCAAAAATTTCTTCTCCCATTCAAATTTACATGGAAAATTGAAACGCGTTGTGCTAATTCAGGAATCAATATAATCATTTCAAATTTTACACTGATGCTTGGTTACTCAAAAGGCTTCGTAAAAACATATGGGAGCAAAAAGTCAATTTTTGCAGCAATCTTACTGTGCATGCTATTGACGTGATCTTCGAAAAAAAAAGCCAAGAAGAAACCGAATTGAAACTTCAGAGTAGACATTCTCATTGAATGCGTGAGATTTTCTCGAAGAGGGCGAATCCAAATAGACGCAATTTTGACTAAAATGAATCCAAATAACAAAAACACAGAACTGCTAAATAGAGAAAACTTGGTCTATTTTATCGTAAATAAAAGGATTTTAACCTGGATTTTTTTGTCCTTAAGAAGACTTCCGAGTGGATTTCCAATAGGAAAAGTTATGAGCCTGACGACCTGTAAACTGGTAAAAATTGGACTAATTTAGGTATCAATTGGTTTTCGTTTCATTTTGGACCCATTAAAAACTGTGGAAATTTTGGTGGCTCAAGGATTCAACATGGGTTGTAGCAAAAAAAATCAAAGAAGGGTGAGTGACCCTACTTTGGACCTAGAACCTATTTTGGCTCTAAAATGCCTTAATTTGGAAAAAGATCATTTCATTTGCATAGATTTCAGATACTCATATGCAGAGAATGAATTTTTATTCCTGCAATATGGTATTCGTACTGTTATTAGCCATAAAAAGTAAATCTGATCAAATTTAAATCAGGTTTACGGTAAGGTTTCTAGATTGCTCGGTTTTATTCGGGTTTGCCCTTTGGAAAATTTGGAAAAACTTCGGTCCAGTCCAACAAGATTCATAAAAATAATCATGAGAAGTTTATTGAAAGACTAAAATACAATTTAAAATCAGCTGATAAATTTTAATGAAAAAAATTGTTTTTCCAGTTTTTTTTCTTGTTTTTTATGAGTATTTCATTCCTAGGTTTTAACCAGATTTGCCCGGACGTTATCCGGGTTTTGGTCAACAATTTTGAAATCAAATTCCGGACTTTGCCAGGTTTTTAAATAAAATAGCGTTAATTCGTCTGGCTTGGATAGGTGCTGAAACAAATTCTGGCAACCTTAGAATATGGGTGGCAAAATAAGTGAGAGTCATTTTAAGAAATAACAGTGAAAGGGAAACTTTTTGTAGAGAGAAGCCAGTTTTATTGTGAAGAATTTGAACTATGCTAAATATTTACTTAAAATAAAGAAAATTCTTTGGAAAATTAGGAAAATTTGTGTAGTGTTCAAAAACATGAAATTGTCAACCACGACGTCCCATTTTCAGACAAAAACTGTATTTCAATATCAACCTAACAATTGAAGTGTGAATTTTCATCCCTTCGAAATCCAGTGCAAAGTTGAATTGAAGTGCAATAAAATCTGAGAAATTCCAAATTGACAAAAATTGGAGAAACAGCTTCATTTATAAATTCATCAAAAATACTAGCACTGATTCCAACAAAAAAAAAGAACTTCCAACACTTTCATAAAAAGTGTGATTTGAGTGATATTTGATGAACAAATAGAAGGGTGAAAACGAATCGCTCAATAAATAAAGCATTAAAATAAAAATCAACAATTCTTTGTTTCATAATTCGAAAATATAAAGATGCGAAAATGTGCCAAATTTCGTCAACTTTCCAATTCTCTTTTCAAAGTTTATCTGATGTGACTTGAAGAATCAATGATTGAAAAGTACGGTTTTTACACCACCTTTTAATTTTTTTTGTGGTCATGATCTTAAAAAAATTTAAAAAAATATCTATATGTTCTTATTCAACCTTTTTTGGAGAATAAGTGATTTTTTTTAGCATTTCATAGCTTATCTTCAGTTTTTTCCGAATCAAGTTTTTTTTTTGATTTTTTTTTCTTAAACCTTGAATAACGAAAAAATGAAATGTTGTGGGTGAATAAATTCTGAAAAACATATTTGGGTTTCGTTACAAGGTTTCCAAAACTATAAATTTTTAAAAATCAAATGAGAAACAAGACAGATAATGCGGTGTTAAACGAGGAATGTCAAATTGACACTCAAGGTCTGATAAGGGAGTTTTTTCTAGGGCTTTCAGGGTGTGACCTAAAAAAAGTAATGATGCAAGTTTAAAGCTTTTAAAAATTTATTGAGGATCCCTAAACAATTTTTGTTATTTCTATGCACCTGCATAATGTTAAAAGCCACCAAACTTCCAGGAGTGTCATCTTTACACTCAAGAGCGAATAAGTGATAAATTGGAAAGGCTTCACGACTATTTGAAAATTTGAGTCATCATTTCCATACTTTCTCCTATACAATCTTTGAATTTGTTGCTACAGCCCATCTTAAATTCAAGAGCCACCACATAACCGATCCGAGAGTTCCGGGATTTTTTTTTTTAAACTTGACAATGTCCGGAAAACTTTTTAACCCCAAACCCTTGTACAATATCTGGGCAAATTAAGAACAAAACACGAAAATTAATCAATAAAAATCAAGGGAAGAAACTCTTGAGTAATTTTTTTATTGGAACAGCAAATTTAGAATCGTATTTTGGGCTTCCAGAAACTCGTTTTTTCTATTTTGATAAAACTTTTTGAAAAAAAAAATCGATTTTTGGCATCATTACTTTTTTTATATTCCTAATCAGACCTTGAATGTAATTTTGACACCCCTTGCTTTATCTATCTTGTTTCCCAACCGATTTTTACAAAATTTAATTCCATTTTCTGTAGTTCAAAGTTTCAAAAAAAGTCCGAAAAACAAGCTTCGGAAAAAAAGACTGTAGATGAGCAAAGGAATGCTAAAATAAATCACTTTATTTTCAAGAAAGCTGAAGTTAGAAGCTATACGTTGCAAACAAGGATATATTTTTTGAATTTTCTTAACCAGCGGCTTCGGCGTAGTGGTTAGAGTTCAAGTCATCTACGCCAAAGTTCATGAGATCGAATCCCGGTCATGGCATACATAGTACACTTTCTGTGGTCTGGTGGTTTTAGCATTTGTGAGATGCTAGCCATCATTACTTCGAAAGATGTGCGCTTAGAAAGAGACGAACCAGCCCAAGGCTGAAAGTCTCTATAATAAGAAAAAAAAAATTTCTTAAGATTATTAAGTTCGACTCCAATGCAGCGTGCCACCATACCCGGATCCCATGGCATGGCTGTTATGAAGGGAATGTATTGTGTTGATATTTTGGAAGAACGAGTCAATCAGGTGGGCTAGTTTACTTACAGATTTTCCGGCATCCGTGTATATACCTTTCTATCTGGCAATTGACTGAACATTCTTATTATATAATCAGTTAGAAGAGGAAACACATTTTATCTGTTGGCCACTCATGGGATTCGAACCCAAAAGTTTTCTTATCGATACCGGGAATCGAATCCAGTACACTCCTGGCATACCAAAACCAGACTTGCGCCAGCCTAGCCGCTAGACCACATCAACGATCTATCATTACGGTTGATTTTTTTTTTGTGATATAAAATGATCGTGTAGGAATTTCTGTCTGAATTTTATTTCCTGTCTTACTAAGAAAAGATTTAAATCACCTCATGATAAAATGAGTGCTATTTTGGAAGATCTATCAAATAGTATAATTTGTTTTGTTATATCTTATTTCAGCTGATCATATTTCTTGTAGGGGAACTAGGGGTAAGACGCCCACGTTAAGAAGAATCTTTCATTACTCGTAAAAGAAGAATGCAATCCAGTAAATTCGACAATAGTTTTGGAAAGGAGAATGTTCTTCACCAGAAATATACAAACAGGAACACCTATACCAATTATTAACGTCTTAATCGTTAAATTATGAAAGGCTTTCTAAAGTATGTTTCCATTTCGTTCGGGGCAAAGTGCGCATATGTGTGTACCCAAACGCGCCGTTTAACGATTAATAAGTGTTTATTAATTCAAGGGCCTCCGAAAGTGTTTGCCAGGTAAAAACACTTCTTTTCTACTTCACAGGTGGAAAAATGTATTGCTACGCGCAGTGCTGCCAGATATACTGACGTTCTTTTGAATAGTTTATTAAATCTACACTAAATTTAGGAATTTTAAATATATTATTTTATATTCAAGTAATGTTTTCAAATTCAACATGTAAATATTCTTTAAATTGTTGTGATGAAAACTGCATATAAATTTAAACAAACATGAAACATGCTTAAAGATAAACGGTCATGGCGCGTTTTGCCCTGCCTAGAAATGTTTATTAAAAATAGTTTAAAACAACAGAAAAAATAATTTAATAAGAAATTTTTTCGCTATGTGATGATTGTCAAGACCAATGTTCATCATTGGAACAGATGCCAGGTAAATGTTTTGCTGATAGATGCCGTAATTCCTTACGAGAAAAGTTGAAAAATTGCAAGAAAAGCTCCTAAAAAATTTTGTTTTTGTATTTCGTCAAATTTACGCAATAAAGAAAACTTAGAAGGTCCACAAATGTTTACAAGTGCATTAAAGTGTAAATAGAATGAACTGGCATTTTCAGAAATGTTGAACAATGTTTGTTTAGTGAAATACTGATGGTGGCGCATCTTGTCCCGACTGCGCATTTTATACCCAGTTCCCCTATGTGAATTGTTTTTAACAATTTCCAAGGCTGGCTGTTAAGATTAGAAATATTATTTTCTTTTGGAGCTTCAAAAGAATGTATTGTTTTCCCCAATTTGTAAAAAGTTTAGTTAAAGAGAATCCTTTCATCAAACGGATAAACTACTGAACCACCCCAATCTCCGAACATAACTTCATGACAGGCAATGTCCGGACTACGGGAGTTTGTGAAAACAACCAATGGCTACGATGGGAACAAGATTGATGGTATCGAACGAAACTAAAACGCACAAACGTCCACACATCGGGAACATTCATACACACGATGTTCTCCTGTAGATATACCTAGTTATAGTAGCGTACACTGTTGATCCACTCACAAGCACGCTGGAAACCTGTTGACAGAGAAAGAGTACAGCAAGTTTTTCCGGATTGTTGTTTTTTCCTTTCTTCTTTTTTTTATTTTTTTTTCTTGCTCCACTCTGTTGTAGCATCCTCATCGGACCGATTCATAATGAAATACGAGGAAAAAATACGGAACAAATATCCACCAAACATAACAATCAACCGGTCGATCCAGGCAATGTATGTATGGTAGGTGTAGGAGTAGTGTGGACCAGTTGCTAGTGTGTAAAGTTGCGTTGGCATCATCGCACAGGTTTTCTCGCCACGCCACGATATGGTGATATGTGCGGGTGTGTTGTGTTGTTTACGTGTAATATTGCACCCTGCTGTGTATGGGTACCCATACATTTTTTCCCATTGCTGGGGAAATCAATTTTGATAACATTGAGGAAGCAGCAAGGCGGGAAGACATCACGTAATGGATAATACACTGGGGCATATCGTATATCATACTCTTGGGGATCGCAACAGAACAGAGCCACCCTAGCCGAATGTTGCTCGCGATATGGCCGGCCGATGGATAGTTGTTGTTGTTGCTGTTGTGGGGGTACACACTTTCACGTCCTTCTCATCCCCCACCACAAATCAAGGCCACGTAGTCGTCCGCTCTTCTCGGATGTTATGATATGGAAACAGTACAGCTAGTGGATTGGGGGTAAGGGAGAGAAAAAAAAGAAAGGCAACCTATCAAACCAGTCAGTCGTCAGTTCACCCAGCAGAATCAGAAGGAAATGAGCGAAGGATATTAAACAGGCGGGAAAAAATAAATCAACTTCACTGCCACACGATTACTGACCAGAATGATGGGATCGTGCCCGAATTACGTCATGCAACTAAGTAGCAGAACTATTTGGAATGAATTTATGTAACTACAAAATAACTACCGAGGTTTCCGTATCAATTTGATAAGGATTCGGGTTGACACAGTTCTTTTTCTTGAGGCTACGCTTCGCTTACACGAGTTTCGGAGCCGCATGGATTCCAATGAAATGCCTCTCTGTAGACCTCGATCACATATTTTTTAAGGACAGTCCATCGCGACTTACGTTCACGAATCTATATTTTCAATTCAAAACGAGTCTTTCTGGTCCGGGTTTCGGGATTTTGCCTCAAACGCCACTGAGGGTAGAAAGATTAATACACAATTTGATTGATCAGTTTGGCATCCAGCTGCAACGGCACTAATCGCTCAAGATTTCGAAAGGGCATTTAGATATTGTGCCAACTAATTTTAGAAAGTTTTATTATGATTTTATTATGGCACTTTATATGGTCGGGATTCGACCAGCTGCAACAGATGCAAAACATGATAAATTATCTATCAAATGAAAATCAGAACATTTTTCCTATTTTTTAATGATTTTCTTAGAAAATTTCAATGTTGCAGACAGTGAAAATGGCAAAAATGCGTTGTGCAAAAGTGAACTGAGAGCAACCTTAGAGGTAAAGGTGAAAATCATGTTTTGGTCATGGAAACTGATATTGTGCGAAATAATTTTATGTGTGTTGATTTTTTCGACTCTATACAGTTCTTCGGCTCATCAAGAACTAATATCTGATAAATGAAATAATAAAAAGTCATTCCCGTGGCTAAAAACTTCATAATGAGGATTGAGAGCATTGGTTGAAATCTCGTTCAGCCAGACTAAACCGAATCCCTCGACGTCTTTATAAGAGTCTAAATGTGATATTAAAATGACCAAATGAGATTTATAATGAAATGGTACCAATTGGTAAGGCTGTGAACTTTGAACTCGATTTTCTCGAGATCAGGTTTATGGCGTTCAGTTTGGTCTGATCGAAGCTCGACCATATACATATAGTTTTAAAACTGTTTTATTATGGTCATAAAAATGCTTAGATTCGTGATTTACCCATTTATTTTCAGGTTGTTCTGAAAACGCCAATAAAACTTTTATTTTTTTAGAAACAATTCTGAATGCTCTATTAAAACTCCAATTTAACTTAATCAAAGAAGTTTACTCAAAGCTTTTTTTGCATGTTTTATAAAGGCACACATTGGTTTCGCATTTTCATACAATTTTCAGTAATTCATAGCATTTAAAAAAAAATCGGAAGCCATCGGCTTCTTATTCAAGATGGCGTCAGACACCAAAATTTGACTTCTACTTGTTGAGCACTTTCACCCAATATCCATATTCTGAGGGTTTCATGCAACTTTTAGTCGTTTACAGTATTTTCAAGTTTAGCGGATAAAAGCTTCGGTAGTCAAAATTTTACAGCATGATTTCGTTTACAGTCGTGATGACGTTTCTAGGACAGGGCCAAATAGCCTAATTTGGCTGGTGAGATATAGAATGCGCTTTAGCTGTTTATGAAGATCTATGCTATAGCTCTAACGAAGTTGTGCTGACCATGAAAAACTCAATTTGTAAATTAAGACTATTTCTATTAAACTATTTCCAGCCTTAGCTAGAGGTAGACGAATTCGTGACTGCACGCTAACAAGATTGGAAAGTTAAATAGCATGCCAGATGAACTACAGTGATAGAAGGAGACTTTAATGCTTCAGCAATAAATTGAGGTAGTGTAAGTATTATAACTGGAAGTTATGGTTTTTGGGACTTCTTCACCTGTGAAACCATTGCACAGTGGTGCAGAACACTAATCTAGCTATTCTAAACTAATTCCACCAGCAGCGAGATAGAAAAGCTAACTTTTTTGTTATTCAAACAAGGGCTATGATGTCTTCGACAAAGTTAATTTTCAGGTAAAATTACATAAATTTGTCAAAGTTCTACTACCTTACCTTCAGAAGTTACAGTGATAGAAAAAAATACGTTGAAA
Organism: Uranotaenia lowii; assembly: GCF_029784155.1. Taxonomy (NCBI): domain Eukaryota; kingdom Metazoa; phylum Arthropoda; class Insecta; order Diptera; family Culicidae; genus Uranotaenia; species Uranotaenia lowii. The sequence continues at coordinate 155,325,055 of NC_073693.1, read as the reverse complement.
AAAACAGTTCTTTCAATTTGATATGTTGTAAATTGGATAAAATGGTTCGCCGTCTTCAAAACAAAGTGGGAAAGATCTGAAATTTCATCATACATAATTATGGTTTGAGAAGTTAGTGAAGCTCTGTGGAAAGCATTTAGTTTATGTTTTTAAGGCCCGTTCATCAAAAAGCGCACTTTATCGCATCACCACCTTTTGTTTGATTATTTTTGATGAAAAGTGGAACCATTTCACTTATCGTACTTCCACAGCAACGAACAACACACAACAAATTTCGTAGTTCTGCAGAGGTATTCTGGAAGGGCTCCACGGTACGAATGTACTCAGATGGTCGTGCAATTTACCAGAGCAGTGGGTGGTGACCGATCGACCCACGAATGTGCCGGTTGAGAATCAAGGACCGGTTCTTCAACATCAGCATCATCCACGTGCACAGCCTCACCTGGGAAGTACTGGTGACGACAAAGACAAATTCTAAGCGCAGCTGGACCGTGAATACGATCACTGCCCAAAACATGATATCAAGATCGCCATCAGGGATTTCAACGCTCAGGTTGACCAGGAGGGGGAACTCAAACCGCCAATTGGAGGGTTCAGTGCGCACCAGCTGACCAATGAAAAGGTCCTCAGACTGATATATTTCACCACCTCCAAATGAATGGCCGTACTTAGTACCTTTTTCCAGCACCGCGACCGCCTTCCACACAAGTACACCTGGAGATCACCGTACCAAACGCAATCACAGATCGATCAAGTTTTGATAGATAGCCGGCACTTCTCGGACATTATCGACGCCAGATCCTGTCGAGGCACCAACAAGTCAGACCATTATCTGGTGCTGATAAAGATGCGCACAAAACTCTTCGTATGGAACGACATACGAAACTGACGCCCGCTTCGGTTAAATATCGCATAACTGAGGCAACCTGAGGTCGCGGCAGACTACACGCAATCGCTCGAAGCAGCGCTGTCGGCAGAGGGCGAGTTTTACGAAGCCCCTCTCGAGGACTGTTGGGATACTATCAGGGCAGCCATCAACAGTGCTGCGGAGAACGTCATCGGCCTTGTGGAACGAGCTCGACGGAACGACTAGTTCAACGAGAAGCGTAGGAGGGTGATGGACGAAGAGAATGCCACGCAGGCGGCAGTCGTGCAAATAGACACCCGTCGGAACGTGTAAAATCACCGACAGCGGAAGAGGCAGCGTGTTCGAATTTTCTAGAAGAAAAAGCTGCATCGTTTCAAGAAACACGAAAGTTCTATCAAGAACTGAACGCATCCCGCAAAGGCTTCGTGCCGCAAGCCGAAATATGCCGGGATAAAGACGGAAGCATCCTGACGGACAATCGTGAGTTGATCAAAAGGTGGAAGCAGCACTTTGATGAACACCTAAATGACGCAGATGCGGGAGATCAAGACGATGGGGGAAGGCGATAGCGTAGTCAATGACGCGTCATGACGTAGAGGAGCCACTCCCAACGATGAGTGAAGTTAAGGAAGCCATTCGCCAGCTGAATAGCAACAAGTTGGCTGGGATTTATTTATTTATTGATCACTGTCTATGGCAATTTAATGTCATACAGTCTGATCATTTAATCTCGATGAAGTAGTATAATACGTGAACCAATCGGTTCGATGTTTAAGATTCCACATCGAGCATGGTAATGTGGTAGGTGTTGAAGTTCGTTCCATGGTAGGTTAGGCAGTGCGTATCTCAGGAATCGATTTTGAACTGACTCGAGAAGCTTCAATCCTCAGATCGTGTTTGGTGCTTAAACTTGAATATTCTACTCCAATCCACAGCAAACAAGCGAGCAATATAAAGCTTTGAGAGTTGTAGTGTCACTGAATCCTTTGGTATTCCTGACTCTGTCCAAAAATCCCAAGATTGTTATTGCTTTTGCCACCGTTACAGCTAAATGTTCCTTGAATGATAGGGACTTATCCGCAATGACACCAAGATCTCGAAATGACGCAACTTTTCCAATAGCCACGCTATCAGCTGTGTATTGATGCGAAATTCTACTTCTTTTGAACGTAATAATCTTACATTTTTTTAAGATTCACTTTTATCGTATTCACTTCGCACCAAAGCATAAGCTTATCGAGGTCCTGCTGTAGTCACAGGCAGTCTGTGTAGTGAGCTATTGAGCGGTACATTTTGAGATCGTCTGCATAGAAAACAAATTCGGAATCGATAAGTTTACAAAGGTCGTTCATGAAGAAGTTGAACAAAAGTGGACCCAGATGGCTGCCTTGAGGAACACCGGATGGAACCATGATGTTTCGAGATTTGATGTGACCTTTTCTGCCGAAAGCAGTTCTGCCTCGAAGATATGATTCAAGCGATTTCACCAGCCAAGTAGGGAATCCCATTTTCTCCAATTTATCAATCAGGGGCTTGTGAGGTAGCCGATCGAAATCCTTTGAGAAGTCCACGTAGATTGCATCCATTTGCGTCTTATTTTCCAAAGTATAATGATGCGATGTATGGCATCGCAGCTGAACTCATCATAATGGGCCCGGACAAGTTGGCCGATTGCCTATACCGGTTGATGGTTCGGATTTGGGACACAGAACAGCTATCAGGGGAGTGGAAGGAAGGGGTAATATGCCCCATCTGCAAATTGGACTGTGAGTACTACCGAGCGATCACTGTCCTCAATGCCACCTACAAAGTGTTGTCCCGAATCCTACTCCGCCGACTAACGCCACAAGCAAACAGATTCGTGGGAAGTCATCAGGCCGGCTTTATGGAGGGACGGTCTACGACGGACCAGATATTCACATTACGGCAAATCCTCCAAAAATGCCGGGAGCATCAAGTCCCTTCGCACCATCTATTCATCGACTTCAAAGCCGCATACAACACGATCGACCGTAACGAGCTATGGAAAATCATGGACGAGAAAGGCTTTTCCGGGAAGCTGATCAGACTGATCAAGGCGACGATGGATGGAACGCAGTGCTGTGTGCGGATTTCGGGTGAATTGTCGGGTTCATTCGAATCGCGCAGGGGGCTTCGACAAGATGATGGTCGATCCTGTACGATGTTCAACGTGGCGCTGAAGGAATTTTTCGACGAGCGGTGGGGGAATTGCGGGCACGATTTTCAACAGATCCAGTCAACTTATCTGCTTTGCCGATGACATTGATATAGTCGTCAGATCATCTGTGGCGGTGGAGGAGATCTACCGCAAACTGAAACGCGAAGTAGGAAAGATTGGGTTGATGATTAATACGTCCAAGACGAAGTACACCGACCGAACTCGCTTGTCCAGTAATAACAAATTCACGATAGACGGCTACGAGCTGGCGATAGTCGATGAGTTTGTCTATCCCGGCTCATTGGTGACCGCAGACAATGACACCAGCCGTGAGATCCGGCGGCGAATGATCAGAGGAAGTCGTGCTTACTATGGACTCCACAAGCAACTGCGGTCGAGAAGACTTAGCCCTCGCACGAAGTGTAACCTGTATATGACGCTCATTAGACCGGTTGTTCTCTACGGGCACGAGACATGGATATTGCTCGAGGAGGACCAGCGTACACTCGGAGTATTCGAGCGACGAGTGTTAAGAACCTTCTTTGGCGACGTTCAGGAGAACGGAGTGTGGAGGCGAAGGATGAACCACGAGCTCGCACAACTCTACAGCGAACCCAGTATCCAGAAGGTAGCGAAGGCTGGACGGAAACGCTGGGCAGGACGTGTTGCGAGAATGCCAGACGACTGTCTCGTAAAACAGGTATTCGCTACGAACCCGGTAGGAACGAGACGAGCAGGGGAGCAATAATAGAGGTGGTTAGATCAAGGGGAGCTTGATCTGACGAATGTGGGATGTCAGAGAAATTGGAGAACGGTCGCCATGGACCGGGTGAATTTTAGGAATTATGTTTATCAAATTATGTCGTGTGACGAAATACTATGCAAATAAATACAATATCTATATGGTGATACTTAAAAAGCCTTATATTCGTTATCTCATGCAAACGGCCTAGGCAAAGGAAAAATTCTTATCGATTTTTTGCTTTACAAATTTTGTTTATTGTTTCTCTTTTTTCATAAACAAATAAGTTAAGCTCCATAACGTTATTAAAGACGGACCCCCGTACGCGTACCTACCTCATCGAAAAAGGATGAAGAAAGTTGTTTCCTGCCCATGTGATTGGTACGAAGCGGGTACCTGTTGCCTGCCTGGCCGGATCTGTGGCTGCCATCAAACGGAACGGAACGGAACCAATGCAGCTTGATTTGTTTACGAGCCCAGCAACAGTGTGGAAAGTAATTTATTTGCAGACCAGGCACAATCACTGGCAAACTAAATAACTAACCTACAACCGGAGGAAGAGGACTTGGTAAGATTACAAATTATTCAGCTGGAAGCAGGAACCATATACAGACAAAGTTATGATTTCTTTTCTGGTTGATTTAATTTATCAATCGAATGGAAGTTGTTATGCACTCAGTGGCTTGAGGTTCTGAAACATATGTCGGAAAAATGGAACGAATAATCATTTGATCTTTTTGTTCCACTAAAGATCCGTTTCTTGATAGAAATTTCTCATTTTCCAATTAAAAACAGCCCCTTATCTCAAAAACACTTCCTAATTAGTTGCTTTCTTCGTCCTTGTTGGCTTTCCATGAAATTCAAAACCGACAGGTCCTTTAAGTTTTCCATCGAAATCAAATATTTTCTTCTCTCCACCAAACAACGACGTTTGGGCAAACAGAGCGTCGAAATTTCTTCTCCAGAAGATGGACTCGAGTCGGCCCTCCCTGAGGCCATCGATGTCCTAGGAAGGAAGAGAAGAATAAAAAAAAAAAGTAAACACTACCTCTTCAGTCACGCGAGGAGCCGTTCGAATTGCCCGAAACCATATCCTTCCGAAATTGCGAGAGCTGGAAATTCGATATTTATTAAAATCGTTGAATCTGATGGTACCAATTTTTCATGGCTCGGAATGGAGATTTGCCCTGGGGCGGGTTTTGGCTTTCTGCCGAAATGGTCGTTGACAATCTGGAGAACTTCTCGACTAGGATACGGAATCAGATGAACGTCAGCGGGTAAAAACCTCCATGTTTAGATCAGGTGGATGAACTTGAGTTGTTGATTGGTTCGGTGCTTTCTGTTTCGGACATCTTGTTAGGAAAACTTGCTTGGAAGTCACACTAATTATTGCCGAAAATTGGGTGCTTTTTTCTTTGGCGTTTATGGCAAGTGCGCAGGAATGGATTGAAAAAAAAGCTGTACTTACCCTTTGAGCAAATCGACCAATCAGTGAAATGCATTGGAATGGTTTGAAAAAACATTTTAATCCTAATTTGCTCTTGAGCGTCAATATGACAGTTTTGGAAGTTTTTCAGCTTTTAAATTTATTCGGGTGCATCTAAATAAAAAAAAAATCTGGTCACTCGACGAATTCTTGAAATCTTAAATTTTGCATCATAAGTTTCTTATGGACGCACCCTGAATGCCTAGTAAAAAAAAATTCATAATCAGACCTTGAGTGTCAATTTGACACTCCTCGCTCAAAAGCAATATATCTCTCTTGTTTCTCAGCCGATTTTTTAAACTTTATTGTTTTGTATCTCGTAATGTATCTCAATTATGTTTCTCAGATATTATTCACTTTCCACACTTCATTTTTCTGTCATAAAAAAAAAATCCGAAAAACATGCCTCGCTACGGAATAATAAAAAAAAAATCACTTAGTGTCCAATAAATGTTGAATTTAAGTCTTAGAAAATCTGAAAAAATGCAAATTGACAGTTCGAAAAAACAGCTACTTGAAAAAATTGTCCAAAAATCTGTGTTTAGTATTATAAAAATCTAAAAATACTAAAATGTGACAAATTACGTCAACTTAATTCCTGTTTTCAAAATTTATCTGGTGTAACTTGAACAACTTTGTCGATCCATTGATTGGAAAGTACGGTTTTTACACCTTTTTTTTACCTGTTTTGTGGTAATGATTTTACAAAATTTCAAATAAAATTTATCCTTCTGTGAAACATATAGTTCCTAATTTCAGCTTTCTTGGACACTAAATGGAGATTAATCAACATGCGGTTCATGTGAGTTCTTTTTATTTGTAGACTTGCTGGTGTGCTTTGCTACCCCTTCTATGGAAAAATGTAATTTCGTCAAAATGATTTTAATTTAAACAAACTTCTTTTTTAATAGAATTTCAACATTATTCAAAAGCGAACTGTTTTTCATGGCATCTAAGCTTCTAAATTGTCTTGAATCTCAACGTAACTTCAAGGTTTGAATGAGCCACCCTTTAGAAAAAAAATTGTAGGGATATTTAATTCAATAAAAACCCCTTAAATAAAAAAAAAATCCCCTTTTTGAAGTGGGAGGAATATTAGAATAGAGGCAAATATGAACAAAATCAAAAAGTGTGCTTAAGTCTGGCTAAGACGGTGGTTTCATCAATACTACAATACTACAGTTTATTTATATTACGCTTATTCAATATGATAGTCGTCATTCATTAAAATGAGAAGCGTCTAGCAAAACAGTAGATCATCTCAATTTGTTAAAACTTATTTGAGAATTCAACCAACCATCTCATTATGTTAAAACGCTTACGTTTATGATTTTTTTTTAACAAAGGTTCTTAGAAGATTTTTTAAATTATGTCTAATTCTTGATAATTTTGTATTGGAGCCCCCCTCCCCCCATTTCGGATTTGGAGGGGTTTGAAAATTATATAGAAACCATTCTCGGTCTTGAAAACGGCTTCACATCAACCAGTTGATCAGTTCAATAGTTTCCGAATTTTTTTCGAATTATGTCAGATTTTTGATAATTTTGTATAGGACCCCCCCCTTATTTGGATTCGGAGAGGTTAAGAATTACTATAGAAACCATTCCCGGTCTTGAAAATGACTACAAAAATTTCACTTTAATTAGCTCAGTAATTTCCAAAAATTGTTCGAATTGTGTCATAAATATTATTATTAATTTTGTATGGGAGCCCTCCCTCCGTCTTTAAGTCGGAGCGATTTGAAAACAATTTAAAAACCATCTCCGACCCTCAAAATTCTAACAAACCAAACCCCCCTCTTCCTTAGTGCCCTCATTTTTAACATGGATAGAGTCTATCAATACAACATTTCAACTAATAAGATCAAAACCTGTATGCCAAATCAATAAACCATCTCATCATGTTAAAACGCTTATATTTATCAATTTTTGACAAATTGTGTTCGAAAATTGTTCGAATTTAATCATATTTTTGACAATTTTGTATAGCAGTCCCCTTTAAAAACGGTAAACGTTTAGAAATCATTTAATAACTTCATGTCATCAAGGATTTTATTATGCGCAAAATTTGCTAAAAATCTTATGTTTTATAATGTAAGAACTCCCCCCCCCCTCCTATTCCTACAAAAATATTTGTAAATTCAATTATTGGTCCAAATACATCAAAACCTGTCCACCACTATAGTAAATCATTTAATTATGTCAAAGTACTTTGTGAGGGAAATATTATGAAAATTAGTGATAAATTGTGTCATATTTTATGTAAATTTTGTATGGGAGCCCTCCTCCCTTAAGTCGGAGGAGGTTGTAGCTGACATAGAAACCGTCTCCGGCCCAAAAAACTCTCAGATACCAACTTTGACAATGATCGGTTCAGTAGTTTCCGAGTCTATAGGGAACAGACAGACAAAACGGAATGACGAGATGAGGACTCAAAAGCTGCAAATTTTTTATTTGTCACCGATGATCATAAACTCAGAGGTCAAAAATCACAAATTTTAGATGATCATTTTTACTACAATACAAATTAATGAGAGGAAGTTTTCAATTGCTGGAATCAATTGAACGATATTTTTTATCCTTCCATACTTTTTTTTCACATTTGTAGAAATTTTTAAACATCTACGTCCACAGTATGTGCAATTCATCACATTAAAAAAGGGTAACTAAAAATTTCAAGAATTTTCGTATCAATGTAATTCAAAGAAAATACTCAGTGCTTAGCTAGAAATACTTGTCAGCACGAACTTAATTTATTATTTTTCGATCAGTGTTTGTAAAAGTGTTCCAAAAACATGGACCTCGGTATAAATCATTTTTATTGCCACAATATAAAAAGTTTGTTAATTTGAATCTCCCAAAAAGCCTTTTTTCTGCGTACGGGAGATAAAATAAACAGATAGAAATGATTTTTATTCTATTTGCCAAAGAAATTTAATCGAGGGCAAACATAAACATTTATCATCCGGAAGATTCAACACAAACGGCGGCCATAACTTTTGCAGTTGACCTGTCACCTTGATTCAATCAACATCCGATGACAGCCACCGGCCAGACGAAATCCATGCTATTTACACACCAGCGGAGTTTGTCATCAGTAATGTCCGATATCCGGGGCTTTGATATACAAATATTCATTCAACCAATAGAACTCACACACATTCATATCATTCCGACCGAGGCGAGGAGGAAGCAAATAACTCACAGCTTTTCCCGGCGGCAACTTTCGCTTGGCCCAACAGAAATATGATTAATTGCGCCATTCCAAGGCAAATCAAATTAAATCGAACTAAAACAAATTGGATTTATATTCGCCCCGGCCCGGTCGGAATCGCTGGGGACTTTGAATGGGAAATATGGTTTTTCCATGTGTGTTTTTTTTCTTTCACGTTATCATCAAGCAAGAATCGAACGATCGTTACTCTGTTGATTCGTCCAGTGTGTGTGTTATCTCAGGCGTCCATCAGCTCAGAAGATTTGTTTTCATGAATGGTGATTTATTTTGTTCCTCGCTTGAGCAATCTGTCGCACTAAGGAATATTCTTCTTCCTATAGATTCATTGTTACAAAGTAAGAGTCGAATAGGAAACAGATCACTATAACGTTTTATATTTCTAACGTATTGAGTTACTGTTTCCATTTCATATTTTCAAGCAGGATATATTTCAAAAATGTAAAATCACAGGCGTGAAGCAGATAAAAGGAAAACTAAACGTGTTTAAAGGAGCGATGGTTAATTTTGATTTAAAATAATAAAACTAAACAGTTTACCGAACTGTTAACCAGAACAACCTTATCTCTAAATGGTGAACAAAATTTCATAAAATCAGAAGTACAGAGATACCTACAAATTTGAGTTGCTTTATTGTGGTAAGGAGTGTATTCGAAAAAAATGCAACACTTTGTTTCGTGAATAACTTTTGAATGCGTGGATGAAAGTGATGAAATCTTCAGTGAAGCTACCTAGTAATGTATTGTGTACGTTCAAAAAATTTGGTGACAATCTGTAAAGTGGTTTTTGAGGTAGCGTTCAATTTTTGAGTTCACTGACAAATTTTATTGGGCAGGTTAAAGAAAAATCCAAAAAAGTCCCAGTGGGAGACCTAAAAGCAGCTGTAAATCTGCTATTCGACCAAAGTTCACATGGTAAATCTTTTAAGAAGGTCTAGAGGACCTAATAGTAAGCTACAATATGAATATAATTGAAGATTGTGATTCCATGAAATAAGAAGAATGTGAGTGTTTTCTTTTTGCTCAATCCGACAATATTTATGAGGAAGTGATAAAAAAAAGTCAATTTTTCTGATTGGTTCGTCCAGCTGACTTAAAAATAAGCTTGACTTCATTTCTACAAGATAGAAAAGCCTCCCACCAGTGCAGTGAAATAAACAGAATATGGTGGTAAAATCGTGCGCGAAATATTTGAACTGCTTGTGGAGAGATATTTTGAAAAATTTCGTATAGGACAGCAAAACGAACTCTTTAGCGGATATCTGACAGGTTTTCAACCGGAAACTTTGTGTTGACAAGTCTAGCCTGTATTTCCATGAGGTAAACAAGGATAAAAAATTGAAAAATTCAATGTCTTGTACTTGAGAAGCCAAACGATCTGCGGAATCTACAAATTACTCAGTCTTTCATAACGATTGACAGGATGCATGGCTGAAAATATAATGATGGCTGCCTTCAAATGCGATCGTTTTCTCTCCAAAGCTCTTCAATAAGTCTATACTTTGTTTAAGTTGGAACTGAAATCGTGACATTACGCAAAATCGGTGGTGGAGTGATAAAAAGTAAAATATGTTGTTTATACCGAAGGAGGACAATCGACTAAATTTCTAATAACTTCTACAAAACTCAAAATTTTGAGTGATGTTGCAGGTCAAGCTTCAGGAAAAAGCAAACAATATCAAAAATTGCCTTGATTTGAAGAAAAGGTGGTTCATAGTATGCATTATAGATGGCACACGTGTTGCTCAAAAATTAAAGTTGATTAATTTCTTCATCGTACGCTATCTCAAAAACAGCTTGACATAACATCACAAAAAATTCCATATGAAAACATTACTTTACCAGGTAACTTCGCTGAAAATTTCATCAATTCTTATTCATGAATTCAAAAGTTTCTAACAGAAGAAAGTGTTTTTTTTTTCAAATACACTCCTTAGAATGATGTCTCAAATTTTTAACGGTAGGTATTTTAATTTACCAAAAATCCAAGGAAAATGCGTTGAATGTATCATCTTCAATCATCTTTAATACGATTATAAAACTTTGCAAACTGAGCACCGTAAATAAGAGAAATTTTTACTTGCTAATTTTCCGACTATTTGATTTTATTCGAAGTTTTTTTTATAAACGAACTCACACATATAGGATCTCAGTGAAACTTCAAATGTTTCTTTAAAGAAACCTAATTTACTTAACCCTAAGGCGTACATCTTTCAAGGATATGATGGCTAGCAATTCACAAATGCTAAAACCACCAGTACACAGAAACAGTACTAACTTTGCCGAGATTCGATCTCATGACCTCTAGCTTAGAAGACTTGAACTTGAACGCTATCTTCTAGGCATATTTTCTTTTTCAATAATAATCCTAAAAAATATTTTTAAGGGTGTAAATAAATTGATTTATTCAAATTATGCAGTTTCAAATATGCAAAACACTGCAAAAATTGCAAGTTTGGTATACCTTGTTACCTAATGCTGAGTAGCCAAGCGATACAAATCAAGATATTATTACTTACCTCAGCAGCTCTCCCTACCTTCCTTTCCCACAGCCCAACTTTCTTTTGTTTTCCCTCCCCAGAACCCTTCCTTTTAGAATGGATTTTCTTTCTTTTCTTTTTTTCAACTTTAATCTTTCATTTTCACTAAACTTTATATTCTTCCTTTTTCATTTTTAGTTATTGTCCGTGCACTACCGTTGTCACAAGTTGGGGCCACCTGCTTCCACCAGCTAGCTTAGAGAGATCCCCTTCCGCTTCCTGCATTCCGGCTTCCTCGTTCCTTGCTCCGCCTTCGTTCTTCCGCCTTCCTTTTCCCAATTTCCTTTCTTTGGCCACTTTCCTCGCACTACCCTCTTCCTTCCTCCAAACTTCCTCGGCCACGCGGTTTTTTCCCGCCACCAGTTTTCGGATCCGAATATCGCTCAACCCGTGCGACTTTCACGGGGAGCCACTTTCCCTGAGGAACACTTCAAGATGGCGGTGCCCCTTTTAATCAGACACCACGTGTATAAAGAAAGGAGTCGCAATTGGACCACTAGTTGGCAGTACCTTGGTGAACCGATTCCGCGTGAAGTGATGCGAACCGGCCACCCAAACTTCAGGTACTTGTTCTTCTGCCCGTTCTGACTATTCACTCGGGCGCTGAGGTCACAATCGCGGTTCTCACAGGCACGTGCTCTTTCTCGACCACCTTTGTTCTGTGGTCGAAATAATTTTGTCGATTCTTCCGCGCGCTTCTAATTCGGCTAACCCTGCGGGTTCCACAACTCCCGACCGGTCTGAACTATTCAGCGAAGTCCGACCGGAAAACCGAAACTCCGGATTGGTTAAGCTGTGGCACAACGACAAAATGGCCACCCGATTTCCGGCTTCGAGCGCGCCGCAACAAAACGTTGGTTTTCTTCCAGCTTCAGGAATCGACTCCCCAGTTGTCGTTCGTGGCTTCTGATCTTCGGTAGATGACGATGTGTTGGTGAGATCAATGGGATCTCTCGTGGGCAGGGTTGCCAACATAAATTTTCAAAAATCGGGGAACTGGTGAAATAAAAATCAGGCAAAATCAGGCTACATAAGTAACGGAAATTCCTCTAAAAGTTATGACCTTTTTTTTTTTGGTCATCACTCTACATTTTTACTGTGTTGTGAGCCTACTTAGTTGCATAATTCTACTGAATCAAAGCCGAAAGATTCCTTTTCATTCCCTTTTTAAGATATGAATTGATGGGAATCTTTCGATTGGTTTCATTCAGCCACATTTTCGCTTTTTAACTTCAGCAATGGTACCTAATTTAGTTTCTTACTACCCATTTTTCATCACATTCGCAAAAATCAGGCAAAATCAGGCATTTTTTAAAAAATCAGGGAAATTCAATGGCTTTTCAGGTTGTCAGGCAGAGCCTCGAAAAATCAGGCAATCCCTGAAAAATCAGGCATATTGGCATCTCTGCTCGTGGGGATCTCTCTTGCTGGTGTTCTCTCCAACCTGATGTTCGACTGATTCCTTAACCTAGTGTTAGTTTAAACTAATCTCTCGGTCAAACACCTAGGGTGGACCTTCAGGCCAGCAACAAAGGTATCAACCTACAGTGAAAAGAACATGAACATTATATGTATTTTTTGCTAAAGTGTATCGAACTTTCGAGCCTCCCTTGTTCATTTACTGCAAGCAAAGTTTCATTAAATCAAACAAAACAAACAAAAACTTTTCTTATGCGAAATTAGATGTTAATTTGTTTTATTCAGGGAAAGACCACAACTCGCATTTTTTTCAGAATTTTCGATCGTTTCCCACGGTAGAAACATTATAATGAATCAGCAGATTTCGGTGGACGAGCTTGAGCAACAAACGTATAGAAAAAAAAGTTGCTATTTAGGTCGGGTTAGATGGATACCCCAAAGTCGAGTAAATCTGACAAATAAGTTTCTCCAATTATTTAAAATTTCCTCCTAAAAACTTATGCAAAGCGGTCGAAAAAAACTCAGAATCTAAAACAGACTATAAAAGCTGTTAACGATGCATCCCCGGTGAAGACAATGTCTATTAAATACGAGATTAGGTAAACCGCTCTGTTTGATTACTTGATTCGGGCCGTTTGGTTCCATTTCAGTTTTGAAACATTTTCAAGTGACGACATTCCCCTAATAACAATTCTTTTGGTTTGAATGTTTTTGAAAAAGATTTTGCAAAGCATTTGGTTGTACCTGAATGAATTATAAAGTAATCAGTTTCTTTTAAACATTTAAAGCACCGAAAAAGCTGATGCAACTGAACAGGTTTGAACCCTTGATTGAGTCTTTTGATTGATAAGTTGTTGTAATTCGAATCGATACAAAACATCACCATGCAACATAAGAAATCTAAACTATCAAGTTTTGATCTTTTGTTTCAAATTTTTTTTTTTGTGAACGAATGATAAGGAAAAACTTAAAAATCCAGCAATCCAAACCAACTTCTTAAGTAAAATACATTCATGATAGATGAACGTTTGAAATATAAGACTAGATATGGCTGATGTATTCAAATATTCGTTACAAAGCGTCACACAGCACAAATACAAAATCTGTATGACTATGAAAATCCAAAACATCAACTCCGAAAAAAAAAGTTTCTGTTCTACATTATCTTGAATTTAAAAAAAAATACTGTCTTCTCTCTAACCGGAATTGGATGCCGAAAAGATATCTCCAGGTGTTGTTTAGTGTTTTCAAAATTCGTTATATGTTTTTAATGGATGATGCTTAACAACGAATGTGGTTAGAGGCCGAGGAAAAAGGGATTTTTTTAATTTTCTGCAACACACGTTAAAGATATTTTTAAAATATATAGCTAATTCTGATATTTATTTTTCGAAAGAATTTTCATTCTAAATTGAGATTTGCAGTTAAATTTAAATTAGACCTGAATAACCTTAGAAACCTGTTACTCTCCTCTGCACAAAAATCATCATTCGAAGGTTTTGTGTTAAGTCTACATGAAAATGCCAAAAATAATAAATAAATGTTTAAAATTGTTATATGCAAAAATAAATATTTTCCGATACTTCAAAAATTTAAAAATAATGCATTTTAGTCAGAATTAATTGAAAGTTTGAGCCACTAAGCTTAAATCTTTATATAAACTTTTTAAATTCGAGTGGTCGGGCACGTACATACACTAGACTAAGCCATAGCTATTAAAATTCTTATTTTCGACGCGGCACCCTCCAGATCGGTGCTATTAGGTTAAAAATGAATTTTTGAAAGTTTTTGCTCAAATGGTTGAAGCATGAGCTGGCACAATCGACTTCAAATTAACAATCTTCGATAAACAGGGTTTGAGTTATGCTCGAAATATGACATTTTGCTGAAAAAAAAATTGCTTGCAGCTAAATTAATCCTGATATCTCGTGCAAAAAAAGTAAATCTTGGGCTGTATTTCATCAATTAAAAATCTGTTTCCCTCATATTGAATGTCAATAAACCTGTTATCATTCATTAGAGTCACTTTTGTAAACGATTAGCAGTATTGTAGATGTTTGTTAATGTATGATAGGTATTCGTAAATTTATATTGATATAATCAAGATAAATTATAATTTCAGCAACGGTTTCAGACTACAATTTAACATTTCAAAATTTTTATTTTCTATTCTAAATCAATTTCAATAAAAGAACTCAGGAGGTTTTCAATCTATATCTGTGGAAATACGAAGGTTCATTTACCTTCAATATGGGGGATAATCGTCGAATTGATGATAATATAATATTATGTAGCCTGAGATATTTGGATTTATGTACAAGTACTTTTTTGTTTCAGCAAAATTTCATATTTTGAGCATAACTCCAACCCTGTTCTTGTTTTTTTTTTTTAAATTTCGTTTTTAAATTAGGTAGGTCAGTTGATAAATTTGCGATTTTTATTCAATTTTGCAAACTTGTGGAATGCACTCCGACACCATACACGAAATATTAACGTAATGCGAAATAATCACACATTCATTTGCGATTTTTTCACCGCATTAAACTTATATCGCGTTTTAATCTTATACAAACTTGTTCCTCATTATTTGAAGCATACTGAAAGCATGTTTTGAACATAAAGAGTAAATATGTTGATTGTTTGAATATTTTGCCGACAATCTCCAAGCACCGCGTTGAAAAAAATGTTAGAAAAATCATCCAAAAAAAAACCAGTCTAATGGACATATATCACCACTAACAATGTTCAGGTATTTTCGGAACAGATCATCCAAGCGCAATTATATAATTGTAATCGTTTGTTTTTGATGAAGAGGGTATTCATTAAACACGTAAGACTCCAAGAAGGCGCGGAGAGTCGCAGAGTGCGCTCGAGAGATCCAATTTCTGACATAGGGTAGGAGGGAATGTTACATAACGATATCTTTCTTTCAAAGACTTTCATTCTGCTGGCAGCTATTCTGAAGTTCAGCCTAAATATACACGACCGGCCAAAAGTTCAGAATCACCACTTCAAAAACATGAAAGTTTTGATCGGTCATATCTTAGCCATCTTATGACATATTGCAATTCTTTTGATCTCATTGGAAGGATCGTGAGCAAAAACCATCTTTGTTTGTTTTTTACAAAAATTATATGTTAAGTTTATACATATACTACCTTAACTTAGCTTAAACTTGCGACATTTTCCAAAAACTACTCATAAAACTCAAACCCGATCGTCTCAGGGTGGGGTTCACCCCACCAAATTTCAAAATTCGAATTGCATTGGAATTCTGTTTTCAGACTTATCAAAACACATTTGTTTAATTTTGTTTAAAAAAAATTTCAATGTACTTAAAATGAATAAATGATGCCGCTTAAGCCTTAAAATTTAAGTAAATGTATGAAAAATACGACTTTAAAAAATAAAGAAGCAGTAAATCCTTACAAAAAAGATAACTTTTGTATGGATTCCAACCTTTTGAAAAACTAGAGCAAGTCCACGCAACTCAGCTAGTAGATTTCTAAAATCAATAGTTTTTACGTTTCAACTATATTTCTGAACTCGGTTCAATCGTTTTGCTATTTTAAGCAAAGGCGTAGCCAGTATATTCATCAATAAGCTTCGTACGTTATCATATATAATTCTATAGAATTGAGAAACACGTGCTATAGAATGAGTCGATTTCGAGTCATTTTCGATTTTTTCAAAAGCTGGGATCTTAAAAGCTTCGTTTTTGTGCAAAGCTCATCCATGATTTTTCGCAGAATTTTAAGTTATGTTAACATGAGATAATTTAAACTTTTAGGATTGAATGGGAAAATTAAATTTTTAGCACTGAAAAATAAATATCGGTTTTTTTTGTTATGTGGAATCGTTCCTGCTTATGGATTTTTTGCCAATTTATGAATTTTCTAAATGGAATTTTCCACTGAACAACTTAGTTGAAGACCGTAACTTCGTATCTTATAATCAAACAAGTTATAAGTTGTCATTGAATACCTCGCTAGACACTCAGCAGTGATGTCAATTGAGTTTATTGTTTTTCATTTAACACCTTAAATTGCTTTTTGCCTAATAAGGTACGGTATACAACAAAATTATTCAACAGAATGTTTCTTTAGAAAACTTATAAATACTCGGTTACACAGAAGAATCGAAAATGATAATGGTTTTTCAGTACAAAATATTTAATTTTCCCATACACAACCAAAATTTCAAATTTACTCATTCAAACGTTACTTATAAATTCTTCAAAATTAATGGATGTGTTTTAAACCAAAACGAAGCCTTTATTAGACCCCAGGGTTTGAGATATTCAAAAATGACCCCAGATCGAATTAGTCAATGTCACATGATTTTGGACTTCCATTACTTTTTACTATTTTTAAATTGCGACCCAGAGATGGGTCTTGACTCAAACATTCAGTCAGCGAAACTTTTTTTTTGTAGAGAAATGAATCCAACTTAGATGAAATTTCAGGGACTAGATAAGAGAAAATCGATGTTGAAAAACATGCAAAAAAAAATTCGCCTTGTCTCCCGGTGAGACTTGAACCCACATCTTGCGCCTCTCCGGGGCCCATGTATTAACATTCTACTACAGGAGACCAACCTGGCGTATGAATATTATACTGGTTGAGTGTCGATGTCTATCGGAATGAAGGGAATAGTTCTCCCATGTGATCATAATCATTTTTCTTGGTCTATTTCTATTCCCATCATTTCATCTTACGGTAGTTGGAATCAAGTTTGGACATTTTTAAGCACGGCAAGATTTGCATTGCCTTCTCATATACTGCACGGGTTGTCAGTTATGATGAGAATTGATGCGTTTGCCGTATTTGGATATCCAGCCAATTTCGGTGTTTGGCACCGCCTTATTTCTATTTTTAAATTGCGACCCAGAGATGGGTCTTGACTCAAACATTCAGTCAGCGAAACTTTTTTTTTGTAGAGAAATGAATCCAACTTAGATGAAACATCGATTTTCTCTTATCTAGTCCCTGAAATTTCATCTAAGTTGGATTCATTTCTCTACAAAAAAAAATTACTTTTTACTCTGATGATGTTTTTTGTTAAAATTATCTGCGTAATATATGTAGATGAACTATCAAACTATTATCTCATAAAATTGGAGTATTCGAATTGATGTGTGGCATGAGGTACTATCTTTTGAATAAAATTTGAACTAAAAACTTCATCGGATTAAAAAGTTATGTAAGTTCAAAGTCGAAGTGACACTGCGGGTTCTTCCTATTTCTATAGAATACGGTTCATTTTTTTCGATTATAGCCATTTCAACATATTTATGTCATTCGCGACTTATATCAACGATGCAGTTGGTGGACAGTCAAAAAAACGTATCCGAATCGATCTGGGATCGATGTTAACTCTTAGTTTGAACTCGCGGACATCGGCTAAGGGAGCATTTATGATTTTTATGATTTACACCTGAACTATACCACAAACCTCGATGAACAATACAGTATATGGGAATTTGTCTTTTTTTATTAGTTGTTAACCCAGGTGGTAAATCCATTTTACGTATTGCATTCCAAGGCACGGCGAGCCACCGCGTCCCCCCAGTTCGCTACTCTGGCTCCAATGGTGCAATTAGACGACTCATGATACAAATGCTAAGGAACACTGTACCCCCTACGCCATAAAGTCCACCTGGGGCCACTGACCTTTGTTCCCACCTCGAACTGTTTGACACACTATACTTCAATAGTGGGAAGTCAATTCGCGCTAATGCGCTTCCGAATCCTCTGTCAGCAATACTTCATTCTAACACAACTCGAAGCGCAACCCCTCCTCTGACGAGTTAGGACTCGACATCTAATCGTGTTAAAAGAGGTCGCCATTTAGCGCAACTACTAACTTTGTGGATCTAGTCCAGGAAGTCTAGAAACACAAAGCGAGTTGTCGAAGACACTTTCTCTGGCAAGCATCCTAAGCCACGTGTAGAACTCAGACTCCTCCGAACTCTCTAGTGTTGACTTAAGTCACCACTCAGCGCGACTATTCAATTTTCAAGTCGGGTGCTTTACTCCCCGAAGCGCAAATCGAGCTGTAGAACGCCCTCATCAAGTCGTACTCGCGGTTCGGGTGCATCAATTCTCGAAACGCGTGTTGAACCCTGATACCTCCGGCATAAAACTGTGCCTCACTGACACTGACGTGTAAAACACGTCTCTAAGTGATTGGCCCACCATTGGCCACCACTTTGCGCATCTACTCGTTTTTCGAGTCGGGTCTTTACCCACCGAAGCGCAAAACCAGTTTGCGATCGCTCTCCCTCCGATCACATCCGCATATCAGGGCCATGACCCCCCGAACGCGTGTTGGACCCTCACCCTCACACCCAAGTACTGGTACCTATGTACCCGGGTACACCACTTCTTCCACGCGGGTTTGGCAGACCCGTAGACGGCCTCTAGTGGGTTTAGTGATAGTTCTCTTGGTCGTACATCTACAATACGCCGGACTTGCAGACAAGTTTCCGCCCTGGACCACGAGGAGGTGCACTCAGCCCAGAGCATTTGTCTGCTAAAATCAAAGAAATAACAATTATCACCGAATAAATGTTATACGAAAAACCTGCGTATTTACCATTATTTTATTATAAAAATCTAAAAAAAATCCTTTCGATTGTTTTGACGAAAAAAAAAATAAACCCAAGAAAGTACGAAAAAAGTTGTCATAACTAAATGTAAATTTAAAAAATGCGAATACAATTTAATTTCCTCTCGTTCATGACCTAAGGAGGTGTAACAAGGCCTTAACTGGAATCGTCTCACTAGTTGGTGAGCCCAATCAAAATCCAAACAACGAACGTCCAAATTTGCTTGCCACTTCCTAACAGGCGCATGCCGAAGGACCAGAATAAAAATCATTGCTCGAATGTTTTATTCATCACCACTGGACGACGATCCAGTTACACATAATGTAGCATTATGGTCGGGATGTATGAAGCAAGACTATTTTTTCTCTCCCGTCCAATCCAACTAACTAACCATCGCATCGTTAGGTTGGTATCATGAATAGATCCCGTAATGACAAATCACTTTTCCTCAATACTGGGTGCTAGTGTAACAACATATGTAGACATGCGAGAGTCCTTTCGAATTCACTGTTTTCTGCCACTCAAGCTCGACCATATTCGAAGGCCCAATTTCACCCGCTGCTGATATGATTTGATCCGACTGGGCTTTCTGGAATTAGATGGAATCTCCACAACTGTGATGGAGCCACCGCCACTTCTAACGATTCTGCCTTTTTCTTAGGAATTTAGTAAGGGTTCCACAAAACCAGGGCCCGGGGTAGGGGTTTTGGTATAAGAAACTTCTCATCTTATTATGGGAACCATTCGAGGCACGGGCCTCAACGAGACAAAGTTACAGAATCAGTGTGGGTTGTTTTTGAAACGGGAACTAATAAGCCACAATTAGATTATATTTCCATATCTAAATTAGATTACACAAATAAACGATTTTTCGCCCTCTACCGAGCCAATTAGATCGAATTGGAGTAGCGGAAAATGGGAGTTTCAATACTGTGTGTTGTGTATACTTACTAACGTGTGCGTTATGTTTGTTGGGAAATTCGCAGCATGAGATACAGGATTGTGGCCATGACTGAGCTAATCGCACTACATCAATTGGGAATCAAGTTTCAGGAAGGCCTCTCATAAATCCTATTATCTAATCATTTGGATGACGAGCTTTTTTATCCCATCATTTTGGGATTAAAATCGAAAAACTAGGAAGGGAGAAGTAGGATGAGATTGGCGTTACATTTTCATTCTGATTTTATAAAAAAGCTGATTGATCCAGTAATTGAAAATAAAAGATCAATGCGGTCAGAACAAATAAGAGTAATGTTGAAAAACAAATTTGTTTCAACATATGTACATGGTAATTATGAACACGTATTTTCTTAGCATTGATTAATGACATAAATTTACTTTATTCAGTCTAAATTACGAAAACCATTCAAATCTTGAAAATAACTGATAGAAACTGACTGATAAAGCTTAGTTCTTTTAGAAATGGGACACTTTCATTTGCTAATAGCTCGTTAACTAGTTATTGGATATTAAAAATTTTGACAGCATTTTGTTGCCTGTAAAAAGTACTGTTCGACCTATTTTTTTCAAAATTTAAAATTTACTCGTTTTTGAGATATGTACGATGCAAGAGAAAAAGAAAAAAATAATTTTGCACAGTTTCCTTTAAAATTCGTCATTATCAAATTGATAGCTGACAAAACCGTTGATTATTCAAAGAATTACTGAGTTTTTGTAGTGGATAAGTATGCAAACACTGTCAATAATGTCCACAAAGTTCAAATCAAGTATTGGAGTGAAGCACATGATCGGCAACAACGGTTAAGGGTCATCAAGGAAGTCAAGTCTCATACCAGCCTTTTTAATTTTCAATAAACGAAAAACTAAGGGTAGATCGCTGAAATGTCCAAAACAATTTTCTCCGATAAGCTGAAAGTGTTGCCTAGTGATGACTCATTGAAACCCAACCTCAAACAACCATTTTTTGATAGTTCCAAAGCTCTTAAGCTGTTAAACCGGTACAAAAAAAAAAACGTTAAAAAATGTGATCAAAAATAATCAAATTTGTTCATTTCGAAACAACTGTATATTCACTGAAATGCTTCCAGTTTCTTTTAAAAGAGAAGTATTGGACCGAAAAGTATCAGAAATTGAAGAAGGAAGGTGAAGCCACCTAAAATATAGATTTTACGAAGTATAAGTTGAAGAAACTGATCAATACCATGACTGAGAAAAGTGTGCGCCGGCCAATGGGAGATACCAAAAATAAAGTAGAAATTTCCTTAACAAAAAACAGTAAATATTTTTTTTCAAATTTTTTCATGAAAGATCATAACATTACCTTCATTTTCTTCATAGAAACTATTTCGTTCAAACGAATAGTTTTTGAGATACAGGCATTCGTAACTGTCCCATTTCTAAAAGAACTAAGCTTTAGATCAACATATCTAATCAGTGCAGTTTGAGGGCTTTTAACATATGGCATGAATATTTTATTTGTTAAATAAAGTAAAAAAAATTAAAAATTCCAACCAGATTTTTAACATTTTTTTCTAATGTATCAAATCTTAATACTCGTGCGTACAGAATCTTTAAAAAATGTTTATGTTTTCTATCTTATTCATCTGAAAACAAGAAAATTAAAAAATTGAAGCTTTCGGCGAAGTTTTAAATGATAAGATATTAAAACAAGGGACAGGTTTCGAATGCCCATATCAGACAGGTTAAATGCATCCATCAAGAAAAACTAGATTTGCCATATTTTTTTTTTGCATTTTATAACTTAAGCATTATATCTAACCTCTAATTACAACCTTAAAATGAAAATAGAAGAGCTTACTACTGATCTGATAAAAATATGATATGAACAAACTTTATCATGAAATATAGTCATATGGCATCCCTAACTATGTTTCATGCAATAAAACTAGAGATGTCTAGAAATGCACCAACATTTTAGCCTCGACGTATGCTAAACATCCGTTTCTACCATTTTCAATAGAATTGTATGAAAATATTGCAAGTGGAACTGAAATATAGCTTAAAACATACGTATGCGCATTTAGGCCGACTGGATTCAAAAACCGGCTATTTTGACAACTTATATAATAAAACTATTTTCACAAAACCGGTTAGAGATTTTAACAAAAAAAATAGCTCTCTCGTATATAAAACAGATGTCCGCTGATGTACATAAAGCTTAGTTCTTTTAGAAATGGGACAGTTACGAATGCGTGTATCTCGAAAACCGCTCGTTTGATCTAAATACTTTCTATGAAAGAAATTAAGGTAATCTTATGATAATTCATGAAAAAAAAATGAAAAAAAAATTTTTTCCCTTTTGTAAGAAAAATTTCTAGTTTATTCTTGGTACCTCCAATCGGCCAGCGCACACTTTTTTCAGTCATGATATCGATCAGCTTTTCAAAGTTATACTTCATCTAATCTGTATTTTAGGTGGCTGCATCTTTCTCCTTCAATTTCTGCTACTTTTTGGTCCAATACTTCTCTTTCAGTGGATACAGCTGTTTCGAAATTAATAAAACTTGATTATTTTTGAGATACTTTGGAGCATTTTTAGTGGAGTTTCTACTGGTAAATTCTGACAATAATAAAGCAAAACCATCATGAGATTTAACTTAAAAGTACAATCGGTTAGTATAGATCGTAGGTTGCGGAGCGTACGTACAAAATTACTCTTTTCAGGCTTTTAAAAACAGCGAAAACCAAAGTTTTCGTTTTGAAAATTGTTGTTTTTTTCACAGGAGCATAATCTTGGCAAATCATTATACTTTTTTCGAAACAGCCAGCAAATTCATACTTTAATACGCTAGGGACCTTGCCACGAGCAGGCATGGCATAGGATTCATCGCTGGATTTTTTTTTGAAATAGGGGCTTTCATAAGTTTTGCTGTCCATCAGAAAGCATACACCCATAGAAGAGGTTGCAAAAATCCAATGCCTATTTAGCAAATCTCTGTGCCGATAATGCGCTGAAATGTGCACTGTGCCGAAGATGATATGTTTGAAAAACCGTAACTGGCATAAGGACTCGGCTCCCAACCAAACTAATGACCACTACATTCAAGCAAAACAAGAAAAACATTTTATGGGATTTCTTTCCTATTGGATAATTCATCCCAGAAACAAGAAAATAAAAATATAAACTACAGCGCCCGCATGGAGATTCGAACTCAAATCACCAATTATATCGTCTTGCAAGTCCGACATCCTAACCAGTGTGCTATTTGAGCTTCATGCAGGACGAGGGATATTTGTCATAGGCTTTCTGCCACCGAACAATCACAAAAAAATCGCACAACGGCGGCTTCCCGGCGTTTGGCCGCCTTTCAAGGTAGTCCTTTGTCTTGTGATGGTAACGGGAAAGGGAACGGGAGTGAAGGCGAAGGGAAACCCATTGAATGAGAACTGTGCTTTGCTTACTGCCTGCTATTACATACACACGCTACATATACACAGCTGCCAAAGCCGGGCAGCTTGAAGCAATGTTTTTGTTGTTGCTTTTGCTACATACGCACAGCTTAGCCGTGGTTGTTTGCCCATGGATTGAATTGAAGCAATGTTTTTTTTTGTTGCTTTTACTGCATACACACGCACAGCTTGGCCGTGGTTGTTTGCCGGTGGATTGAAGGGATTGAATTAGAATGATGTTTTTGTTGTTGCTTTTGCTACATTCACACGCACAGTGCTCGGTTCGCTGGCTGCCTGTTGTTGGCCGGTATTTATTTCCATCCTTCTTCGTCTTGTGATGCGATAGGGAGGGACGTCAAAGCGTTTTTATTTTGTTTCTTTCAGACATACGCAATTCGGTTAACTTGGGAGATTAATGCCGGTGGGAGCAAATCGAATCAGCACCGGTCGCGTTATCTTCTTGTACCAATGATGCTATGTAATTGACTACACGCCATTGGCACAGAGGCTGAATTTTGGGTGTATGTCTCATTGCCTCGGTACCGGCTATGCAGCTTACGAGCTCTGGAACTAACAAAGAATATGTTATTTGAAGTTAGGTTTGAATGCCTCATAACAAGGCAACACTTTCAGCTTATTGGTGTTTTTTTTTTTGCCATTTTAACAATCTACATTTTGGCCATTTTAACAATGTTTCGCTTATTCAAAATTCAAAATGCGGGTAAAATTAAACTTGACTTCCCTGATGACCCTTAACTGTAGTAACCGATCATTTGCTTCACTCCAATGCTAGATTACGGATATATTTTGTTTATCGCCGCGATAGATTGTGAATTGAATAATCGACTTTTTTCTACTTTCTTTCAATATAATGGAAAATTCTACGCCCAGAAGTTTGGGGTCCCGATGGGCTCACCATTGCACACTGGTATAGAACATCAATCTAGCGGAACTAAATTAATAGCGCCCAGGGATGAAAAGATAGACTTTTGATGTCTTTGACAACATTGCATAATTTTATAAGGCGCATACTTTGAAATAAAATATAGAGTCAAGGGGTCCACCAATAGCAAGATAAAAATGCTAACTTTTTTGTTAAGCATTTTAGAGCTTTGGTTTCTTCTACAAAGTTGTTTATCTTAACAAAATACATAACTTTGCTGAACAAGTCAAAGTTCTACAATTTCATTCTAAGGAGTTACAATGAAACTAAAAATAAAACCTTGAAAAAACAGTTTTTTAAATCTGAAACGTTGTAGGTAAGGCAAAACCATTTTTAGTCTTGGAAACAAAGTTGAAAAAAGTTAAGATCTACAATCTTCTAGTACATTATGATGTGTTTTGAAATTGCTGAATCGCTGTAGAAGGCATTTAGTGTAATATATTAACAATTTTCAAAGAAAAGTTTATCAAATTGCGCAAATTTTCGCACCATCAGCCAATGTGGATTTTATTTTTGGTGTTAAGAGGAATCATTACCATATAAAACAAGCGTGGAACTCGGTGGAACTCGAAGCAATTTTAAGATTCAAAATGTAGTATTTTGTTCACAAATATCACTTTTTTTTAGACACTTTATTAGTTTCTTAGTTTATTTGATGCAATGAACTTGCAGAATTTGAGAATAAGAAATAATTAGATGATTTAACCGGTTTTCCGTTTCGAATTTATCAATAGAATCTGTTCTAGTACATCATTATATAAATGATATCTGTACCAACACGTGAAAGTGATTGAACTCCAAAAGTAAAGTAGCTTTCAGCTTTCAGTAGCTGGTGCCTGGCCATTTTTTGCTCTATTTAACGAAAAAAACACTTTTGAAATAATAAATTTTCGTTGGATTACAAACTCAATTTGAGTAAAGGATCTATGACCATTTTGAAACCAGAGCTGCATCACCATTCATTGCATCAAATAAACTAAGAAACTAATAAAGTGTCTAAAAAAAGTGATATTTGTGAACAAAATACTAGATTTTGAATCTTAAAATTGCTTCGAGTTCCACCGAGTTCCACGCTAGTTTTATATGGTAATGATTCCTCTTAACACCAAAAATAAAATCCACATTGGCTGATGATGCGAAAATTTGCGCAATTTCATGAACTTTTCTTTGAAAATCGTTAATATATTACACTAAATGCCTTCTACAGCGCTTCAGCAATTTCAAAACACATCATAATGTACTAGAAGATTGTAGATCTTAACTTTTTTCAACTTTGTTTCCAAGACTAAAAATGGTTTTGCCTTACCTACAACGTTTCAGATTTAAAAAACTGTTTTTTCAAGGTTTTATTTTTAGTTTCATTGTAACTCCTTAGAATGAAATTGTAGAACTTTGACTTGTTCAGCAAAGTTATGTATTTTGTTAAGATAAACAACTTTGTAGAAGAAACCAAAGCTCTAAAATGCTTAACAAAAAAGTTAGCATTTTTATCTTGCTATTGGTGGACCCCTCGACTCTATATTTTATTTCAAAGTATGCGCCTTATAAAATTATGCAATACTGTCGAAGACATCAAAAGTCTATCTTTTCATCCCTGGGCGCTATTAATTTAGTTCCGCTAGATTGATGTTCTATACCAGTGTGCATTGAGTCCAGTGGTGGCTTCGATAGCTCTCGAACGAATCGAAGAGTCTGCGCTTGCTGAGTTGCGGTCCAAGGGGATCACACCGTTATTTTTCAAGAGGTACGTTGATGATTGTTTGGTGGCTGCAAAAAGTGATCAACAAACTGAAATCGTTGACACTTTCAACGGTTTTCATCAACGGCTGCAGTTCACCATCGAGCATGAAAAAAAATGGTGAAATCAAGTTCCTCGACACAATTTTGCGCCGGGAGGAACAGGACATAACGACGGAGTGGTTTCCGAAGGACGAAAAAGGACGTTATTTGGACTTCAATTCTTTGAGTCCATTTTCCCATAAAAAGAATATTGTTGTCGCTTTAGTAGATAGGGTAAGCTTGCCAGATTGCCCGGTTTTATCCGGGTTTGCCCGGATATTTGATGCAAAATTTCGAGAAAGTCCGGTCCGGTCCGGTTGCCCGGATATCGCGAAAAAAGTCCGGATATTGCCCGGATTTTTTCACAATTTTCACAAAAAAACCGAAAAAAAAATCAAAGTTTTTGAGTAAGTTTCAGCAAAATCGATTAACGGTATGGAAATTTTCAACGGTTGTTTCAAATAATTTTGCTGATTTACTTTTATAAACCTTTAAATATTTAAGTGTTCCAAAAAATTTTTTGAAGTCTGCAATTACATTAATGAAACATTATTTAATTTAATTTTTTTTTTGCATTTTTTCTTTGCATTTCTATATAATAATACCTAAATTTTGCCCGGTTTTTGCCCGGTTTTTGAATTTGAAAAATTGAAATCCATGCCCGGATTTTGCCAGGTTTTTTTGAAAATATGCCCGGAATTGCTAGGCCCGGATGGGAGTGGACAAAATTCTGGCAACCTTAAGATAGGGCTATCAGACTTACACACACAAAATACAGAGAAAAAACGCTCAATACAGTTAGAAATATCCTTAAACTAAACAACTATCCTATGACTATTGTTACAAATTTAATTAAAGAGCGGACTCACAAAATTTATAATAGTCTCAGTATAACTAGAAAAACACTGAACAACTTTGTCACCATTCCATATTGCGCAGGTTTAGGGGAAAAACTATCTAGATATCTTTGGCAATTCGACATAAATGTTGCTTTTCAACCTGTGGATAGAATTAAAAACCTGATTCTCACAAAAACCAAAGATAAAATCCCAAAAAACAAAAATATCAATGTTGTATACGAAATTAAATGTGGAAAATGTGAAAAGTCATACATAGGGGAAACTAGTCAATTTTTAGAAAAGCGAATAAAACAACACAAAACAAATGTATCAACAAAACAAATGAGTACAGGACTAGCACAACACAGTATAGAAACTGGTCACCTATTTGATTTTGAAAAAACCAAAATATTAGAAAGAGTAGCAGGCTATAATGCTAGAATAACTGCTGAGACTTTTTACATTAAAATTAAAGGTGATGATAATGTAGTAAACAGACAAAGGGACTCGTGTAACTTTAAAACAGCTTACGACCCTGTAATCTCGAAATTGAAACAGACACTGACAAACAATTGTAAACGCAACACAAAACAAACTGACCGAAAACAAATAAGAATAGACGGAGGCCAGTAAAATGTAAGATTTTTAAAATTGTTAATTAAGTTAAAATTTATAGTTTAAAATATAATTTTAGTATCCACTGAAGAGGAGCGAATGCCATAGTAGCTCGAAACGTATGGACAACTGATAAAAAAGTTTTAATCATTCGATAACCCGCCGAAAAAAGTCGATTATTCAATTCCAATGCTAGATTTGAACTTTGTGGACATTTTTGACAGTGTTTGCATACTTTTCCACCACTCACGCACATACATTTTTTGAATAGCCCACGGTTTTGTCAGCTATCAATTTTAAAATGACGGATTTTGAAAGAAACTGTTCAATATTATTTTTTCCTTATTCCCTTACATCGTAAATATCTCAGAACACGTAAATTCCAAATTTAAAAAAAATAGGTCTGATAGTATTTTTCACATTTGCTGCATGTAAAAATTTTGAATGTCCGATTACTCGTAAATGAGCTATAAGCAAATGAAAGTTTTCCATTTCTAAAAGAATTAAGCGTTATATATTACGGTCTCCTATCTATTGGAATATGGGAAAATTGGGGGTTTTCCTTGGTATGTGCATTAAGCCCGCCTCTCCCGTATATAAAAAGATTCCTCCCAGTGGAAAGCTGCCACCTTTGTAAAACTGAAATTAACTCATAACTTCCCATTAGTAAATTTTTAAAGTCTATAAATCTCACAAAAATGCTGCGTTTAGATGTGGTTTCAAACTAGGAATATAGCCAATACCAAAAGTCATCACATAACTAATATTATTATCAATTACATAATTTTTAGTAAATTTTTGATCATTTTTAATATTTTGTTATCATGTTTTTGATGCATTTAGCACTTTTCTTGTTTTCTTTAAAATGTTTTTTTTTGTCATATTTTACTTATACATTAGTGAATATATTCACTATCATTTTTATTAATTTTTTGTATTTTGCTTGTATTTGTTTTTTTTTTTTTCATTTTATGAAATTTTCATCATTACTGAGGGAAAACTATAAAGTAATGTCACTTCAAGTGGATGTTTCCAAAATTGAATGTTGCCAAAAACTAACGGAGTCTGTATTTTTTAAATCTTTGATTGTATTGTAGAATTCATCAAAATTGCTAAATAAAAGATCTTAAAAATACTGAAAAGATAAGAAATGCCAGAAATAACTTTAAGAGGATTTTAGAATTTTGTAAATTTTTTTTTTTTGAACGTTATATCTCAGAAACTAAATCTTTTTTTTCCAAGACTGGGATGTTAAACCACGTTGATCACTTCATTATTATCAGGGATGGAAAATCAAGCTCTTTTGAGCTTCCAGACTTTTGTCATTTCTTTCCGACAATTCAAGAGTTTTGTGTTTCGACATGTATTTTCTGACAAAACAATCAAAATTCAAAATTTTCGTTGCGAAATGACAGGAAATAATTCGAATAAGAAATAAAAGAGTGAGGAATGCCACGAAGATGGTAGTAAAACAGGAAGTAAAGCATAAAACGTAGTACCGCTGACATTATCACAATAGTCTCAGGCATTAAAAGTGTAAAGCAGTGTTCCGAATATTACTCATTTTCAATGAATGTTTCTGATTGCACTTCGCAACTGAACGTACATCGGTCGGGTTTCGTTATTGATTGCTACTGGACCTACCCGATCATCGATCGTTCAATTCATCGCTAAAATACAGATCACCTCGTACGATGCTTGCTGTCAAAACAGTACAGCACTAGAGTGTCCATTTCCCGGCCATTTTAGCGTTCCCGGGAATCGGGAAATCTGACGATCCTTTTCCCGGGAATTCCCGGGATCCCGGGAAAAAATGAAAATGAAGATTTCAACATGAAGAACTTAACCCTCTACTGCGTACGAATCCTTATCAATATGATATTTTGAAATCCAAGGCAGTGCCTAGTATTGAAAAGCTTTCAAACTTTTTAATGCCTTCAAAATCCAATAAGCAAACCGAAAACCCAAAAAAGAGTACTTTAACCGACAAACTGGTCTGATTCTTCAAAAACTTGAAATATGGGTGAAGATTTCTCGCTATCGATAGAAATAAGTTAGCTAGACTTCAGGTTATTCATAAAATATCGTAAATTTTCATTTCATTTGTTTTACAATGTCATTTCTGTGCTGCTGATTTTGCTACTGTGAACACCTGATCTGGAAGTTC
Source organism: Uranotaenia lowii (assembly GCF_029784155.1). Lineage (NCBI taxonomy): Eukaryota > Metazoa > Arthropoda > Insecta > Diptera > Culicidae > Uranotaenia > Uranotaenia lowii. Next base: position 155,295,264 of record NC_073693.1, on the reverse strand, counting down.
TAAATGATGAGTGTTGCAAAATAGAACATTCAGATTCTTTCCGTAGCGTTTCACCATTGGTTTGGTTTTATTTGTTTGGTTTTATAGATATTTTGTCGTTTTTCACTTTCACACTAAGTTTTCGATTGGAAGAACATTTTGTTTATCAAATTCAATGTATTAATCAAATATAAGAGAAATAGTATTTAAGACTAAGCCATTAAGGTAGAACTATCATTTTGCTTGCTCAATCTTATTCATTTTTCCAATTTTGATCGTGTGTTTAAATTTTAAGAAATCCAGCATATTTTATTGGCTTCGGGATTTCCCGGGATTTTTCAAGCGTTTCCCGGAATTCGGGAATTCCCGATTTTTTCTAATTCCCGGGAAATCCCGGGTAGGACACTCTATACAGCACCATCATCAAATTGGAATCTCACCAATGCGCAATGCATATTGCGAATCTTGTTGGTCTTCGATCAGGAGTGAATGGATCAGGCAGTGAGTGAGTGATACATGAAGCCGATCATTAGCGTATTTTGTTTGATTTGATATATAGCAAATTAATAAATTTATTTGTTGTTATAACGTTTTTTAACATCAGTATGATCAAAATCAAATTGAAGTTGTGTTTGTGAGGGAAAGATGTTCACTTTCGCCATGTTTTTCAAATTTTACAAGTTCTCTTGTTAAACTGTCGTCCGTCACGTTAAAACTACTGAGAATTTATGGTGTCCCGCACAACTGTTTGATTTTCTCGTCCTGCAAAAATTAATTTTGAATTTCATATAATTCAGGCAGATACTGAGTGAGCTACATTCAGAATGGATCAGTTTGTATCTCACTCATCTCCGATTTGCGATGTTTGCTAAACCGATGATTCTGAATGATGCGACTCGGTTTGCATAGCTGATAGGAGCGCTGATCGAGATTGCATACCAGCCAGGCGAAGCAGTTGCGAGAGGCGCTATCTCATTATACAATCTGAATGTTTCCAACAGGAAACGCATCCTGAGTGTTTGTTTTGATTGATTTTCGGTAGACTGGTGTAAAGAATGTATGATTATTTTTTTTTTGTTTCGATTATAGTCGTTTTACCATCTTAATGGCATTTGCGACTTATATTAACGTTGCAGTTGGCGAACAGTTATTGAAAAACTCATCCGGTACAACTGTGTTAGATATTTACTCTTGGGCTTGAACTCGCGAACATCGGCTCAGGAGACAACGGACTTGCCAACTGAGCTATATCAGAAGCCCATATGATTATTAAGAAGTAGTGAGTTTATTTCCTAGACTGAAATATTCCGATCTCGCCAAAAAAAAAAGCATCACCTATAAAGAGTTTGCCATCCACACTTTTCCAAACTTTTCCAGAGATTTTTTCAAAATCTTCCAGACATTTCTGAAAAACAGTTGGCATCACTGCTCAGCACCGCTAACAGAGCAATCGACTAAGCGTTTATTTATTTTGTCTCAGAAGCTTCGTTTCGCTAAGCTCTACTGAGGGAGAAAACTTAGCTTTTTTTGCTCTAGAGATCGTTAGCTCATGCTCTCTGAGAGTTTGTGTTTTTCTATTTTCCGGATTTTTCATCCTCGCGGATGATTCATCCCTTATGCTTTCAGAGAAGCTTGAGCTTGTTGGCGCAATCGATTCAAATTTTTTTAGCTTTTTTTCACTGCTGCTCTTCGAGTTGACGTCTGCTTTCTTTGTGTGTGTGTGTGTGTGTGTGTGTGTGTGTGTGTGTGTGTGTGTGTGTGTGTGTGTGTGTGTGTGTGTGTGTGTGTGTGTGTGTGTGTGTGTGTGTGTGTGTGTGTGTGTGTGTGTGTGTGTGTGTGTGTGTGTGTGTGTGTGTGTATTTTTTTCACTATTCACTATGAAATCAATGAACAATGAATCTCATAATTTTCCTTGTCTTGTCATAGAAAAATTCATTTTCCTCCATAAAAATCAAAATCGATCAGCTTTTTGCATCTCATTATGAAAATTATAAAATTTTCATAAATCAATGTTGGAGGATTCTTGTCACTAGTAACAGTTATCAGCACCAGTAACTATGAAATGGTAAAATTTCGAAAAAAAACTTAAAAAACGAAAAACGAAACGTCATTTTGAAGGGCTTGTCGCGAGGACTGTTAAAATCAATGTTTAAGAGTTCTAGGAACTTCAAAAGGTTACCAGCTCCAGCAATATAACTACACCCATAGAAGAGGTTGCAAAAATACAACGCCTAATTATCAAATCTCTGTGCTGAAAATGCACTGGAAAGTGTACTGTACCAAAGATGATATGCTTGGGAAGGCACTACTGGCATGGAGACCCGCGCTCTCAAGCAAAATGATGCATGACCACTACATCCAAGCGAAAGAAGAAAAACTTTTTATGGGATTTTTATCCCATTGGTTAATTCAGCCCCAAAAAAATGAGTGAGAATCGAAGTCACTGCAACAATTCATCTCGGCTTGCCAGTCTGATAACTTGCACCAGTGCATATCTTGCATCAGTGCACCATCTATGTCGGTAAAGTTAATTGTCATTGTCATAGTCCTTCTGCTACCGCCGATTAATAAATATTTATGATGATAGGATATGGGATATGTTTTATAAGGTTTCTTTCAGACATAAGTTGCGCTGGAAGGACAACCCCAGTAATCAGAAAGCTTGTAAACATTAACAAGCTTTCTGATTACTGGGGTTGTCCGGTGTTCCGGGATATTCATCCCTTAGGATGATTCATCCCTAACGCTTGTTAATGCCGGTTCTGCATAGAATCTTATAGCGAAAATTCCACCTTCAAGGATGTTCATTATTGGAGTAAAGTCTGATTCGCGGGTGTAGAAACTATAACCATTAAGCGTTGATTTATATAATCCTCGCGATAAATGCTTCCATTTGAAGTTATTTAAAAAATTTTCGAATATTTGCAATTCCTTGTAACAATTTCATGCTTAGTTATGGTTTTATTGTAACTTTGCGTGTAACACCAAACCTAGAGATGATGACAATTGCACAAAAGATTAACATCAATGAATTATCTCTAAATCAGGCTTTCCCCCCGGGAAATGGTTCATATTTTTCTCAATGGTTCCTGAACCAACAAGCTTATATAATATCGGATCCTTGAGCTAACGTATTCAAAGCATAAAGCAAAACCTTGTCTCTTTTAAACGGAAGAGGTATGAGCTTAACTTGAACACTTATGATCAGCAAAAATTAGGTCTCAGCTTTCTTTGCTCTGAAGCTGCGAGTGTTGTGATGCTCAACCGCTTGAAGAAGAGCTTTTCAATCACAGCTTTTCAAATGATAACATTACATTTTTTTAAACTTGCCGTTCGGATCCTTCAGAAAAGGGTTTCCTACATGGATCAGAACGATCCATCAGCTGAAGATTTCTGCTGTATCGCACGCAACCAAAACATGATTTGTATTGGTTCTTTACATGCTTTATGTCCAATTCGCTAGCGAGAGCAATGGATCAATGATTGTTGATGACAGGTGATAATGATAAACGCAGTACAAATGTTTACGTCATCACACGGCTAGAGCGAAACATAATGAAACACCCTTTGGGTTCACGAGATTCACTTAAATTCTACAAAGTTGGCTATTCCTTAAACTTTTAAATAAGTTATCCTCGATCCAAATAAATAAAATTCTTGTGAAAATATTATGGAAAATAAACAACATCTCTAAAATTGTAATATTTTGCCATGATAGAACTATCAGAATTTCGTGACAATCTTATAATTTTATCGTTAATTGGTAAACGGTTCAAAACATTTTACATAGGCATAATATATTTTCAATCATAGTAAAAATTTAACATTTCTATTACCTATCATTTCATAAAGTGCAAAAGTTTCACCTCTTTATTACGGTTCAAATTTTAGTGCACAAAATCATAAACATTTCCAAGAGCCATGAAAAGAAACTACCCCTGCCCCCTGGGTCCCCAGAAAAAAAAAAAAGATCAAAAGCTTGTGATTTACCGCGACAAACCTCACGCTATAAAATCATCTAAAAATTAAGCACTACGGCTAAGCCAGCACACAAAAGCATCGATTCAATAGACCACGGAAAAGGCAAGAGTCGAAAAAGGCTCCGGAAAACCCCTCAGCAGCTTTATCGCGGACTCGAAGATTCCGGGCCCGATAAGACGCACAGAGCATAATAAAGATCCAACGAGGCATCAAAACTTCATGCTGCTGCGAGAGAGGAGAAGCAACATGGAGTAAAAAAAAAACCCGAGTGGAAAATAAAGAATGAGCTGAAAAAATCCCGAAGCAAAACAAAAGCGTTGAATCATAACAAGCACAATAAAAAATAAGCACAGGAATAATACACCGTGTGGTCGAAATCCGAGCCCTTAGAAAATGGGCCTGGAATGAGAGAAAAAACTGGCTGCTTGCTTGTAAAAAAATTGGCATCCACATCCTCTCGCTCATCGAAGGAGACCTTCCTTTCTCGGGATCTAATGCTAACCGGTCCGGCCCAGGGAACACAAAACCATTCCGCTTGGAAGCCGGCAGAGTTTCTGTTTCGGTCCGGTTGGAAGTCTTTCTGGAGGAAAAGCGTTCGTCCGTCCATCTCGGTCCTCGTCTCGTGGAATAAAATTTCTTATTTCACGCTTTGATGAAATTATTATGACATTTCTAGATCATTTTCAGATGATAAGATCCTGATATATCTTTTCGTTGCCGCTCGCTCTCTCTTTTTCTGGGTCGAATATGGCGGGGTTGTTTGCATCTTACCGAGTTGGTTTTCCATGGGAGGCGATGAATGGGGCGGAAAATATTTATCAACAGGTTTAGATTATATTAAGCCTTTCTTGTATCGTCTTGTTTATTTAACATTTATTTAGTAGCCAGTTCAATTTAAAATTTAAGGGTTCTTTTCAATACATGTATATTTTAAAAGAATATTTGAACCAAAACATTTTTTTGTATTCGAGTAGGATCAATTCATAAAATGCCATAACCTATCAGTAAAAAGGCCCCTTTCTAAAATCGGCTGCACTGTACTAACGGTGTGAAAAAAAAATCAACGGATCGAAAAAAAACACGTGTTCTGAAGGATAATGACACACCATTCAGAGCCGCTGTTCCAGGCTGATGGATATTCGTTAGATGTTTGTTTTGTTTCACCAACTTGATATAAATAGTATTATTTTGCCTAGTTAAAAGTTATTGATCAGAGTGTTGGATGTTCGAAGAAATTCGGCGAGACACACCGATGGTATTCGAATTCAACAAGCTATGAATTGGAGATAAAGTTATATATTTTTTAAATTAAACACAACTTCTCTATCAAGAACAGAAAAATTAAAGTATCATTAACCCTTTAAGGAGTATTTTGACAAAACACTTAAAATCAAATGATATTAGAAACACTTAAATATGTTAAGAGCATATATTTACATCAGTTGTGCCGAAGGTAAAAAAATTGTTACTGATTTTTTTAAATACATGCATAAGTAAGTAAGACAGTAAGTAAGTACTTTAGTAAGTAGGGTGATTTGCCAATCGTTGTCCCCTTACCCATTGTTGCACAGAATGACTTAATTTGTCAATATTTCAGTTGTTTTTCAACTTTTCTCAAAAAATAATTGGAATGTTTGCTAATGAATTGATGCTTTTAACGATATTTGCTGTTGTAAAATATGCGTCTTATGCCAATTTTAAATTTTCTTGTTTTTTCGTGCGATTTTTGCGCTAATTGTTAAACAAAACCTTAAGATTCCTTCTTCGGAAAATCAGGTTTTATGTCAGAACAATTTTTTTTGCGTATCTGTTTTCTTTACTAAACGTTTGTTGGACAGTTTTGACACCATGATTTTCGAAAATAATTACGATCCATACATAACCAGAGAAAATGTTGGATCGTGCAACAATTTTTCCGCCCAATCTTCTCCTGCCCCATTGTTATACATAAGTCTGCAGCAAGATTTGTATGAAAAATTCAAAGTTATGAATTGTTGTACCTCCAAAAAGTTTGTTTGGTTGTTTTTACTGCCAAAAATATCAATACATTTTTTGAAAAAAAATCAGGACTCAATGAATTACCTAGTCCTGATTTAGCGCAACGTATTTTGATTAGTACGGGAAATGAAAAATCACCAGAGATGTACTGAAAGTTTAAAAAAAACTGTATTTTTTTTATTTTTGAAGTATTTTCTGGTTTTTGCAGTTTGCGTTTCATGTGAACAAAAACAAATCCTAACTTGTACCCCAGGTATGATATTTGATGCCATACAAAAAAAATCTAAATTTAAATTTAAATTTTTGTGTTTTTGATAACTAATTTGAAAGATGTTTAATTGTAGGATGAAAATAAAAAAACGAAATTAATTGCTTTGCATAGCCAATAAGTTTGTTGATTTAAATAACCTTCGCAAAATCATATCATGAAATTTTTGAAAGCTTCAGCAATCAAAGCCTGTAATTTTAAGTAACTTTTCAATGGATTCCAAAATTGAACATGTTCATTGATTACATACAACTGAAAAAAAAACTCGGATTGTCTTTCAATATGACATGGTTTTTGCTAAACAAGTGGATATTTACGATTGACTATAAATTTTAGTAATTTCTATGCTCTAATAAACTGATTTCCACTCAAAATTTTTATGTTTTGGACACCTAATGTTAATTTTCAATAATTCAACCTTTGAAGAAACTTCATATTTCTTTAAATACATAAAAAAAGCTTAAATTCAAATTGAAGTTTTGAGATAATCAATTTCGTGAAAAACATATCTATGCATTAAAAAGTAGGGCAACTTGCAATGTCCGAAAAGTGTCAAAATCACTTGAACTGTTTTGTCTTTCACTCAACATTTTATACAGAATCTAAAAATTGTTTTAAATAACCCTGTTTTGCAAATTTCGAAACGACAAATCTTAGTGAACTGTATTTCATGTCAACAGCGAACCCCTTGCTTGTGATAATAATCTTGTCAAAATATTGTACAGTAGGAAAACTTCGACCCTAAATCCCAAAAAACTCGGAATCGGAAGACCCAAAACATTACTTATCATGTGCAATTTTCTAAGAAATTCAAATCTGCTGTCCAGCTAGGCTAAGAACATTTGAGTGAAGTTTTATTTGACTATGACTGTTTATTTTTATAAATTATAGAAAAATAAACAGTCATTACTTCGTGAAACTTAATTTGACCAAAACAGTTTTTCAGCTACAAAATTGTTGGGAAAGATTTCAATGTGAAATGAATGTTTCTTGAAGATTTATGAAATTCTTCAGAGGTTACATTTATTACAAATAGTCCCACTTTCATGAAAAAGATTCTAAAAATAAATTAACTTTTTGAAAAGATACATTCAATAAATCCGACGAACGATTTGAAACTTTGGGCGTGGATTAGTCGATTTTTGAGCTTTTTAAATTGATATTTATTAGGTTAAAATCGATCAACTTCCAAGTGAGTTCCGAAGCAATTATTTTATAAAATCACATTTTCATCATAGGCGTAAAGTGGGGCAAAACAGATCGCGAACAGTTCAGAAAGTTTTAATTACCTTTCAGTTTTTTCTACTAATGGAATTTCAATGACACAAAATTTTATGTTAATAGGACATATAAAGGAAAAAGCTCAATACTGGGCAAATAAGGTCAACTCTAAGGTCTACTCAGATGGCTCCGGTTAAATTCACCGGGCGATTTGAGTTTCTGAGAAAAATTTCACGTGTGATAAATGCTATTCTAGACTCTCAAACTGGCGGCTTCGTGTTTTTTTTTCGATTTTGAGTCCGAATTCGCATTCGACGATTTATATGGAAGACCCCCCTCAGAAGGGGTCGTCTTCAAATTGGATTTCATTTGAACTAGAAGCTCTCATAATAAGCGTCCGAAACAAATAATAGCCCTGCATTACTCTTAATATTTTGAAACATGCCTGTTTTTTGAATTTTTACGGTTTGTTTCAGTAAGCAGAATTTCATAAAGCTCCGTTCATAACTCAAAAGAAATTCAATGCTTGCTCACAGTGCAACATGAACTCAAAACGTTATACTGTGTAAGTGTCTTCTATTAAAATCCTCTATCGACAATACTCAACATATATTATCCGATATCTTTAAGATATGTGTGAATACATGCATAGTAATTGAGACTTTAAGGTCTTGATCATTTCAAACAGCCATATTCATCTTAGACGTTATTCATCTTTTAATGCTTACATTTTACTGGAGATTCTTGAAATAAAAAAATAAAAAGCGCAATATTGCTAGGAAAACATTATGTTATTTTCTTAAAACAAGTTGATCGAATCATTTTGAATTGAATAGGAAAAAGAAAATCCGATTGAATGATTCAATTGTGTTCCAAAGTCATAAACATGGGAAATTTTCCTTTTAATCAATTTCAATTATCAAGTATTGTAGTATTGGAAAAATTCTAAAAAAGCCTTCAAATAACTGATATTTCGTTAACATTTATAAAACTGTACTTGCGAAACTTATTTTCCATAAACTTTTAAAACTATGCTCATAATTGCTATGAGAGATCATTTCATAGTATCTGATAAATTACAGTTTAATGTAACAAGCTTAAAAATTGAAATATTTTTAGAACAGGTGTAACACATATGGGCTGTACAGTAGGAGAGGGTAGGGATACTTGAACCCCTTTTCTTATTTTCACCATATCTTTATGGAAAAAATTAGCAACTCGCACCCTTTTACATTTTCTGACATCGTGTAACTTTAAGTTTCTATGCTCCAAAAACTAGATCGATACTTGAACCCGTAGATGACCTATAAGCATTTTTGTGGGTGTAAAAAAATTGCGATATTTTTTAAGTTAAGGTAGACTTGATCCTCTATTGAAGGAGACTTGATCCTTTATTCAGGAAGCCTTAATGCTTGGAAAAAATCAAACAAAACCCCATGATAGAACTAACTATTTTGGTGGTGTTTGTTCTCATTTCTCAATTTAAAACTGCAAGAAGAAGAAAATTCTTAAACTTTATCTCAACCCTAAAGAAATTGCATACTTAAAGGCGCAATTTTCTATAATTATAAGAAAAAATCATTATTTTAGCACTTTTCTTCGGGCAGTTGTTGCATAAATATTAGATATTGGATAGATATAAGTAATCTCGTGATAACCAATGATCACGATCCTTTCAGAAAAAGAATATACCGTTTTGAAATCTAGGGATCAAATGTACCCATAATCAACATTTTAGAATTTTTCCCGAAACACGTTGTTTTCCATTGCTTTGAATATATGGAATAATACAGTTTGTACTTAACTCTTACGATTGATATTTTAAAATGAATATTTTTGATATAATATTTCCATGTAAGGAACATTTTATAATGATAAAAAAGATCTTCAAGTCTCATTTTCTGAAATTTTTCAAAAAAAAGTTCAATAACTTATTCAATTATTTTATTAAAAATTTTTGAGCTTAAAGCAATTTTGTTTTGTTCCATTTGGCAAATTTTTATAGAACATTTGGTCTTTGTACGACATTCCAGTTACGAGATATAGCTAAGGAATCAAAAATCCACAGGCATCAATTATCCTCATTTTCCCCTATTATTTCGATTTTATCAGTATCCGTTTTTATCTCCAGTCGCCAAATTTACGCTTGATATCATCACGCTTTTCTTAAGTTTGTCAGTTTATCAGCTTGAAAAATCCTTTAACGTCTTTAATTGGGTTCAAAAGTTAAAAGGGTGTGTTTGTAAATGCAATTTCTATAGTTGTTTAGTTCACTAACTATTCAAAAATTGTCTTAGTTGATTAATTTTATGTAGATCAAGCTCACTTGAGTCTGAAATCATCATTCGAATATGAAATCCATTTGTAAAAGTTTCAAAAATTAATTTGTAACGCTCTTAGAACTAGTTTTTTTTTTCTTTTTTATCATTTGATCACATCTTATGCTATCAAGCAATTGGAGAAAAGCTGTTGAAATATTTTGATTAGTAAACATGATACAGAACGTTTGAGTATTTAACAAACAAAAATTGGAAATGCACACTATTAAAATGGTTAGTGTCTTCCGTAAAATACTTTGTTGAACGAAATAATGTGTCTTCTAACTTAAGATTTAGATCAGTGGTTTTCAAACTTTTTTCACTCACCGCCTTTTGCTAAATTTCCAAGCTCACTGCCCCTTAATAAAATTTGGTGAATATAAACCACTTTTTGAAAAAAAAAAACCTCCGTCGGAAGAAAATATATTAAACTTTCTGTTGGGAATAAAAAGTAAAATTCACTCGAATTCATATCATGACACTTACCATTTCAAGAGATCTTCAGAAAAGCTTTGTAGTAGTTTGTCAAGTTATGAAAAAATCAATCCCAATTTCTCCTTTAACTGAATTAAATCTAAAATTTTCAAACTTTTGTTTCTGAACTTATTTGAAAAAAAAAGACAGAATCATCAATTAGTTACACAACATTTAAAATTAGTATTTCCAAAATTACAGACTTGTTTTTCCAAAAAAAAAATATGTATAAAAAATATCAAACTCCTGAACAGCTCAGTCACTATATCTTGTTCAGATATTCACATCTTTTTTATTTGACTGGACAACATTCACAGGCCTGAAATATTAACAAAAAAATTAGCATGAATTTGAGTAATGTTATTATTAATTAAATGAGGTGAAGGGTATAAGTGCAAAAACTATCAAATTTGAGATAATAGTTCCAAAAGATTCTTTACATTTAAACCAGCCGATAGTCATGGAACGTAATTATGTCACAAAATTATTTAATTTTGAAAATCGCAGGTCACCGGATCTAATCATACAATTATGCTCAGCTTTGTGGCAAAATAAAGGTAAACAATGAAGACACACATATACATTTTTCGGTACACTTCAAATCCAAAAATTAACTGACCACCCCCCTTCAAAGCTCCCAACGCACCTCTAAGGGCGGTAAGGACCACTTTGAAAACCACTTATTTAGGTACTGGCGCACCACTGAATAATGCCAACCTGTATGAAGTTATTTTTAAACATGGAACATTAAACATTAAACATTAAACATTAAACATTAAACATTAAACATTAAACATTAAACATTAAACATTAAACATTAAACATTAAACATTAAACATTAAACATTAAACATTAAACATCAAACATTAAACATTAAACATTAAACATTAAACATTAAACATTAAACATTTAACATTAAACATTAAACATTAAACATTAAACATTAAACATTAAACATTAAACATTAAACATTAAACATTAAACATTAAACATTAAACATTAAACATTAAACATTAAACATTAAACATTAAACATTAAACATTAAACATTAAACATTAAACATTAAACATTAAACATTAAACATTAAACATTAAACATTAAACATTAAACATTAAACATTAAACATTAAACATTAAACATTAAACATTAAACATTAAACATTAAACATTAAACATTAAACATTAAACATTAAACATTAAACATTAAACATTAAACATTAAACATTAAACATTAAACATTAAACATTAAACATTAAACATTAAACATTAAACATTAAACATTAAACATTAAACATTAAACATTAAACATTAAACATTAAACATTAAACATTAAACATTAAACATTAAACATTAAACATTAAACATTAAACATTAAACATTAAACATTAAACATTAAACATTAAACATTAAACATTAAACATTAAACATTAAACATTAAACATTAAACATTAAACATTAAACATTAAACATTAAACATTAAACATTAAACATTAAACATTAAACATTAAACATTAAACATTAAACATTAAACATTAAACATTAAACATTAAACATTAAACATTAAACTTTTATATTTAAAAAAAAAAGTTGATTTAAGGCGTTTTCTCATAATTTGCTTTTTTATCGAGGTTTTATTGTTAGTTTATATTCCCTGCATGTAAGCCCATTCATTAAATTTTAGTAAGTTGAATATACGTGGTCACTCAACTGTTTTGTAACACAAATTTCGGAAAGGTTGGGGTTGTTATTAATCATACAAATCATCGGAACCTGGAAGCATGTCTTTGAGCTTTTTAAAAGATGTGTTATCAAAAGGGATAATTTCATTGATGAAGTCGAAATTCCTCTGTCGAGATGTCTCCGATTAACCCTTTAAAGCATAGTGTTGTTTTAAAACAACACTAATCAAAATCCAAATATCTTCAAATCGCGTGGATATTTTTGAGTGGTGTATTCACAAAAAATATTCTAAAGGTTAAAAGAAATTAGTCCATATAATTTTTAGTGCGATATTATTATGTATGTGAGAGATATCGACCATAGAATGCGAAATAATTGCAGAAATCAAAATTATTTATTTTTAAGAAAAAAGTAGTTTTTTGAAAATTGCTGTTATTTCTTCAGATTTGCAAATTCTATCAAATTTTTTTTATCTCAATCAATTACAAACACCACCCTGCGCCAAATTAACAGGGTTTTGAGAAATATGCAAAATCGTATTGAAATTAATCAAAAATTTTAAAAATTATTTTTAAACTATGATGGGCCATAACTCTTCAAATACTGAAAATAACGACTTAAACCTGGTGAGTTGTGTTATTCTAATTAAAATGTTACTATTTCACTAAGTCAAAAACTGCTATTCTCATTTAAAAAAGTCATGCATTAAATGGTTAAGGGACAATTTTATTGAAAAAATTCTTGGAAGAGATGAAAAGCGATAGACTTTGCAAAAAATATTTTCTGATAGCGAAATGATTTTAATTCTAGGAAAAGATTATGACGAATTTGACGCAAGGAAACTGAAGAAAAAGGAGATAACTTCATCAACTCTCTTTGCGGATTGCAAGCAACTTACTGAACCAAATGTTTGTTTAAACCCCTATTCAAAAGACAAAGATTAATTCAATGAAACTGTTGAAAACGCAGGTTTCAGTGGTGGAATAGAGTTATCTTTATTCATGTTTCGTCTATGAGGTCACTAGATTACAACTATATTAATTAGCGATAGCTAATTGTAACTTCCACATCTTATATTCCCTAACCGGGAAAGTACTCATTTTTCAATGAGTACTTTGATACTTCTACTCATTTCTGCCTGCCAACACTGCAGTGTCACTGCTAACCACAGTTTGAGTTATATTGGTCCACAGTGTGATGATGTAAACATTTGTACCGTGTACATCATCACCAGCTGTCATCAGCAATCATCAATGATCAATTGCTATTGTTCTCAATAGACGAATTGACCAAAGCAAACAGAACAAAAACAAACTGTTTTGGTTCGTCGACGTTGCAGCAGAATCATCTGCTGCCGGAATACTTCTCCCGAAAACCGTAAGTTCAACAGAAACAATTTGATTGGCTTCATGGAAAATTCGTGAAAAATATTTTAAATTAAATTGATTTTCTTGGTAACCTTATTACTCTGAAATGTCTGAAACATATCAATATGAGGCTAATCGATTACTTTAGAACTAACTATTAATCAAATCACATCGTTAAAAATAACAATTTTAACAATTTCGCTAAATCCAAGTTTTCGCCAAATTCAATCCAAATTTTTTTTTTTATTTTTTGATGCACTGTAATCGAAAAAAAGAACACTTATATTTGCAAATAACTTTTAAATGGATGGATTAAAATTGATGGAATGTAATGTATAAATGTGCAACATATGGTGGCGATTTCACAAGAGGTGTTTGAGGTAATGCTTAAGAATAAGTTCATTGACCAAAACTTTTGGACAGGATCGTGAAAAATCTAGGAAAGTCCAATTCAGAGACCCCAAAACAGCTGGAAATCAACTATGCAAACAAAGTCTTTGTGTTTAATCGTTCCAGGAATCCTAGAGAATCTAACAATGTGCTAAAAATTTATAAAACCAAGAATGATTAATTGCATGGAGGAAACTTATCATAAATTCGATAAAAAAAAAACAAAAAAAAATTGGAGCTATTTTCAATGTCAAGCTTCAGGAAATGCAGAGCGTCAAAAAAATAGCATTGAATTAGAAAAACGAAACTTATTCATAAGACGCTATCTCAAAACCACTTTATAGATCGCCTCAATATTTTGCACATGCAAACCTTACAATAATTTGAAGTATAGCTGAAAATTTAAATAATTCTATCCGTGAATTCAAAAGTTATTTACAAAAAAAGTGTCGCATTTTTCGAATTCAGTTCTTAGGAGGACATATTTAAAAAACGTCAAATTAGATGAATCTTTTATAAAAGTTTGTTTCACGAGATGTTGACTGTATGTTTGTAATGTGTATTTATTTTCGGCAAATCAGTCCTATTATTTTTAACAAACGAAATTTATTTCTTAATCAATGTTTCGATTTCGTAAGGGATTAAAAATTTGTCGTTGTTATTGCTTTTACAAAAAGCGTACTGTTATAATCTGTGTGTCACTTTAGTTTTACGGATTTATACATAAAATAGTTGTGCGAATATAAGCGGTAGAGTTTTATGTACCTAAAACCTAAAATGGTACCTAAAACTTAACCTAAAGTTAGAGCATTTAAAAAAAAACGCACTCAATATTCAAAGCCGATCATCTCGCGATAGGGTGGACCAAAATTCAAAATTTGAGTTGCATTAGAATCCTTATTCTATACTTTTCAAAACACAATCAAAAAATTTTGTGCAAAAATTTAAGAATGTACTTTTAATTAATAAAATAGACACTTAAGTTGTCGTCCAAAAGTTTGGGATCACCCCTCAGTATGGTGTATCGGCCAAAAACATGCAAATTTATCTCATTAATATCTTTCTCATCTAACATCGTATTGCAGATCTGAAGGCTGCATTTGAAAGCTTAGGAATTGTTATTTTTCCATAAATTCATACAAAAATTATATTTTAAAGTGATAACCATAAACAATTTACTTGAAATTAATAGTTTTTTTGAAAATTCACACTTATGATTGTGAATATTTTATGGTTATGGATTTAAAATATAATTTTTTAATGAATTTATGAAAAAACAACAATTCCTAAGCTTTCAAATGCACCCTTCAGATCTGCAATACGATGTTAGATGAGTAAGATACTAATGAGATAAATTTGCATGTGTTTTGAAAAAATGATCCTAAACTTTTGGTTGATACAACATACTAGGCTTGATCCCAAACTTTTGGACGATAACTTAAGTGTCTATTTTATTAATTAATAGTACATTTTTAAATTTTTGCACAAAATTTTTTGATTGTGTTTTGAAAAGTATAGAATAAGGATTCTAATGCAACTCAAATTTTGAATTTTGGTCCACCCTATCGCGAGATGATCGGCTTTGAATATTGAGTGCGTTTTTATTTTGAAAATGCTCTAACTTTAGGTTAAGTTTTAGATGCAAAACTAAAACATTATTTCTGGCCAAAATAACTCCGAAATAGCTATTGCTCATTATCTTTCAAATGAGTTCAGAAGATTTGCAATATGTCCAATAAGACGGCTGAGATATGAACGATCAAAATTTGCATGTTTTTTAGCGGGTGATCCCAAACTTTTGGCCGGCAGTGTATAAATCCGTGAAAGTAAAGTGACGAACAGATTCGAATAGTATGCTTTTTCCAGAACTACCAACAGAAAAAAAAATTGAATTCTTAGTTGAAGTGACAGTGAGCATGTAGCCAATTTTCAAAGAACAATAAATCGCATTTTATGTCAGTACTAAGAAATTTTGCAGTGGCGACCAAAAAAGGCCCCCAGCTAAATTATTTTACATAAGCCTGATTTATACTGATTTTTATTATCAGATCATGCTGAATTTGAGAATAAAAAATAATCCCTTGGCCAAATGGATATTTGCGATCGGATCTCGCGTCACCAAAACAGCCTAATTAAAGGACATCGTCAAGCCTCCTCAATCGTTGATTGGCTGATCAAAATCGCTTGTCGCATGGTCAAATGATGTATAGCCAGATCATGTGAAAAAGTCAGTCAATGCTACATGGTTAGTTTATGTCACATGATCGGATGATGCCACATGGTTGGATTATGTCAAATTATTAGATTATGTCACATGGTCAGAATATGACAAATAATCGGTTTATATCACATGATCGTATTTTTTCACATGATCAATTTAGCCACTTTACCAATATATGTTACTTGATCGAATTATGTCAAATGGTCGGATCATGTCATATAATTAGATTATCTCACACGGTCAGTTATGTCACAAGGTCGGATTATGTCACATATTCATATCATGTCACATAATCGGATAATATCACATGTTCAGAATATGTCACATGATCAGGTTATGTCACAGATTGAAATTATGTCACAAAGTCCGATTATGTCATCTGGGCGAAACTTTGGGTCGCTTACTTACATTTTGGCACATGATCGAATGATGTTTCATGTAACAACACTGACAACACATCGCATCTCATGACTCCTGGTATTTACATCACATGACATGTCACATTGTCACATATTATCAAAATAAACCATTCTTCGAACTATTAAATTTGAGTACAAATTCTGTATAATCAAAACCTTGGCAATACAAAATTGTCAAATTCTTTTACATGCAAAGCTTAATCACAAGTCATAACATCCTAAATATTTTTTATATGATTTTTTGTGTTGAAAAATTACCGATAATACTTTTATTCCAAACATTTTACAGACACTTTCAACAACGCGTGAGTTATCCTGAAAACATTCTAATATTAATTTTCTCTCTCTCTCTCTCTTTTTTTTTGCAGGTACGATTCATTGACGATAACGGCATGGATACATATATTTCTATGAGGAGTGGTGCAAAATCAACTAAAGGATTTTCATTTTCCCAATTACAAATGCCTCTTATCACATTATAAATTTGGGAACAGTTTTAACAACGTGCTTTGATTAAAGCAAACACATTTGATGACAACAAGAAACAACCTAGATTCGATAGACCATCATTATGATCTTTTGCAGTTCCTTAACTTACCTCATGTCGGATAAAAAAAACTGTTTTGAAAAGATGTGAAAAATGAGCACTTTTAAGAAGAAAATAGTGTGTGATTTTCCTAAATATTCATGTTTTTATTATCGTTCGATCAGTTGGAAACTAAAAAACTGAACTCAAAAAATTTGTTTTATTTACAGGCTGTAACAGTTTTCTCAATTCCGTGCTACAGTAAAACATTCGCCGTATCTTACAAAACAATCTCCTCGAGATCGTTTTCCATTTTTTGCTGGATCAAATGTTCTGAAGGGCACGCCAATTTCCAAATTCCGAATCAAAGTGTTGTGTAATAGCTTTTGATTTATTTTGAATGACACATCAATCGTGGGCACAAAACAGGTACTTCTAGCTGATGTTTTCCTCCTCTAAGCCATCATCGTCTTCCTCTCTGCTGGCGCTGGGAGAGCACTTTTCGGTTTTCGTTTTTTCCTTCTGAGCAACGTTACGTAAAGGATCTACCAGCCTGCAATCTTAGAGGCTTTTCTAGCAAATCGGACCACTTTGAAGAGGATTGTTTTGTAAACAGCAGAAATCGCGCGAACCCGCCCACGCACTTGAAATCGCTCCAATCGGAACCCGACCAAGCTCTCAACACATCGAGGAGAAATGACAAAAAATTTGACTGAAGAGTTAGGCGGACGAGCGAAATTTCGATGGAATGGAACGTTGCCGTCAGTTTTTCGGTTAGGCAAATTGTGCCCAAAACATCGGAACGAGGTAATTAGAATTTTTCAATTACGAAACGAGAAAGTTATCCAACACCTTTGGGACTGGTTGGGTTTTTTGGATGTTTTCTTCTTTGCATTTACAGTTGAAATGAGTCGGTTGATTCAAGAGGGTGTTTAATGTCTGATGGTAAGGTTTTCGGAGTTTTGTTGGTAAGTATTTTGAAATATGCCATTGAGATTTTATTCGAATATGAGACAAGCCAAAAATGTATAACATTGATTTCCTGGTGTACACGAATTTGCAAAGCCGTCTTCCAAAACCTTCTACATGATGACCAGATTTGGAAATTTATCCTTTAGCTGAAAATCTTTGTCAGTTGTTGTCGCGCCAATCATCAAAAATGTTGTACTGCAGTTGCAGGAAATCGATGTCGTTTTTACCATTTATGATGTGATACACTTTCAAGTCACTAGCATAGGCAAGTTTAGGGCCATCGAGAAGCGAGTGATCATTTAATTAGATAGGGTAAGTGAGCCTAATTTCGCTATATTATGTAAGAGGTTTTTAGCGTTCATATTAGTAGGCCGAATCATTAATTCTTAGATACACAATTTTTTGGTAACTAAGTTTCAAATTTTTTTCTGAACTCTTTCATGGTTTAAAATAATCATTTCAAGTTTTAATTTACAAAAATATCATGTTTTATAAAGTGTGTCAATGTTCCTAATTTGGCACTAATTGTTCCTAATGTTAACATATGGGTGTTCCTAATGTTTACATATGAGGAAAAATGTATCCGTGTACCCAATATTTGTTCCTGATTTTGCATATGGGTCTGTTTTTTAATACTTAAGTGAGAACAATCTCAAAACTCACCTTTTTATAAATTTGACAACGTTTTGGAATATGAATAGAGAAATAATGACTATTTAAATCCTACACAATATTCCTTTACGCTAGTTTTCAAGAAACTAGTAGATGTTGAGCTTATTAAAATTAATACTTTATCTTTTCCAATGGATACACTAATTATATTTCAAAAAGTAGAAAATTCAATGTGATGGATACAAATAAGATACAGTCGAACAGAGCATCATGCAACAGCATGGTTAGATGCAACATTTGTGGATCACAACACTTTTTTAAATTTTGTTAGAATATAATGTATTAAAATAAACATTTAATGAGAACAAAACGATGATGTCATAGTTTCGCAAGTCGTGAGATAGTTTTTTGAAGTTTTTGATTCTCATAGAAAATTTGAAAAATCAATTTTTTTTTATTTTTTGACACCGTAAAAAACTTTACACAGTATGACGGATTGGCTTATCACCCACACACTTTATATTGATTTTATTATCCTATATCACACTGTTGGTGTATAAATATTTTTCGGACAATCATTTTTTTTTTAAATTAATATTTTCAAAATTCCGATAGCAGTCTGGGCTAAAATGCATTGAAATGCAAATCAATGATTCACAGTTTAAATCTTGTTTCCATATGGTGGAATATCGTTTTAAATTTTGTTGTAGTATTTTTAATCACTAAATGTATAAAGCATCCTTATGCTTTCTTTAAAAAAAAATCTTTGACCGAAAAAATATCAAATTTAATTCGAACAAATCCAATGATAATTGCAGATAGTGTGTTATGCGTAACGAAATCACAAATAGCTTAGCTTAGCTTGATTAACTACTCACATCCACCTTAAACCGTAAAACCCGAAGTGCATGGTTGTAGAAAATGTATGCATTGCTGGTTCTAAAAACATATGATAACAATCACTTCGAGGTCCACGATCGCTGGCGTGGCTCAGTAGAACAAGCTCCACATTGCCAATGGTTGCTACTCCGTGATTGACCGAGGCCATCAATTTTGATCAGAGGTCAAATGAATGGTGCTTGGGATTAGCAGCTCATTCACACTGCACAAAACTGATGCTCTCTCTTTTAACGTCAATAACGGCGCCGGCCACGTCCTAGTAGTCAATAGATAGATTGGAAGAAAGAGAAAAGGATGAAAGATCTATTTTGTGCTTTAGGACCGAGGTTACCTCTGCATCCTAGCAAAACAATTTTGGTTGGGAGAGGGGTTGAAGGAATTGATTGGGAGACACTTTTGACTAGTGTTACGATGAACCTTAAAAATTATTTTCCTAACTCCTATTAGATCCTATTGAAAGCTTTCAGTTCATTGAAAGGCTTGAGTATGTTAAGTTTAATGGTGACAAAAAAGAACTATGAAGGTACTCTAAAAATTCTTGTTTTTTTTTGGCTTCTTATTTCGAGTGAAAATTTTAATGCATAGTGCCGCAAAAATTGTCTCCTGATATTTAAAATAAGGATAGTAATCTCTTCGAGAGTAGTAGTTTGAATAAACACAACTTTGATAATTTATAATCTCTAATACATTTAGATACAAGGTTCGGATTCAGTTCATGAAATCACAAAAAAAATGTATTTATCATAGAAACAATATTGTGAGCGTAAAATAAGTGTGAATTGAATGCTTACAAAATGTGTTTCGAAACTTCAAAATTATGTTTTAGGAATATTAAGAGCATCGTATGACTAATAAAATCACATGACATAATTTATATCATTTCTTTTTTATCGCAGCCTCATTCACAAAGACGACTGAATTTTATATCACAAACAATGCTTCCTTTTTTGTGCATACAATATGACACAGAATTATATCACTGAAAATCTAATTTTATGTGTGACAAATGCGATGCTACAGATATGTGCGTCTTCATTGACATAAATTTACATTTTAATCAGTTTTAATTTATATCGTTTTCGGCTTCGATCCATTATGTTCACGATGTAAATTTATGTCAAAATGGATGCTTCAGTTTTGTGCATCCAATTTGACCTAAATTTACACCAAAAAATTAATACTGTGTATGAGTTTATCATGTTGTAAGTAATTTTGAAATTGAAAATAATATTAATGCATCAATCAATAAAAGTTGAATCAGTGGCTCATGGTGCAATATGTTAGATTCAACTACTGTGTGGTTGAATTGAATTTATCGATTAAAGCTACAAATGCAGAATTTGTTGAAACCAAAGTATAAAAGGTTCAAATTTCGATCTTTTTTGTAGTGCTTAAATAACTGGAAACCAACGATTAAAAACAAATGTAGATTGAAAGTACAAGAGAGATAGAGTAAATTTTGAAAACTTATTAAAGATAAATACTTAGCTTGGGATTTTGCTTGCTATTAACAAGTTATGCGTAACGAAATCACAAATATATCGAAAACTATTACTTTTCACACTTTTTCATTTAACTTTTCATTCAAAACAAAGGTTTTTGAAACTCACCGCTTTTTCTTAGTAGGGTGAAAATCGCATGTTTTGAAAATTCAAAAATAACTGGTGGAAACAACTATTTTTCTGACTACGTTAATTTGATGTCCCATTAACCTTAAAACTTTTGATATGCAAGCGGTATGATTATCTGTGAACATTAGGTTTTAAGAAGTTATTGAAATGGAAAAGTGTTGCATGATGCCCCAGGTGGCAATATACAGTCCCCCCACAATCATTAGTCACTTAACGTATCATTCCACCACAAAATATTCGTTTAATCGGGTGTTAGTGGACCAAACATCAAGCTTTGCATGGATTTCAGTCATTAAATATTCCCTCTTTGATTTCAAATATGATTTTGTTTTCAGTTTTGTTGAAAAATAGCATAATTTACCGAAACAATCAACGCATTTGAAAACCACAATAATGGGTCAAAATTGTAACCCGTAACAATTATTAGTCAAATTGCTCACAATTATTGGTCACATGGAAGTCCATGGCAACACCCGAATATCAACATGGAAATCATCAGTATGCTGGCAAACATTCAGGGGCATTCATTCCTAGTATACGTTCAAGGGGCATTTGTGTTGAGCTATAGCAACCAGCGATGGAAATGAAATGAATATGATGCGATAAAGGTTTTATCCTGAACTGTACACTTAGCGATCTGTACAAGTAGCGAACAAACTTGGTTCCTTTCAATCCATAACAAAATGTTGGTACGGTTGTCACTCGGAGATAACGAATACATTGTTAGACAACATATAGCTCTGACCAGTGAGTAACTTTCTTTGCTCGATGTGTGCTCAAATCGCAAGCTGAAATGCTGCACGGAGAATGAGTGTCGATAACATTTTTGACTTGTGACAGTCGAAGATTCTGTTGGTCCTCTGACTGTCGGAATGACATTTTTGAATTTTTGATTCCGTGACTGTCATGGAAAAATTTAAAAAATGTCATGATGCGACACATGAATAAAAAGCTCTTGACCTGTACATGATGGGAATTGATAGGAAAAGTGGTTCGGGGCCATCTGGTCCTGGCCACGGCCAATCTGGCCAGTTCCAGAATCCGAAAAATCAAAATGATCAGATTTTAGCTTGCGACACATCAATAGAAAGCTCTTGATCTGTACATGATGGGAATTGATAGGAAAAGTGGTTCGGGGCCATCTGGTTCTGGCCACGGCCAATCTGGCCGGTTCCTGAATTCGAAAAATCAAAATAATCACATTTTAACTTGCGATACATCAATTGAAAGCTCTTGACCTGTACATGATGGGAATTGATAGAAAAAGTAGTTCGGGGCCATCTGGTCCTGGCCACGGCCAATCTGGCCAGTTCCGGAATCCGCAAAATCAAATTGATCAGATTTTAGCTTGCGACACATGAATAGAAAGCTCTTGATCTGTACATGACGGGAATTGATAGGAAAAGTGGTTCGGGGCCATCTGGTTCTGGCCACGGCCAATCTGGCCGGTTCCGGAATCCGAAAAATTAAAATGATCAGATTTAACTTGCGACACATGAATAGAAAGCTCTCGATCTGTACATGATGGGAATTGATAGGAAAAGTGGTTCAGGGCCATCTGGTCCTGGCCACGGCCAATCTGGCCGGTTCCGGAATCCGAAAAATCAAAATCAGATTTTCACTTTCGACACATGAATAGAAATGGAACAATGATTATATGGAAAGTTAAAATTGAAACATCAAATGTTTTATTACATGTTCATTGTGTTTTAATAAACTAAATATATTTTGGATAAAAAAAAATTTACTATTGCAAACCCTATCGAAAATTTCGCTTTTTAAAATACACTTTTTTATATCCTTTTATGTAAAACGCCTTCATGTAGGCAACGAAATTCAATTTCTTGAATTTTTCGAATTAATTATTTGTGCACCTTTTAAACTTGGAAAAGGACGAAATTCAATACAATTATGCATTCTCATTGTAATTTGGGAACCAGAAACTTTTCTCAAAGGGTAACAGCATTCTAAATTTGAGCGAAAAACACGTGGTCTGGCAGGCATTCTGCCTCAATTTTGATTTATTTTAGTTAAAATTTGGGGGAAGTTAATAAAATACATTGAAACATCACACTTAGAAAAATCCACGTAAGATTACATGCAATAGCATGGGTAGAAGGGAATCGGGTATTTACATGTATCAATACTGCTTATTTCATGTAAATTTCCGTCGTATTGGACTGCTGCTTTGTTTACTGTAGGTTTACATTTCCAACATCATTTTGTTAATCCAATAAGAAACACATCAGGAGTTTTGATAACATCTTTTATTTATATTTCTCACACATCAACTATGTACATTGAATATAAAGGCAAACAGATCACTGAAATTCAAACAATTATTTCATCTCACTTATTCACTGAAATTTTTACACATGCACAGTCCGATTTATTCATTAGTTTTCCCCCGACGACGGCAACGACGGCTGCCGGGTTCTTAGCCAAAAAAATGCTGCCATGCAAGTTCGGCTGCCTTATTTGTTGGCAGACTTAGAGAATCCGAGCTTTCAGCGTTTATCTTCCACCCTTTTTCAGGATTCCATCCTTGGATTTTGCTGCGGAGTAAAAAAAGATCGAAAAAGCACCATTAATGGAAGTTACTCAAAATGAATTTTATTACAAGAGTGTATTGGTTTATTATCATCTATGTTTTACTTACTTTTGTTTAGTATTTTTTGGCCATCAATTATGATTGAATAATCCGCCAGAACAAACAGCAAACGAACAAAGACTTTGTTGACATTTGTGTGTGCTGTCCCTGCTACTACATGTAATTATACTTGAAAATGCATTCTAATTTGAACCATGTGGATTTTGCATGCGATTTACATGTAAATCTCCTTGCAAATACAAAGATGCTATACTCTTTTTCATATTTTCTCGCGCGATGATTGCTTTACATGAAATGTAAGATTACATTTTTCTAACTGTGATACATTGAAATATTTATAAAAAACGCTAAGCTGTAGTTTCATCAGACTTCGCAGGCAGGTTTACCATATATTACCATATATATATATTAACCATGCAAAACTTAAGATCTTTCTATTCATGTGTCGCAAGATAAAATCTGATCATTAAGATTTTTTGGATTCCGGAACGCGCCAGATTGGCCGTGGCCAGGACCAGATGGCCCTGAACCACTTTTCCTTTCAATTCCCATCATTTGCAGGGCAAAAGCTTTCAATTGATGTATCGCAAGTTAAAATCTGATCATTTTGATTTTTCGGATTCCGGAACCGGCCAGATTGGCCGTGGCTAGGACCAGATGGCCCCGAACCACTTTTCCCATAAATTTCCATCATGTACAGGGCAAGAGCTTTCTATTCATGTGTCGCAAGTTAAAATCTGATCATTTTAATTTTTCGGATTCTGGAACCGGCCAGATTGACCGTGGCCAGGGCCAGATGGCTCCGAACCACTTTTCCTATCAATTCCCATCATTTGCAGGGCAAAAGCTTTCAATTGATGTGTCGCAAGTTAAAATCTGATCGTTTTGATTTTTCGGATTCCGGAACTGGCCAGATTGGCCGTGGCCAGGACCACATGGCCCCGAACCACTTTTCCTATCAATTCCCATTATGTACAGGTTCATAATCATATGTCGCAAGTTAAAATCTGATCATTTTAATTTTCCGGATTCCGGAACCGGCCAGATTGGCCGTGGCCTGGACCAGATGGCTCCGAACCACTTTTCCCATAAATTCCCATCATGTACAGGGCAAGAGCTTTCTATTGATGTGTCGCAAGTTAAAATCTGATCATTTTGACAGTCGTTTTCGTACTGATGAATGTCGCTCTAGGCATCCCTGCTTATTAGTAAGAAAATCATTATCTTTGACGAAACGTTTATGATAGGATGGCTTCTGTTCGTCAGATGTACATTTTCCGATAAACTCTTTATACCCAGTTGTGCACTTTGAGATCCACATCTTGTGGTCAGCGCACACTACAAGAGAAATATGGTAAGAAGGAGAGCGTAAAGTCTGAACCAACACGGATAGTATTTAGATGGTGCTCTTTTGAGATACTTGTAACTCGTATCTCACAGAGGTCTGTTTGCAATTGTGAGAGGAGTATGTGAGTGTCGTCGACAGGCAACGATGTTTGTATGTATTCAATTATCGCTAGAAGCGATTTTTTTCCATCGCTGATAGCAACCAAGAAATGTTTTGTTTTGCTTGCAAGAAAGTGACCCATGATTGTGTGGAATTGGGTGGGTGCTGTTACAATTATGGGTCACTTTTGTTTTGCTGAATATTATTGAAATTTTGCATTTTATTTGCTCAGTTTCATTTTAAAAATGTAAACTCGTCCTTTGTGCTTATACGAGACCAAATTATATTGTTGGAATCTTTGAAATACTCGCATAAGGGGCTTAACGGTTTAAGATGTCAACCTTATAACATTGAAATTTTATGCGATAGTTCAACACATAATAGTTAACGTATGATAAAAACTATTCAAACAGCAGTTTTACTGTTACCAAGCGCACACATAATATTTTCAATGCATTTTTATGATGTTATCGATAATCTAAAAATAATTTTATGATTACATTTCATTCAGTTCAGCAGATATCAGCAGTTAAAATGTTTGGTGACTAATAATTGTGTGTGACCCATGATTGTGGGGGGACTGTACAACGTATTTTATTAAGATTTTTTTTTTAATTTTTCCTTTCTATTCTGTTCTCGTTGAGAAGCTCTCAGTAGCTTGATAGTTTCCTTTTCTGTTGCGTAGGGTGCGTTCTTTACAGCCTGGAGAAAATATTTTCTCAACATTTATAGCTTTGAGATACACTGAAGTAAAAAATAATCATGTTTTATTAACTCAAAACAGCTGATTTTTACAGATCGTTGAAAATTAAGTTAAAACACAATTTAACCAACCAAATTTATTTTAAATACATTCTATGACTTTGATAAAGTTTGGAAAACTTTGACTATGTCCATAATTAGGAACACATTGGAAATAGTGTTCCTAATTGTGGACATATGCTTTTTATAGTTTTTACACGAAAAAAACATGGTTCTAACATACTTATTACTAAAATCATGATAAAAAACAACCCGAAGAAAAATTTCAAAAAAATCGGATGACAAATTCAGCTTTTATCTTCCATTTCTAAATAGATGTTTTTTTAAGAAATTTGCTAACAATTCCATTCAATTTAGACATACTTTGAAACAATCCGGATTTTACGAAAAATCCTGTGAGTTAGAAAATTAATTTGTTTTCGAAATGAAAGTTCTCATGATCCGCTACATTATCTTTTTTTTTATAATTGTGATAAGCGAAAAAAAAGGTCAAAACAGTCAAAGTCGAACGGTATGTTAACATTAGGTACACATGCCAAATTAGGAACACTTACCCTACCTAACAAAAAAATGGGTGAACCCAAAAATTAACTGGAATAAAAATTCAATTTAAGGGACAAATTTCACCGGGCTGTAGACAAACCTCGAAAATATCAAAATTGATAGAAAAGACCAAATTGCTAAAAACGTAACAAAGAACAAACGCAATAAATATAATTAATAATATGATATATTTTAGGATGGTTGTGATTAAAAACAGCATTCAAAGCCATCGTTTGACACTGGAAATAATTTTCTACATGCTATGGCAATTTTCAAGATCCAGACATACGATATATCGTTACAGTTGTAATTTCGTGTCCTTTCCCGGCCATTTTAGAGTTCTCGGGAAACGAGAAATCCCTTCTCCCGGAAATTCTCGGGATCCTAGATGATTATAACACTCTACTGTATGCGAAACCTTATCTATTTAGTATTTTTAAATTCTTAGGTGAAAGAAAAATAGAGTATTATTGTCTCACTCTCACTCAATGATTCAATTAGTAATAATAAAACTCAAGTATTTCAACCGAGAAAATTGACTGATTCTTGCTGCAAAAATTTGATATAGTTCAAACAAGTTTTTCACTATCGAAAAAGCTGATTTACTAGACTTAAGGTTATTCATGAAATCACGTAAATTTTTATATAACTATCCTTTTGAATCAAAATGTTTCATTTCTTTGCTGATGACTTTGCTACTGTCAACAGTTTGCGAAACGGAAGAAAAATTTACCTGGAATTTATTGTGTTTTGAAAATTCACACTTATGATTCTGATTTTTTATGGTTATGGATTTAAAATATAATTTTTGAATGAATTTATGAAAAAAAAAAACTACAATTCCTAAGCTTTCAAATGCACCTTTAAGATCTGCAATACGATGTTAGATGAGAAAGATATGAATGGGATAAATTTGCAAGTTTTAAAAGAATGATCCCAAACTTTTGGCCGATACACCATACTAGGGGTGATACCAAATTTTTGGACGATAACTTAAGTGTCTATTTTATTAATTAAAAGTACATTCTTAAATTTTTGCAAAATTTTTTTTGATTGTGTTTTGAGAAGTATAGAATAAGGATTCTAATGCAACTCAAATTTTGAAATGTGGTCCACCGTATCCCGAGATGATCGGCGTAGAATATTGAGTGCGATTTTTTGAAAATGTTCTAACTTTAACATTATTTCTGGGCGAAATACCTCTGAAATAGCTATTGCTCATTATTTTTCAAATGAGATCAGAAGATTTGCAATATGTCCTAAGACGGCTGAGATATGAACGAACAAAATTTGCATGTTTTTTAGCGGGTGATCCCAAAATTTTGGCAGGCAGTATAAATGATAAGTGTTGCAAAATAAAACATTACGATTCTTTCCGTAGCGTTCCTTTATTGAAATTTATTGGTTTATAGATTTTTTTTGTCGTATTTCACTTTTACACTTAGTTTTGGAGCGAAACAAACCTTTTTTATCGAATTTGATATTTTAACCAATTTAAAAAAAAAAATAAAAAGGCCAAGCCATATATCAGGTAGAACTATCCTTTTCCTTAATCAATCTAATCCATTTTTCCAATTAAGATCGAGTAAATTTTAAGACATCAAACAGGTTTTATTGACTTCGAAAATTCCCGGGATATTTAAGCGTTTCCCGGGATTCAGGAATTCCCGACTTTTTTTTATTCTCGTGAATTCCTGGTCGGAAAACTCATGGTAGAACACTCCAGTTCAGATGAATGTAGTGTTTTATTTCACATTTGAATAGAAGTCGACCGGAAAATTGTAAAATCTTTGCACTCATGAAAAGGTTTTTCAATAACAATGTAATGATGATCTAAATCACATGCACATTAGACTGAGTCGATTTGGGGTCATTTTAGAATTTCTCAAACCCTGAGGTCTTAAAAGCTTCGTCTTGGTCCAAAACTCACCCATGATTTTTTGCAAAATTTTTAAGGGGGGGGTAGGGTCTAACACTTTCAAAAAATCGATTTTTTATTTTTTTATTTTCTTATTGTAAAACATTTCAAGAATGTTGTGTCAAATTTTCAAGTCAATTGAAGCAAAACTGTAGAAGTTATAGGCCTTTATCTCCTCTTATCTAATACTGCAAGAAAGCAAGAGCAAAAACTTCAAACGCGTTTTTCTCGAAAGCACATTTTTAAAGTCCGTGGACATCGTCATTTGAAAACTACTTATCCGATTCTTTTCAAATTTGGAACATATTTTCTACATATAAAATACCAGACCCCAACGTTTTTCTTTTTTGATTTTTTTTACTTTGGGGAGATTTTAGAGGTGAAAAATGGCGGATTTTTAAGTGAAAAATCGTAGTTTTTACTTCAAACAGCCACAAAAATTTCATAAAAATATTTTTAAGTTAAATAAAAACGTTGGGGTCCAGAAAAACATCTATTAAAAATATTTTGCTCTGATTTTTTGACTTCAGATGATTCTGTGCTGAGATACAGTGTCCACCGCAAATCCTGTTTTCTAAAAGGCATCCTCGAAAATGCTCCGTCACCGGCTCATTTTTCAATATTTTTCTACGAAAAAATTGCTAAATGTTCTTTTAACAATGCTTTGTATAATGAAAAAAATTTGAATACATTTGTTTGAACGATAGCTCTAGAAAAAAATCGTGAAAATGGTGTTTTTTTATACCCGTTAGACGCTACCCCCCCCCCTTAAGTAACGTTTACATGAGTAAATTTGAACTTTTGGGTTTGTATGGGAAAATTGAATATTTTGTACTAAAAAATCAACATCATTTTTGTTTCGTCTGTGGAACCAAGCCAGCTGATGGCTTTTGTGCCAATTTATAAAATTCCTAAAGGAAATTTTCCGCTGAACAACTTTTTTGAAGACCTTAACTTCGTTTCTTATTAGGAAAAAAAAGTTATTAGCTGTTTAACAGGGGTATGTCTTTTTGCACTGATAAACAATAAATTCAATTGACATCCCTGCAGGGTGCCTAGCGAGGTATTGCGTGACTACTTTCCATGCAACACTTCGCGAGGCTCAAGCAGTGATGTCAATTGAATTTATTTTAAATCAATGCGAAAAGACATACCCATGTTAAACTGCTAATAACTTTCTTTCCTAATAAGATGCGAAGTTATGGTCTTCGACAAAGTTGTTCAGCGGAAAATTTCCTTCAGGAATTTTATAAATTGGCACAAAAGCCATCAGCTGGCTTGGTTCCACAGACGAAACAAAAATGATGTTGATTTTTCAGTACAAAATATTCAATTTTCCCATACAAACCTAAAAGTTCAAATTTACTCATGTAAACGTAACTTAAAAATTCTGCAAAAAATCATGGGTGAGTTTTGGACCAACACGAAGCTTTTAAGACCCCAGGGTTTGAGAAATTCCAAAATGACCCCAAATCGACTCAGTCTAATGCACATGCACCTGAACATAATTAAAAATTAAAACACAAACATCTGTATGTCTGTAATCCTCGTAGGCGCATAAAACCTGCTTTTCCCAAAACCTTTCTTGAAACGCACCAGAAACGGTTCCTTCAAATCTTTTGTTAAAGAGTTATGGGCTATTTTAAAGCGTTTTGAAATAAGAAAATGAGACGACGAGCTTCGTCGAGTCGCGAAATTGAGTAACCAACTTGATCTAAGTAGATTTTTATAAAACTTTGACTTTGTCGTACGGAAATAATTACTTTCAATCAGTTTCAATTTAATTATACGGAAATATTGCCAAAAAAACAGAAATTTTGTTCAGAACAAAAATAGGCGCATTAAGCCTGCACGGTTTGAGGCAGGGCATTTAAGACAACACTTATCATAAAATTATTTTCTCGGAAACGGAAGAAAAATTAACATAAAAATTATTCCAATGTATAGAAAACAGATGCCTGCACACGTGTTTATAGTTTTTGTACACATATTCGATGTGATATTTGATTAAATCAGTGTTCTGCTTAATAGGCGCATATAGCCCGCTCCTCCCCTACTAGCTTCTTAAAACTGTGCTAAACAAGAGAAATCTTTCGAGAGTTTTCATTAATTCTTCAAAAAGTGCATTTTTCAAATTTATCCCACGAAGCTTGCCGTGTTGGATAATAATATCCAGTTATGAAAAAATCGAGTCTTGCAACGAAATGCATATACATTGTATATTATACAATTTTTTGCAAATTTGAAAATTTCTATCTAAGAAACCATTCGTTTGATCGAAATATTTTATATGAAGGAAATGAAGGTAATTTTATAATAGTTCATATTTTCAAAAAATTGAAAAAATATTTATCTTTTTTTGGGAGAAATATTTCTTAGTTATTCTTGGTATCTCCCATTGGCCGGCGCACACTTTTTTAGTCATATTAATGATCAGTTTTTCTCACTTATACCTCGTCAAATCTGTATTTTGGGTGGTTGAATTGTCCTCCTCCATTTTATGCTACTTTTTGGCACAGTGCTTTTCTTTTGAAAAAAAAAACTGCTGGCAATTTGGTGGATTCAGTTGTTTCCAAATTAACAAAATTGATTATTTCTGGGCCACAAAAAAAAACTTTAGCACTAAGGTCTTTTTTATGCGGTTTGATTTTGCTCAGTTTTTCTAACACGGTTTCTTTTAACGCGGTATTTTGCCATGGAAATGATTCTTCTACACGGCTCTCGCGAATCAAGGAGCGAATCAACACGTTTTTTGAGCGAAAATATTCCAAGTCCTCTACGTTAACGACGGAATTCGTACCGCGTAAAAAAAACCTAAGTGTACATTGTTCAAAGTATAGATGCTATGATTAATCTTCACAATGAACTGACAGCTTAACTGTTTTGACTGAGTGCTGAAAACTAATGTTTTTGCTTTTTTTTTAATTCCTTATAGAGAAAGATAGCGAAATTAAATTCAAAGTTATAAGCTGAAGGCGACGACTTCAACGCTTCGGTAGCCGAGAAGGAATTTAAACAGGGGATAAGACAATTAAACGTGAATTTTTTAGAAAAAGTTAGAACAAAATCCAACACTTGAAACTATTTAGAAATTAAATCTGGCATTTTCAGATTTGTTTTCTTTGGGCAATTAATTATTGAGATATTGTCGATTATCAATGTGGTCAGTTCCAGGGCCATAGGAAGAATTGCTTCGGGAGGGGGAGGGGGTTGATTTATATTATACTTTGCTTAAACACAGTATAAGCAAAAATAGATTTTTTTTTGTCATTTTAGCTCTATTTGAGTTTCCATTTTTTAGTTTTCTAAAATAAATAATTTTTCGTACTTTAAGGTTACTTTTAAAAATATATCCTAATGTCAATTAAATGCTAGGCTTTTTTTAATAAAGCTTTCAGCAATAAAATTAGGTACTTACTTTCACCGATGGTCTTTGAATGTACACCATAGTCAAGTAGATTAAGTTTATTTGATTCGTGCGTAAAATATGTGTTAATAAATATACAAGTTCCTAAAAATAACTTATTCTCTGCTAAAATCAAATAAACCGATTGTACTAAACTCTTGAGCAAATTGAAATATTTTTACCATCGATGTAAATAAATCCAAATTTCAAAAGTTAAAGGAAAAGCTTAAAAACTGACGTTATAAATCTGATTATTGCAAACTTGATCCAAACTTAAAATTTGGTTAGAAAATAGGTTCTTATAAAAACTGCATTGTTAATAATCTTAAACTTAGAAAAAATAAAATTCCCTGCAATTTTTTTCATGTGAAGATATTATGTTTTTTATCACCAAATATTTTTCCTTAAAAACCAGTTCCATAATAAAGATCTTTTGGATGTTTGGAGGTTTTTGTATTAACTAAAAAACACACATTCTACATTGTATTCGTGATTTTCAGTTAAATTTTTTATACAAACTAACTTTGATTTAAAAATTGAAATGTTAAATTGAATTAATAATAAACATCATCCGTCTGCGATCTCTTGCGATTTTTTTTGTAGCGGCCCACCAAGCTCCCCCACACCAAAAAACTAATTTGAGCCTCCTGGATTGAAATTTCTAGACGAAACATCCATCCTGACATTTTTAAAATGATTTTAAAAGCTAAATCAGAATCTGACTTTTTTTTATATAAAATCTGAATCTGTCTGAACCTGAATTCAAAAATGCAATTTTGAATCTGTTTTTGAAGATTGAAAACGATTTCTGAAATATTAAAAAAAAACTTCTGATCAACAGATCAGAATTTTAAATATGAACGAAGAAGTGAATTTTCTTAAATGAATCTGTAATGTTTTTGGTTTCAATCTGAATTCATTATTTCCATTATTTTTAATTTAATGATTAATTGAACTTTGGTGAAGTAAACATTCTAACAAGAAGAATTTCAAATGAAAGTAATGAAAATTATAGACGGATAGATTAGATTAGGAACCATGAAAGGTGATGAAAATCATTTCAATTATTTATTTTTAATCCAACTTGTGCATCTGAAAAAAATATGAATTTCATATAATGAATCTGTTTATGATTTTCAACGCTGAATTGCCATTTTGAAGCTTTGTTATGTTTGAATTCTGCATAAGGATTAAATTTAAGAACATTGAATCTTAATATGAATCAAAAACTCATGATGGTTTCTAATTTTCTTTTTATTATATTCGGAAAATTATTAATTAAACATTAGAATTGCATATGCGTTTCGAAAATCATTGATCACATCTTTAGTTTCGGAAAACAGAAAAATTTGAAACAAGAAACTTATGAAACAAAATTTGAACCGGGATTTCAAACAATTCTATTTTTAAATGATGATTCGAACTGAAGATAAGAATACACTGGATACAAAATTTGAAATATGCAAACGGAAAAATAATTTGGTTTTGTTAATATGTAACCAGAGCTTCCGAAATGGGTTGTATCACATTTTTAATTTAAACTCAGAACTAAATGTCTATCAACAAGTGAGAAAAATTTTAAAAGCTATTGCTGAATTCTGAACCTGAGATCAGTTTTTTGAGGTTCTGGCATCAGATCTAAGTCAAGATTGCTACTTTTGAATAATCTCAATCATCAAAATTTGATTAGGAATTTAATATTTTGGGTGTAGAGTAGAAAACCCTCATGAGGAGCTCCCCCCCCCCCCAAATCCCTTGTTTCAACGGCCATGGTCAGTTCTACCATCCAATTATGAGAAAACTTAAATTGTTTAGTGCTGAGATTTTTAAAAAAGATTTCTGATGATATTTAAATTGATCATGATATTTATTGAGATAGTTGTTTCAAAGAATAGAAAAAATGAAATATAACTGAAATTGCACCATTTTCATAACGTTAATAAATGGGTGATTTCGGCTCCAAGATTATGTGTTTTTTTATAACACCAAAAAGCTATAAGTCGAACTTTTAACATTAAAAAACTAATAATTAAATTGGGTAAAATTTATCAGCAAAAACAACAAACAATATAAAACATTCAAAGTAAGTTTCCAACATGGTTCCAGCGGAAGTCTTTTTAAGGAATTTCTTTTCTGAATTAAACTTGAAAATATCATTCTTCAGTAAGATCATCTATCTTAAAAAGTGAGATAATCTTCAAAAGAAGTCGTTCGCATATATTTACAAGCTTGACACTGGTTTAACATTAGATAGCCCATAGAAAATATTAAAAAAAAAACATCGTTATCATTTGAAATAATAGGCTAATTTTTTCAAGCTTCCTAAAATATTTTGGTTTAAAATGCTGTCGTTATAGGAAGAAAAAGGAAAATTATTTTAAATTCTTCTTAGCAAACCTTATAAGTATTATTTTTTGAATAGTAAGATAACGATTAACTTTGTAAATAATTCCAATATAAACTTTAAAAAGATTCCCTAAACTTACATGGCCAAACTATGGCCAAATTCGTCATAATGATGAATAAATAGCTTTCAAAATTTCGAAAAATCGAACGACTCATATTTATTTATATTTCATGTGAACCCAAGCAAGACCGGATAAAATCTGTAAGTTTTTACTAAAATTCGATGGACCATGTTCAGAAGTGGAACGAACGCCATGCTTAGTGTTAAGGAAAAATGATCTCTTTCAAGAAATATCAAGTTCTGCTGTTAAAGGTGTGTGTTCGTTTGAGAACAACTAAAATAAGTTCTTGGGCTTTTCCCAATCCAATGGAAACAGCCAAATTCTGTACCAATGTCCTTCATGTGTCCCCTTCAACGCGTCCGATTAAAACCCAATCCGAAGTTGTGCATCGCTCAGGGGATAGAACTTCCCTGCCATAGCAACGCACTCTGGTCCCGTGGTTCCAGGAGATTCATCCCTCGAAAAAAAAATGTTGTTTACTTCGGAACGTGTAGCGCAGCCGAAGAAACCCTTCAAGGGCACCAGAAAGCGCGAGAAAAATTCCAAAAACGGCAGCAGCAGCATTAAAAAAGTAAGGAAGGTTTGAAAACAACTCCTTCACGCGGGCA